>NC_138729.1:34151635-34256635 GCF_965113295.1 Leuciscus leuciscus | reverse complement strand
TGATAATGAATGAGATAGGAAGCAAAAGCAGTGTGAACACATATATTTATTGACGACAAATATGGTGAACACAAACTCCGTGAAGACAATGATGAACTCCGTGGGTGATGATGTTATCTCTCGGCTGGGTGGCGCAGTGGCTTGATGGCTGGTGATGACGTGGCGTGAATCTCCCGTGATGAATACAATCCAGTGACGATCAACGGCGAAATAGACAATCCAACACGAACAAGACCAAGACAAACCAACAAGGCAGTCCAACATCCAGATCAACTATCAGACAAGGAAGGAGAGAATGAGGTGAGTATATGTAGCTGACGGTAATGTGAGACACCTGGTGCGGGGACTGATTAGCAGCTGATTCCAATGAGCATGATGTAACCACATGAAAGACACCAAATCACAGGACCTGAGAACACAGCCGATCCATGCACCGTGACAGTACCCCCTCTCCTAGGAACGTCCCCTGATCATCAATAAGAGAGTGATCCAATATATCTCTAGCAGGAACCCAACTTCTCTCCTCCGGACCGTAACCTTCCCAGTCCACCAAGTACTGGAATCCGCGTCCCCTCCGTCTAGAGTCCAGAATACGATTGACCGAATAGGTTGGTTCCCCGTCTACGAGCCGCGGCGGTGGGGGAACCGGGGCAGGCGGATTAATACGAGCAAAAAATACAGGTTTAATCTTTGATACATGGAACACGGGATGAATCCTCCTGTACGCTGGAGGAAGATTGAGGCGGACTGCCACCGGACTAATGATCTTGGTGACAGAAAACGGGCCAATAAATTTGGGAGCAAGTTTATTAGCAACGGATCGGAGAGGAATGTTCTTGGTAGAAAGCCACACTTTGGAACCAACGACGTATACGGGAGGCCTCGACCGGTGGCGATCGGCTTTGGCCTTGGTGCGCGCTCCCACCTGGACCAGAGTCTCACGGGCTCTGGTCCATGTGCGACGGCACCTCTGGACGAAGGCGTGAGCGGAGGAGACCGCGACTTCGGATTCCAGACTGGGAAAAATAGGTGGCTGGTACCCTATACTACATTCAAATGGGGACAGGCCCGTGGCAGACACTGGTAAGGAATTGTGTGCGTACTCCACCATCGACAGCTGCTGACACCAGGAGGAAGGATTTCGAGCGACCATACATCGTAGTGTTCTCTCCAAATCTTGGTTGGCTCTCTCAGTTTGCCCATTGCTTTGAGGATGGAACCCCGAAGAGAGACTAACAGTGGCCCCCAGAAGTTTACAAAATTCTCGCCAAAATTTGGACACAAACTGGGGTCCTCTGTCAGAGACCACGTCTATCGGGAGGCCATGTAACCGAAAGACGTGATCAATGACTGTTACCGCTGTCTCCTTGGCTGAAGGTAATTTGGGCAAGGGGATGAAATGAACCGCCTTCGAGAATCGGTCCACCACGGTCAAAACTACCGTGTTACCCAGAGAGGGTGGGAGGGCGGTGACAAAATCTAGCGCAATGTGGGACCAGGGTCTCGAAGGGATTGGCAGCGGTTGTAGGAGCCCATCTGGGGGTCTGTTAGAAGTCTTACCAGTGGCACAAACTGAGCAAGCCAAAACAAAACTGCGAACATCACGAGCCATGAGTGGCCACCAAAATCTTTGCTTGACCAAATGTAAGGTGCGACTTACCCCTGGATGACATGCCACATTGGAACAATGACCCCATTGGATAACTTCGGACCGAAGACTTTCTGGCACAAACAAACGGTTAGGTGGGCAACCGGCCGGAGGCGTTACCCCATGTAAGGCTGTCTTAACCTTCGATTCGACCTCCCAACTGAGAGTAGAAACAATAAGTGTCTCAGAAAAAATACTCTCGGGAGTGGACGGGCGATCGGAGCGGTCAAAAATTCGAGATAAAGAATCGGGTTTGATGTTTTTGGAACCCGGGCGGTACGAAAGTGTAAAATCAAAACGTCCGGAAAAAAGTGCCCACCTAGCCTGCCTAGAGTTTAGTCTTTTGGCAGTTCTGATGTATTCTAGATTCTTATGATCGGTCCAAACCATGAAGGGTACCCCTGACCCCTCCAACCAATGACGCCATTCCTCCAATGCCAGCTTGACTGCCAACAGCTCTCTGTTACCAATATCGTAATTTGACTCTGCTGGCGACAAACGATGAGAGAAAAACGCGCAGGGATGCATCTTGTCGTCCGAGGGTGAGCGCTGTGAAAGCACCGCACCTACCCCCACCTCTGACGCGTCGACCTCTACCACGAACTGACGTGACGGATCAGGGGTAACAAGGATGGGGGCCGAAACAAAGCGGCGTTTGAGGTTGGCAAACGCAGCTTCCGCTGCGTCTGACCACCTGAACGCCGTTCTGGGAGAGGTCAAGGCAGTCAGAGGCGCGGCTAGTTGGCTGTAATTGCGAATAAAACGCCGGTAAAAATTGGCGAACCCCAAAAACCTTTGTAGGGCCTTACGGGAATCTGGACTTGGCCAATCTACCACAGCCTTGATCTTCTCGGGATCCATGCGCATACCCTCGGCCGACACGATGTACCCTAGAAAAGGAACAGACTGTGCATGAAAGTCGCATTTCTCCGCCTTGACAAAAAGCCCATTCTCTAGCAGCCTCTGAAGCACTCGTCTGACGTGTTGAACATGTTCCTGGAGAGAAGAAGAAAAAATCAATATGTCGTCCAGGTAGACATATATGAACTGATCGACCATATCTCTCAACACATCATTAACGAGTGCCTGAAAGACACCTGGGGAGTTGGACAAGCCGAAGGGCATGACCAAGTACTCAAAGTGCCCCCTGGGGGTATTAAAGGCAGTCTTCCATTCATCTCCCCTCCTGATGCGAACCAAATGATAAGCGTTTCTTAAGTCCAATTTAGTGAAGATCGATGCTCCCTGCAACCTCTCGAAGGCTGAAGATATCAACGGCAAAGGATAAGTATTCTTTATCGTGATATTATTCAGCCCTCGGTAATCAATACAAGGTCGCAGAGATCCATCTTTCTTCCCCACAAAAAAGAACCCCGCCCCCGCTGGAGATGAGGAAGGTTGGATGAACCCGGATGCTAGAGAATCAGAAATATATTTCTCCATAGCCTCTCTCTCAGGAATAGAAAGTGAGTATAACTTGCCCTTAGGCGGAGACGTACCTGGCAGTAATTCTATAGCACAGTCATAGGGACGATGAGGAGGGAGAGAAGCAGCCCGAGACTTACTGAACACTTCCTTCAGGTCGAGGTACTCCGCGGGCACGTTACACAGATCCGCCGCCTTCTCCTGCAACACAGACTCAGATACAGACGGACAGGCAGACACAAGACAAGACTCATGACATTTAATGCTCCACTCAGACACCGATTTCAGCTGCCAATCAATCCGGGGGTTGTGTTTGATGAGCCAGGGATGTCCTAAGACCACGGGTGCGTGGGGTGAGTCCAGGATGTAAAAGGAGATGCTCTCACGGTGGTTACCAGATACCGTGAGAGTGATGGGTTCCGTGATGGTGGTGATGGTGGGAAGCGTCTGACCATTGAGTGCGTGGACTGCAATAGAACTGGTGAGGGGGAGGAGGGGAACATGATTTTGATGCGCAAAAGTAGAATCCATAAAGTTACCTTCAGCCCCTGAATCCAAAAGTGCAGTGCAGTGCAGGTCCAGACGATGCCATCTAAGCCTGACCGGGAGGAGCGTGGAGGTAGATCTGAACGAGGACTTGATAGCGGAGATCCCACCCGACAGTAGCCCCTTCCTTACTGCCGGGCTGGCCCTTTTACCGGGCAGCTAAAGGCGAAATGTCCCGCCGCCCCGCAGTACAGGCAAAGGCCGTGAGATCTCCGCCTCTCCCTCTCCTCCCGAGTCAACCGAGCTCGACCCACCTGCATGGGCTCGTGATCCTGGAATGGGCCGACCGCGTCGTTGCCACTGGCTCGAACTGGAGGTCCCTCCCCAGGGGGAAACCGAGCGGTTAAACACCGCCGCTCGGTTCGGGAGAGTCGAGCGTCTACCCGTAGTGCCAGATCGATGAGGCCGTTGAGATCAGCGGGTAGATCCAGGGCGTAGATCTCACGTTGGACGCGGTCAGCCAGCCCATGCAGGAACATGTCCCACTGCGCCTCCTCGTTCCATCGGCACTCCGCCGCCAGGGTGCGAAACTCGATAGAAAAGTCTGAGACGGATCTCTCCCCCTGTTTGAGATCCGTCAAACGCCGCGCGGCCTCTCTTCCAGTGGCCGCGCGGTCAAACACCCGCTTCATCTCGGCGGAGAGCGCCGAGAACGAGGCACAACACGGATCTTGGTTCTCCCATACCGCCGTGCCCCACAGTGCCGCCCTCCCCGTTAACAGTGTGAGCGCGAACGCCACTTTGCTTACCTCACTGGTAAACGTGCGAGGTTGCAATGAAAAGTGCATGGAGCATCTAGTGAGGAAAGCCCGGCAGAAGTTTGGCTCACCGCTGTAAAGCTCTGGTGGGGGAAGGCGGGGTTCGGGTGACTGGGCAGCCCCGGATGGTTCCTGATGGGCGGGCGGCATGGGTGGTGGGGTTGGCGCAGTGGGTTGTTGCCAGTTCTGCATCCGCTGGGTGAGCTCAGATACCTGCGCCACAAGAGCTCGGATCGCTGTTCCCGTATCCGCCGAGCTCTTCTCCTGGGACTCCAGCCGAGAGATGCAGGAACGTAAAGCCTCCTCAGCCGTGAGTGGGGTGGAGCCTGCTGCTTCCATGAGTGGTCTGATAGTTCTGTGATGATAATGAATGAGATAGGAAGCAAAAGCAGTGTGAACACATATATTTATTGACGACAAATATGGTGAACACAAACTCCGTGAAGACAATGATGAACTCCGTGGGTGATGATGTTATCTCTCGGCTGGGTGGCACAGTGGCTTGATGGCTGGTGATGACGTGGCGTGAATCTCCCGTGATGAATACAATCCAGTGACGATCAACGGCGAAATAGACAATCCAACACGAACAAGACCAAGACAAACCAACAAGGCAGTCCAACATCCAGATCAACTATCAGACAAGGAAGGAGAGAATGAGGTGAGTATATGTAGCTGACGGTAATGTGAGACACCTGGTGCGGGGACTGATTAGCAGCTGATTCCAATGAGCATGATGTAACCACATGAAAGACACCAAATCACAGGACCTGAGAACACAGCCGATCCATGCACCGTGACACATTTACCACTTAATTTATAAAATATTAATTTCCAACATGCGTTGTTAAGTGAGCGTGCATCGAAGATTAATAATTTGTAAATAAAGTTGAGTTTTTTTGTTGTTGTTTTTTCGTGCAAACAAAGCACTCTTGCTTCATAAATTTTTTTGAAGTTAAACCACCTGAGTCACATGGATTACTTATGATTTCCTTTATACCTTTCTGTGGCTTTGGAAGTGATAGTTGAATAGGCTGTCGATGAAGGGGCAGAAATCTCTTAGATTTTATAAAAAAATATCTTAAAGGGATAGTTAGGTCAAAAATGATATTTAACCCATGATTTACTCAAGCCATTCAAGATGCATATGTCAATCTTTTATCAGACGAACACATTTTCGAAAATTATTTCGAATTATTTCACAGTTATTTTAGAAAATGTCTTAGATCTTTCAGTGGTTATAATGTGAAGCTATGGGGTCCACCTCCTTCAAGTCCAAAAATGTGCATGCATCCTTCACAAAAGTAATCCATCCGGCTCCAGGTAACACAGTCTCACCCCAAAACGTCACATACTGACGGGTCTTGACCATACGGCAACATACGACGAAAAGGGTACCCCTTTAACGTCCATGTGTGACGATTCGGGTTATGGGTAGGTTTAGGTATGCGTTAGGGTACCGCTAGGAGGCGCTGCTGGTGCGCTTATGTCTTCGTCTCATATGGACGTTATAGGGGTACCCTTTTCGTCGTATGTTGACGTATGGTCAAGACCCGTCAGTATATGACATTTTGGGGTGAGACCGGGCTGCTCCAGGGGGATAAACGAAGGCCTTCTGAGGGTAATCCGTGCGGTTTTGTCATAAAAATATACATATTTACTGGCTGCGCTGTCACGTTCGTTCTACGTCACAACGCTTCCTACGCTACGTCATACGCCAGCATCCATCTCCGTGAACGCGCGTCGACCGTTGCCGGAAGCCAGTTATTTTCGTTTATAAAGTTTTAAATATGTATATTTTTATGACAAAACCGGCCTTCGTTTATCCCCCTGGAGTCGGATGGATTACTTTTGTGAAGGATGCATGCACATTTTTGGACTTGAAGCAGCCGGACCCCATAACTTCACATTATAACCACTGAAAGATCGAAGACATTTTCTAAAATAACTGAAAATGTGTTCGTCTGAAAAAAGATCGACATATGCATCTCGAACGGCTTGAGGGCGAGTAAATCATGGGTTAAATATAATTTTTGGCCGAACTATCCCTTTAAGTGTTCCGAAGATGAGCAAAACTCTTACTGGTTTGGAACAACATAAGGGTGAATAATGACAGAATTTACATTTTTGGATGAATTAAGTATTTAATATACTTGGAAATCAGTAAATTCAAGTCTTAATCTAACCAAAATAGTTTATTGTTTGAGTCACCTTGCTGTATTTATAAAACACAAATAGTATTAATTGTAAATGGTCTGGTTTTGTGTCGTCTACTCTAGGGAACCAGCACTCCAGGATTTTGAGAAAGTTGGATCTGCACAGCCTTTCCTGCTCTGTGAAACAACTAGGCTATGCACTGAACTTTACTGTTAGCAACTGGACACAACTGATCCACTCATATCCTGCAACTGTTTTTCATCTGCTGAATGTTGTTGCTGTACTGTTGTAAAGTTGAAGGTATTGACTCAGCTTCACTGACACAGGACTTACATTCACTGACATGTACAGGACTTGAAGTATTACAGAGATACAGACCATTTGATGAGCAGCTTTCACATAATTCTGATGACAGAAATGGCTATATTTTGCCTTCATTTATTTTAAAAGTTAACATATGATGTAAAGGAACTTGTTTGTTAATAAAAACTAGTTTGTTAAAACAACTGTTTGCATTTTGCCTTTATTTTAACTTTACAATGAACCGAATTCTAACTTTCTGGATTGTTTTGATGTGCATTCAATGTTATCAATAGGTTAAATGCTTTGCTTTTATTTCTGAAAAGATTCCTTTTGTCAAAAAGCACATCTCATAAATACAAACTCAATTTGAGTCAAATTTAACACTCCTGAAATGTATATATGACTCCCTCCATTTTGGAGTTAAAATAACACTTTTGAAAGTGTGAAATATATACATTACTCATGGAGTACATTTTAAACACTGTAAGAGTTACCACTCAGTAACTTCGGGACTTCTTCGCTGTATTCTCGCTTTTTGCTCGCAGGTTTCTCTCTAGAGCTCCCCCCACAGCTTCGGAATAGATATTTGACAACACTGTCGTAAAAACTCGTTGTTGATTCTCAGACACCAGAGGCTATAATCAACGACATCAAAGCAGATGGGACGTTCTTTAAAACGTCTTCTTCATTCGGGTTCGGACAGCGTGAGGGAGCGCAATAATGACAGCATTTTAGCAGATTTCTTTTGGCCGTAAAGCAATTGTTTACATCGCGAGACCTGATATCACACGAGACTTCCTGACGCGGCGGCCGGCGGCCCGCCGGCTCAAAGTTGCAAGTGCGTATTTTCCGCTCACGGGCACCAGGGGGGTGCGAAACGACCACCATTCAACCCGAAATAAGTAATATAACCATTCCAATGACTCCGAAGCTGTTCAGTTAAGGTAAAAAAAGATACTTAGTTCACCTTTAAATATCTCATCCTTTATATGGGAGAAACAGTGGAGGACCTCAACAAAGATTTCCTGGTAAGGCCAGATTACTTTAGAGATGTGAAAATGCTAGATATGGCTGTCCACTTCAAAATTAGCCATCAGACTATGTTCAGATACTGTATATGTCTGATAACAGTCTGAAGGCTAATTTCAAATATAGAAACAATTACTTTCAGCTAAAATCAGAGTCCCATGTGCTGGAAAGTTTGTGCAACTTATGTCAACAACAAATTGGAGTAAATTTTATAATTAGTTAGAAGTATTAGTATTATGTAAACTAATTTGGGGGGAAACCCAAGCTGTATTGATTCCTTATTCTTTTTTTCTTTTTCTTTTCTCCTTCCTAAATTCTTTTCCAGGTGTTGGAGAAGGAAGAGGCTGAAAAAACTCTTCAGCAGAAACCATGGAAATCTTTGTCATCAGAGATGCACAAGCTGTATACCCACAAACATTGGAATCATACTTGAGGGTCAAGAGGTTCTGAGGGACTTGCTGTCTGTCGCAAATGTTGAAAAAGTTGAAAATCTGACACGAAATTGTGGATGTGTGGAAGTAATGTATATAATAATTTAATAAATATCGATTTAATGAAAATTATGTGTCTTTTTTATTTGATTTTGGACAAGATTAATTAATGTTCCTTAATGGGAAATATGTTTTATTGAATCCATATCTTTTTGTTTGTTTAAAATAAATAATTTCTATTAACTTGTATTTTTAAAAATGAGAAATAATTGTATTATTAAATCAATATCTATTTAATTGGAGAAAACAAATAATTTCTAATTCATATTTATTAAATGAGAATTTTTGTTTTGATTAAATCTATAAATTTTTGTTTAGATCAAAAATAGAATTTAAATTAATTGATTTTTTTTCAACAAGAAAAATATGCTTTGTGCCAAGTTTTATAAAATAGTTTTCATAGACATAGAAAATATTGGTAAGGGCAAGTTATTTATTTTTCATTGGCTCAAGTTATAAAATATAGATGTGAACCATTACCCTAAATGTTTTTTAATTGGATGAATGAAAATCTTTTTTCAGTGTATGTAGATGAAACACTTATTTTGTGTTGTGAAAAGGATACTTTGTGATTTTGAGTATTGTACTAACACAATTGAAAACATGCTGAAATGTTTGAAAAAAGTGCACTTTTGATGATCTGTTGTGATATTAGCACTAAGAGTTTGGAAAATGTACACCTATCTTGTGAAAATAGTACCAAAGCGAATAAAAAAAAACTGTAAAATATCTTTCTTTCTAACTTATCAATCTATCTATCTGTCTTTTTAATCATTCTCTCTTTCTTTCTTTCTTTCTTTCTTTCTTTCTTTCTTTCTTCATAAATTATCTTTCTTTCTAACTTATCTATCTATCTATACAATACTTTAAACTTCAAGATTTTAAATCTTTCTTTCTTTCTTTCTTTCTTTCTTTCTTTCTTTCTTTCTTTCTTTCTTTCTTTCTTTCTTTCTTTCTTTCTTTCTTTCTTTCTTTCCTGGTTTCTTTAATCCATCCAGACTAATTTTCCATTCTATCTAATATTTCTAATATCTAACAATATTTTATTGTTATAAAAGGGTCGAGAAAGATAAAATCAAGTAATAATGTAATACTTCAAACTACTTTAAACTTCTCGCTCAAACTTTTCCAAGCCAACTTAAAGTTTGTCTCGACGAACTTTCACATCTAGTTATTATTATTATTTGTATTATTTATTGTTGTTGTTGTTTTTAATCGTTTTTAAAAAAATAAACGTATATAGGCCTACTGCATCAGACTAAACTGGGAAGGGTCACAGCACTTACATATTGTTGTCCTATTGTTAATTTACCTGCTTCTATTGCTCTCCTCATTTGTAAGTCGCTTTGGATAAAAGCATGGGCGTAGGTTTAGGGGGGGACGCTAGGTACTAGTCCCAATCAATATTTTGAGATGACAAATTTGTCCCCACCAATATTTAGCAAGCTCCTTTGAACTGCTATTTGGATCTTTGCGCTTCTATTTGGATCGATTCCAACGGCCAAAACAACGACAGTACAAGAAACGCCGTAATTTGATTGGCGGCGGTGTATCTGACAGGCTACACGCGCGGGCCGGGACTACTTTTGTGCTTGCACTGGCAGCGAGTGTGTGTGTGTGTGTGTGCGTTTGATTTATATTACATTGTGGGAACCAAATGTCCCCACAAGGATAGTAAAACCTGAGATCACCTCCATTGTGGGGACCAGCCAGCGGTCCCCACGAGGGGAATGGGTAAATAAACATACTAAATTATATTTTTTTGAAAATGTAAAAATGCAGAAAGTGTTCTGTGATGGGTAGGTTTAGGGGTAGGGTTAGTGTAAGGGGACAGAATATACAGTTTGTACTGTATAAAAACCATTAAGTCTATGGGGAGTCCCCACAAAGATAGTGAACCAGACGTGTGTGTGTGTGTGTGTGTGTGTGTGTGCGCGCGCGCCGACGACGCCGACGGTAAGTTACCAGGGCTGTCTCTCTGCCACATACAAAGGCCAGAGTAAAACATTTTAATATTCCGTTTTTTGCCACTTTTTGTACTTTGTAGATAGATCAGCTATGCCACCCAAGAAGAAGAAAGGGGACATACGAAGCTTTTTCATAAAGCAGAGTGTAAGTAGGCAAAATAACTAGCCACACAAATAAACTAGCAGTAGTAGTGACTAACCAGGCTTTCAAATGCAGATTCTACTGTGGAAAATAGTATTGATTGGTGATAGTATGTGTTACCATGTTGTTACAGTTAAACCTAGCAGCAGCAATCTTTCAACTAAGGTTAAGAGTATTGATTAGGCTGTGCAGCACTGATAGACTCATAGAAGTCACGCTATCATGATAGAATGCTACGTTAGCAAGTCACTGAATGTTAATTAGCTGACCTTAACTTAGAATCTTGCAGTCAACATAAACAGTGGATCTGAGACATTTTTCGTTTCTACAGTACATTCTATTTATGTAATGTATTTGTGAGTGAGTGTAGCCTAAGAATTTAATATTTAAGAATAGAATATATCAATAGAATTTGATATAGAATAGTAGATACAATTTTAGTATTAATGGAATACTGTAATCATGGATAATAATAATAGATAATAATAATGGATTTGTTGTGTTGAATGCATACTATGATACGTGTGTATTTTATTCATTTGTTCATTATTTAATTACATATAGAAAACTCATTCCAGGGGGAGGGGGAGGGGGATGTCCCCACCAAAGCTGAGGCCAAACCTACGCCCTTGGATAAAAGCCTGCTAAATGATTAAATGTAAATGTAATAATAATCAACCCGTTCTCACTCCCAAGGCGTCAAAAACTGAAGCATGGTCAAGAGCCCCCGGCGTCACATAGAGGGCTCCAAAGGCGCCCCTCGCGACACTCTGTGACTAATTTGGAACTCCGTTGCTTTCAATTGGAAACCTGCGGCGTCAAAAACAGACGCGAATTTTATCAGTAGGAAATCGCGCTGAAGAAGTCTCATTCCGACACAACACATCGCGATATTTGGAATCAGTTCACGTGTGCCAGATGTTGGTAAGTAGTGTAAATACGCTTTCTTCCTAGTAATAATGTTTGATATAATGTATGTTCTGTTTGTCGATATTAATCAGATTAGCTCATGTTCAGTCACTGCATTATATCTGTCATCTCCACGGAGGTTTTGCGTTTCATTACTTTCTAATTCAAAACAGGGTGATTAAACATTGTCTGTCACGTGACGTGCTATAGGCCTAGGCCTCCAATCAGTTAATCATATTCATTTCAGGTTTAATGTAGTACAATTAGTTCCAAAGTGGTAGTAGAAGCACAGTAAAAACAACACTTACCATGCTTTTACCACAGTAACATTAGGTTTACTGTGATAAGTGTAGTAAAAAGACAGTAAATACTTACCATGCTTTTACCACACTATTGGAAGTTTTAATGTGATTTATTATAAATGCACAGTAACCACAACGCTTACCATGCTTTTACCACAGTAACATTAGTTTTACTGTGATAAGTGTAGTAAAAAGACAGTAATCACAATACTTACCATGCTTTTACCACACTATTGGAAGTTTTAATGTGATTTAATATATGCATATTAAAATCCAAAATGTGTAAGGTAAATCAGTACTTTTTCCTTTAAATAATCCTATATATTATACATAATGATATTTTCTTTTCTCTTTTTTCAGCTGAAAAGACCAAAAGGGCCTTTCGGACTCAGTCAGCCCATTATTGTATGAGGAGAAGTAAACGGAGGAGACGGACAGCTGCAAAGGCAAATATTCGCAATGGTATGTATCTGTTGGTTTTAACCCTTAATCAAACATTTTATCAAGCATTTGTTGTTTCTTAAAACCTTTTCTTACAAAACCCATAGCCCAATCAGTACAAACATAGTCTCAGAGTCTTAATAATTCACAAGATTTAACAAGTTGTCAAATTCGTACAATACTCGTACATATTTGTATACTCGTACATAATCCTGCAGCTTTTACTCCTACTGCTGTCATTGGCTACTGCCTCAATTCCTGTACATATGTATCGCAATATTTGTAAATCAGTTGCACCCCTTCTTGGAAAGTAGTCGGATGTCCCACACACTTTCAGAAAGTTTATATTAATTGCATTGTATTCTTTAAAATTATTACAAATTGGACCCTGTCTGTTCATGTTCCAATGATACATGATGTGTCTCCACACCTCATAACCTTCCTCTGTTTGCAAGAGTGGAAAAGCTAATCTTACTTGTCACATGACATCAGATACTCGATTATTTTGTCGTAATCAGATCAGTTACACTGCTGATACCTGTCCCGTTTGCATTTAAATCATTTTATTTTTAAACAAATTCATATGATTATTGCTTGCCATTAAAGACATACTTTTAATCATGCCCGCATATCAGTGAACTTATTACATAAATGCATTTAACATTTAATTATGCAACTCTCTTTACAGAAAAATATCCCACAGTTATGGATAAACTCACAACATCATCCAACATGTGTCCAGCGAGATGCACCCTTTGGCTCTGTCTCAGTTTCTGAAAGTCTTCATGTGAAGTCCCACTCCTCCTTGTGATCTGTTTGATATGCAGTACCAATATTGAAAATAGTGATTTATCTTTTTCCATATTGTTAAAGCATTTTGTTTTCTCTTTTCAGCTTCATAAACAGTACTTGATGTCTGCCTTTATCAAAAAAGTGTCAGTGCTCATCAGGTGTTTTGCTAAAGGACATATTCATTGCCATCCATTAGTTCTAGTCATGCAGTGACTTCATGATGCAATAGACAAATATATATTTCTGCAAGTGTATATAGCAGGTGTTTGTCCGAACAATTGAAGATAATGAGAGTGTTCAGGAAAACCTTTTGAAAACAATCAATATTTTTGTAATTGTTTTTGGTGCTGAAAGTTTTTTATTCTGAGTTTGTTACCTTTACATTTAGATGGACTTAATGTCTTACATTTAGCTTAATTAAACCTTGTATTAAGATGTGGTCACTATAGTAAATGTCCACCATAACTACATCTATGGTATCATTATATCACTACCTGGTTAATGTAAATGTAATATACCCGTGAATGTATTTTATAGAAGCATTTTCTTGCTGAAATTTATAATCATTAACTATTTTAAGTTGCCTTTCATTTAGTTACAATAAAAGTGACCAATAATCACAAGGATATAGAATTAAAGTTGAGAATGTAAAATGTTGTGCTTAAGTTTTTGCCTATTTGTTCTTTATAGGGAAGAAACAAATATATTTTCAGATAACAAAGTTGAATCTCATCTCTTGGTTTGTAAAAATATGACTTCATCATAGCGATTTTTTTTAACATTACTGTATGTGTCACTATAATAGATTACCCCTGTATGTATGTTTTTTTATGTAAATTTTTTTTTATTTTATTATTATTATTATTATTTTTTTTTTATTTTTTTTATTAGTTTCAGGCAGTGTTGGAACCATCACTGACATCGACAACATTCATAATAGAAGTTGATTTTTAAACGTATGTTTTTCTTATATTTTTTTTATAGGATTATTTACCATAATTGAACAAGGATTGATTTTTTTTATTTTATTTTTTTTATTAAGGGCACTTACACAGGCATATAACACGTCCTGTAAGAGAAATGGCCAAGAGAGCAAGTATATATATATATATATATATATATATATATATATATATATATATATATATATATATATATATATTACATGTTTCTGTAGACTGTTTGGCTCGGACAAAACTGAGCTGCAGGGCACAACAGGGCAGTTGTCACGGTTGGCATTTGGCAACATTTGCAGGAACGTGCAAATAGGATGCCAAGCAAGTTTTGAAACATAAAGGAAATGGCTTTGAATGAGGTAAAGACCTTAAAGCATAGCAGATTTAATTTCTTCAATAACATCCGACTTTTGCTTGGAATAACAAATGTAATTAATAATTACTCAAAGCCAATTAGTATTGAATGCATGAGGGGGACAATTATATATATATATATATATATATATATATATATAAGTACTAATTGGAAATCAATTTAGAATATTTATCTAACTCTACTTACTGGAGTGGACTTCCATTTTTATGTCTTGTCTCAGTCCTTACTGGTTGTATATAGGGCCTACATTGTGTAGGAATTATTATAGGATTTAAAGTATTACAATTCAGTATAGTAATGTTTCCAATGAGACAAATAACATCCTCATATTTGGATCAAGAATGTTGCTATTTAAGCTCCAATTACACCCCAGTTTTGTGATATTAATACACGGCATAATAGCCATACTTCTATTTTTTTTTTTTTTTTTTTTTTTTGTGTCTTTTGTCACGACACGCACACGAAACGGCAATAGTCCAAGTGCAGTTTTATTGGGGTAATCCGTATCATAATCCAGTAACAAGCAAAGGTCGAAATCCATATAGCAGTCCAAAACACAGAGAATAAACAGGCATGAAACACAGAGAAGCGGGTGACACAATACAAGGATACCAGAATGAATGATACAACAGGCAGGGTATAAATACACAAATACTGACAAGGTAAGTGAGAACAGCTGAGTGCAATGATAGTGATAAGTGCCGACAAAGGATTGCACTTGAACTTAAAGGGTGCCTAGAGGATCTACAGACGGTTCCGCCGGTGTGGCAAAGTGAAGAACCCCAAAAGGTTCCTCCATGCAGGCACCTTTTATTTTTACAGTGTAGTTGATACATATAAATTATTTTGCTTTGTTACCATTTCGAACTTCTTAAATCAAAGTTAACATTTTAAATTATCCACAAACTGAATAATTCAGCTGCATAAGGTTGCAATATAAATAACAATCTTTTCAATCTACATTTTCTTTAAGCCATAAATGTTTGATTACTTTGTTTATCATGTATGAAGGAAAAAACAGTCATCAAGACATCCACAGTTTGCTTATATTGGTCGTGTTCCATACAAGGTCCTGAATTATGACACTTGGCTGCAGTGACCCCATTCAAAAGACTCCTGTCCTGAGACGTGAAAAGCGTCTAAACCGGACACCCACATTCCTCTATCTGGTTTCCGCTGTCAAAGCTACATTTATTTCTGACCATGCCAACTGCTAACATGGACCATAAGGAGTTCGAACAAACAGCTGCAAACTTTTTGTGACTTGAATCAACAGATCCCAAAATGGTTGTTGAGTATTCTCATGAAACAAGATAGAGGAAGTAGAAGTAGAGGCTTCGACCCGGAAACAGTATTCCTTATGTCACAACAAGCAGAAAACATTTTCCATTTTAACAGAGTTAAGGTGCAGTAAAATTATCTGTTGTTCTGTGAATGTTCACTGTTGAATTCAGTCATTTCAATAAGAATCCACACGATCAGCAATTTTGTGTGGTGCTTCATACATTACATCGCTACACTGCTGACAATGGTCAATGGACCTTTTTGCCTGTGTAATTTCACGAAATTCACAAATGTGATGCACCTTTACTCGCAGCAACATAAAATCCAATCAATTATAAAATCTTCACAAGGGACACGTGAGGTACTTAACGAGTTAGAAAAGTGAAAAGGTGCATCAGCTTCATTTTCTGTTTGTTTTTCCTCTTTTCTGGTGGATGGTCCAGGCACTTCAGTGATTTTCAGGTCTACAGGAGGATTTTTATTCTTGATCAAACTTGTATTTCAGCTTACCGAGATCCCTGCAAAGTACAAAATTTACTGTTAGTAAGGTTATTAAAGGGATAGTTCACTTTGAAATTAAATTTTGGTATGTTTTAGCTTACCTCAAGGGCATCCAAGATGTAGGGTTTTTTTTTTTTTTCGCAGTTGTTTCAATTTTGATATTTTTAGGTCAAACCGTTCTTGTCTGTCAGTCATATAATGCAGGTCTATGGTCACTATCTCAAAGAGCATGCACAAAGTCCAAATTAAAACAATTCCCCATCGTCCAAATTAAACAATTCCCCATCGTAAATACACATTGATATCCTAAGACACGAAACGAGCGGTTTGTGTGAGAAAACGAACAGTATTTATATCGTTTTTACCTCTTATACACAGCCACGTCCAAGTGATTTGAGGGCGCGCGCGCATCCTGCTGTGTGACGTATCCGCAGACTGGTGCATAGATATATAGCCTACACTAGATGTCGCCTTGGCTACGGTTTCTTTCCAATGAACTGCAGTAGCCAAGGCGACATCTAGTGTATATATCTATGCACCAGTCTGCGCACACGTCACACAGCAGGAGGCGCGCGCGCCCACAGATCACTTGGACGTGGCTGTGTTCATGAGGTAAAAACGATATAAATACTGTTCGTTTTCTCACACGAACAGCTCGTTTCGTGTCTTAGGCCATCAATGTGTACTCACGATGGGGAATTGTTTAATTTGGACGATGGGGAATTGTTTTGATTTGGACTCTGTGCATGCTCTTTGAGATAGTGACCATAGACCTGCATTATATGATTGACAGACAAGAACGGTTTGACCTAAAAATATCAAAATTGAAACTACTGCGGAAAAAAAGACACCTACATCTTGGATGCCCTTGAGGTAAGCTAAAACATACCAAAATTTAATTTCAAAGTGAACTATCCCTTTAAAGTGATAGTTGTGAAATTTAAATAATTTCCTCAGCCTTGTGACGTTCCAAACCTGTTTGACTTTCTGTCTGTGGAACCCAAAAGCAGATCTCAGGCATAATGCAACCCCAGTCACCATTCAATATCACTGCATGAAACACAAGCATACAATTTTTTTGAATTTTGAATTTTGAAACAATTCTTATGTACACTTGTCTAGTTCAATTCCATGCAACAATTTATGTAAAAATGGTTAAGCTCCAAAAATGTCCCAGAAAAGATCCTAAAAATAATCAATGAGTTCACAACTCATGTGTTATGGGTTGTGTTGTAAGTCTTATGAAGCCATATAGGCCTAATAGCTTTTTCCTTTTTCTTTTTTTTTTTGGGTCGGAAAAGACTAAACTTGAAATTATAATTCAGGGTTCAAATGTCTTATATTCAAATACCGTATTTTCCGCACTATAAGGCGCACCGGATTATAAGGCGCACCTTCAATGAATGGCCTATTTTAGAACTGTTTTCATATATAGGGCGCACCGGATTATAAGGCGCATAGAATAGAAGATACTGCAGTCAAACGTTTGACTGGGTTTGCGTTATGTAGTGGTCACCAACCTTTTCAAGCCTAAGATCACATCCAAAGTCCAAATGTAAACCAAGATCTACCACTTGCAAAAAAATATGAAAAAACAAGTGGCTGAGCTGTAAAACCTTGTTTATACTCGACGCGTCCGCATGAGCGCGAAGGTAATAAAAAACTAATATCCGTCTGCTCGGGCAGATTCGGCTCAAAGTCGTGCATCTTCGGATGCGGAGGCGCTCGCGCGGCAAAATGACGTCATTGTGACAGCGCGCGCGCCTCCGCATCCGAAGATGCACGACTTTGAGCCGAATCTGCCCGAGCAGACGGATATTAGTACATCTCATCACAACGGCACCCAGTTTGCACGACTAAATCAGTTGTATGGTCTGGTGTTCAGTCTAAAACAAAACAGTTGCGTCAAGATGCCTCGTCTGTTTGGGGAGGTGCGCGCGCAGTCAGCGGAGGCTCGCGCTCCGGTGCCAGGCGAAAGTAAACAAAAGGTTTAAGTCAGCGGTTGTTTTACAGACATTAATATAAGGCGCCAGATCCATATATAAGGCGCTCCGGATTATAAGGCGCACTGTCGTTTTTTGAAAAAATTAAAGGCTTTTAAGTGCGCCTTATAGTGCGGAAAATACGGTACATATGGTTAAGGTATAGCCTATAAAAAATGCATAGCATTATTGGCTCCAAACCTGTGATATTATTTTTCTGAGTAACATGAATGAGATTTGAGAGCATGAGGGAAGCTTTTCAGAGAATAACTGATTAAAAAAGTACACAGTCAAACAATACAATTTCACACAGAGAAAGTTCAGTAACTTACTGTAATTCAATGTTGCCTCTGAAATGTTCAGATTATTTTAGAAATGTACTGGTAGTTCTGGGGAAACAAAAGAACAAAGCTGATTATTCACAACATAATATTTATTGATTATTAAATGGCTTTAAAATGGTATTTGAGAGAACGAGGGCACCTGCAGTAAGTAAAGATAGGCTAAACAAAAACAGACCAAACTATATTAACCTGCTTTTGTTATTCATAACAAACACCAATGACGAAAGCAGGAATCAGTTAAATTAGTTAGGCTATATCAGCAATTTGAAGACACAGTTTTACAGAATATGTTGAATTTAATGACTAGCAGCTAAATCAATCTAAGACAATAAGTCAATAATTTCCATTTGTTCATTAACTTACGTTAGATCATCATCGCGGCTAAAACCTTCATACCAGATACTGTGCAATAAACGAGTGGTAAACACTGTAAAAAAGTAGTAATGTATAATAAATTTAGTTTATATATATATGTGTGTGTTTGAATATATAGTGAGTAGACTCTGTATTTATATTTATTTGGCGAGTTTACAAACCTTGTAACGGAGAGCCGAACAAACGGCGGAAGCTTTGATGAGAGGAGCCGTTACCCGATGACGTCGATCAGCTGAGTTATGTTGCGCGCGAGCAGCGCGAGCATCACTGAAGCGACGACAGCAGAGGAATAGCAGCAGTTTCGTGACAGAATAAAACTGTTCTCCTCCTGGTTCTTCTTCTTCTTCAAATAATTTATGAAGAAGTAGGTAAAAATTATTATTTTATTATTATTATTTATTCAATAATAATTAATGAATTCTTATTATTAATATTATTATAATTTAGTGTTGTTGTTTAAGGTTTAAATTAATCAATAAAATAGGCCTATAGATACTAAATAGATGTAAGCTGCCCAGGTGAAAAAGACGTAGGCTGTTAAATTTATAAAAAATGCATTAAAGTATATTTGTATTGTAGGCCTACTAAAAACACACTCAAGTACATTTTTAATAGTACATCTTTTTCACCTGGGTATGTATACTGAATCAAACTTAAGTAGCCTATAATAATAATAATAGGATAATAATAATCTCATTCTTGCCTCACTGAACCATTGGGTTCCTCCAGATGCTGGCTTTAAGAGATCTTCCAGCAGGGGCGATTCTAGGATTTTCATTTTAGGGGGGCTCAGCCCCCAATGAGGGTATGATGTAAAAAAAAAGAAAAAAAAAAAGGTTAGTTTATGGTCTAATGCTCATTATTAAGTAGTTTCATTCATTCATCCAGTAACATGTATATGGCACGGTTTTATAATCACTGAGGTACCGAATGTGAGGTAGTTAGGGGGGTTCGGGGGCATGCTCCCCCGAGAAAATTTTGATTTCTCTGATCTACATATGTGCATTTTAAGATGTTTTGAAGGCCAAAAAAATTGGATGACAATAGCTTTAAAACCATGTGCGGGCAGCTGTTTTTTTCTCACCTCATCAGCATCACACTCTTTTTCTCTTTGTTTTTATCTTGCTCTGTCTTTTCCCCTCCTAAAGCTGAGCTTTGACTGATACAGGCTTTTAATTTTTGTCTGTCAGTGAAGAAAGTAAACATAGGGTCAACTGATAGGTTGATTTATGAATCATTTTCTCAGACAAAGCTACCAGGAAAGCTAGGTAACTAAGTCCATCTACAATGAAATATAAATTATTTATTTTATTTTTTAAGGTTTTTAGCCTTTGTAATCAACAATACGGTTGGTTATTCATCAAGTCACCCCGTGAAAATCTATTTAATTTCAAATCATTTAACTAACCAGCTAAACGTGTATTAATGTAACTGTCTATTGGCAGGGCCGGCGCTCCGCACACGCACCACCAAGCATTTGTGCTTAGGGCACCCAAATGGCTAGCGCCGGCCCTGTCTATTGGCAATATGATTAATCTGTTCTATATTTATTTCTATTTATTAAAAATAACAACATGAATTATCAATTTGCCACTTCTATAAATCAAGTGCTTAAAAGAAAAGCACAAATCCCTTTACTCTACTCTTACTCTAATATATGTAGGCTATACACTTCTACTGATTCATTATTACTTAATACAAAACTATATTTATTAATACAAAACCAAATAACTCCACATGATGTTTCTCTCTCAAGGCCATCTAGTGCTTTCAGACAATGATGTGTGTCTTTAATCATTTCTGTGCATGGCAGCATAATGTAATAACGAAATACAAAATAATATGTTTTAAAGTTTAAAAAGTAAATTAAAATAAATCATGATCGTTTTCTAAAGTATGTTTTCATGGGTGTTAATCGCTTCATTTTTGTTTTGTAGAAAAAAACAACTATCACACTGATAAGGGCTGAAGGTGAACGCAGCGAAACGTATTGGTATTGGAAGAGAAACCGAACCGTCCCGTGTTGCTCCCAATGCTCCAGTAACATTACATTATGTAAACTGCAATGCATAAATGACAAAGAACTGCACCGATGCAGATGTAATATCATAGCAATCTATCAATAAATGCACTCACGACACACCTCGCTCTGCTCGGCGCCCCTGCAGATTGAAAAATGCGCTAAATCCAAGCAGACTCAGATAAGGGGAGGAGCCGAAACTTGACGCAGCTTGCCGCCGTTTCAAATGAGTTTTTTTAAAGGGGACTGAAGCGATAAAAAATATATTAATCAAATATTTTTTAGGGGGGCTGGGCAGAAGTTTAGGGGGGCTGAGGCCCCCCTAAAAAGGGCCTAGTGACGCCCCTGTCTTCCAGGAACCACTTAAATGTCAAAAGATCTTCCAATAACCCTTTTATCGCATTCAAGTTCCTCTATTTTCCCCCAAAGCACTTCGAGGTCTCATAGTAATGAAAAGGTGACTCCAGAACCTCTGAACTAAATACAAAGTGCTTAAAGGATCCCATAAGTTCCAGCAAGAACCTCAAAGATTGTCAATGCTCCTCCAGTAACCCTACTGTAGGAGAAAGAGCTTTGAGGCACTTAAATTACATTTTGAAGTTCCTTGAGTATCCGACAGGATATTTGAGGCTCCTTTGGTTTTTACAGTATAGGCGGTTCCATGAGTTTTGACATTTAACGTGTTAAAACATTGAATGCACTTTTCTTTAATTTGTCAAATAAATTTTTTAGAACTCAAAACACAATAAATGCTGTGTGTAAATCATGTTCTGCTTTATCTTTTTATTTCTGAGCTAAACACTATATCCCCTGAAGGTATTTAGGGCTGTGAGTGATGAGAAACTTGATAGTTGTTGGTTGTTTGTGGCTATCATTTATTGAAGCCTTAATGAGCTGCTGAACTCAGACTATTTACACAATGAGAGCTATTCCAAAACAGTTTAAAACACAGCAGGTGTGAAGTTGTCAACCTGTCATCTTAATGTGTTTTAAATGTTAAAGAGTCTATGAAGCCAAGCTGCCTTACTGCATACTTCTCTAATATGTTTTGGCACGTTACTGACAGTACTTTCATAGTTCATTCACTCTGAGGGCATTGCAATGTAGGCCTGAATATACTTTACATACACAACTATGTACTGGTCATTCAAAATACTGTCCCTTACAAACATCTTGCCACTACCATACACTGAGAATGTCTCATATATTTCTCCACTTTTTGTCTCATATAAAGAAAAAAAGTGACTACATTTTAATTTAGTTTCAGGCAGGGTTGTAACCATTACTGACATCGACAACATTCAGAATATCATTTGATTTTTAAACATATGTTTTTTCCTTTTATTTTTCTATAGGATTATTTACCATAATTGAACGAGGTTTGACCCCACCCTCTGAATTCCTTTTGAGCCACTTACATCACACAGGCATATATAACACGTCATGTAGGACAAATGACCAAGAGAGCAAGTATATATATATATATATATTACATGTTTCTGTAGACTGTTTGGCTCGGACAAGACTGAGCTGCAGGGCACAACAGGGCAGTCGTCACGGTTGGCATTTGGCAACATTTGCAGGAACGTGCAAATAGGATGCCAAGCAAGTTTTGAAACATTAAGGAAATGGCTTTGAATGCGGTAAAGACCTTAAAGCATAGCAGATTTAATTTCTTCAATAACATCTCACTTTTGCATGGAATGACAAATGTAATTTATGTCACGGTTCATAGATCCAATGTCTCTCTCTCGTCTCGTGCTTTGTTTGTTTACATGTGTGTGAGTGGGTGTGTCCGGCTTGTTATCACTGATCAGCGATCCAGCTGCAATCACTCATCATCAGCTGCAGCCCATCTCATCACAATATATAAACTCACCACTTTCTCATCTCCCCTGTCAGATCGTTGTATGAAGTCCTTGTGTTGTGTCTGATCCCGTTCCCGTTCCTGTTCATCGTCTCCGTCCTGAGTTCCTGTGTTCCGGTCTCCGTCTTGTGGATTCGTTTGATGTCAGGATTTTGTCGGCACTTCAGAGCACCCTGCACTTCTGTCTTCACCGCGTCTGGCCATCGAAGTCCCTGCGCCACAGCCTGCATTATCTTGGACTTTCATCATCATCATCATCATCACTACTTCATTCTAAATAAAAGAGCTTTTACTTGCACATTGTTTCCTCGTTTCTGTCGTAACAATTTATTACTCAAAGCCAATTAGTATTGAATGCATGATGGAAAAAAAATATTACCCAAAAAGATTTTTTTTGACTACTAATTGGCAGTAAATATTGAACATTTATCTAACTGTACTAATATATATATATGTACAAAAAAAAAAGAAAAGAAAAAAAAGAAATGTATATATATATATATATATATATATATATACATTTCTTTTTTTTTATTAAATTTTTTTATTTTTTTTATTTCTTTATACCATGACATTTATTGCATACAAACATCATTATTGCCCATGCAGGAAAAAATATACCATTTATGATTAATGCCTTTAAGTGGTGTATGGGGAATGTTTGACACAGCAAACTAAGTCAATGTAAGTGGTGCATGCCCATGCAAACTTGTTCTGGGTGCTTGCAATAGTGTTACTATCCAGTTGCTAATGTGTCTTCAGTGGTTGTTAGCACTGTAAAAATAAAAGGTGCCTGGAGGAACCTTTTGGGGTTCTTCACTTTGCCACACCGGCGGAACCGTCTGTAGATCCTCTAGGCACCCTTTAAAAAGGGGCGGTTCTCTGAGGAACCACACAGGTTTCCTGAGGAACTCTTATATAAGGCACTGTGTGGAACCACTGTGGGTGCCTCCAGGAACCAAATTTCAATTTTATTTTATTTGTATTAAATTAATTTCATGTTGTTACTATGGTTACCACCATTAACTTCTATTATAATAAACAAACTGAACCAAATACAAAATAAGAATTGTTTATTACATATTTTAGATCCATTTTAATACATACACTTCCATGCACTTGAAAAAAAAAGCTAGTAATAGATTAATATCAATGAATACACACACACACAAAAAATAGTATAAGTATAAAAATACATAAGTAACATGAATAATCAACCATGTGTATACAATAGGCTACACAAGAAAAGACATCTCAACAAAATGCATGGAAAACACATGTTCCATGTAATAAATCAATGTAAAAAATTTAAATTTTGACTAATTAAAAATGTCCATTTTCACTTAATTTTAAAACATGTGTTTCAGTCCGCTTAAGTCTGACGTCACTGTTTCCAAGTCCAAAAGCTCTATCAGATGCCAAAAACAAACAACAAACAGTGCTAATATACACTCATTGTGCTGTAATATTCCTGAAAATTAGGATCCTAACCTTTATCTCTATTCCGAAATCTCAGATGGTTAGTTATTCAGCTATTTTGAATCATAAAATGTTGAAGTCTGGGATGCCGTGAGACTGGAGACTGAAATGTACACTATGCCTTTTGAAAAGCTTAAATGTGTGACTTGAATCAACAGTTCCCATAAATGGTTGTTGAGTATTCTCAATATCTAGAAACAAGATAGAGAAAGTAGAAGTAGAGGCTTCGACCCGGAAACAGTATTCCTTATGTCACAACAAGCAGAAAACATTTTCCATTTTAACAGAGTTAAGGTGCAGTAAAATGATCTGTTGTTCTGTGAATGTTCACTGGTGAATTCAGTCATTTCAATAAGAATCCACACGATCAGCAATTTTGTCTTTTTGCCTGTGTAATTTCACGAAATTCACAAATGTGATGCACCTTTACTCGCTGCAACATAAAATGCAATCAATTATAAAATCTTCACAAGGGACACGTGAGGTACTTAACGAGTTAGAAAAGTGAAAAGGTGCATCAGCTTCATTTTCTGTTTGCTTTTCCTCTTTTCTGGTGGATGGTCCAGGCACTTCAGTGATTTTCAGGTCTACAGGAGGATTTTTATTCTTGATCAAACTTGTATTTCAGCTTACCGAGATCCCTGCAAAGTACAAAATGTACTGTTAGTAAGGTTATTAAAGTTATTAAATAATTTCCTCAGCCTTGTGACGTTCCAAACCTGTCTGACTTTCTGTCTGTGGAACCCGAAAGCAGATCTCAGGCATAATGCAACCCGTCACCATTCAATATCACTGCATGAAACACAAGCATACATTTTTTTTGTAATTCATTCAAACTATTCTTATGTACACTTGTCTAGTTCAATTCAATGCAACAATTTATGTAAAAAATAGTTAAGCTCCAAAAATGTCCCAGAAAAGATCCTAAAAATAGTCAATGAGTTCACAACTCATGTGTTATGGGTTGTGTTGTAAGTCTTCTGAAGTCATATAATAGCTTTTTCCTTTTTTTTGTCGAAAAAGATTAAACTTTAAGTTATAATTCAGGGTTCAAATGTCTTATATTCAAATGCATATGATTAAGGTATAGCCTATAAAAAATGCATAGCATTATTAGCTCCAAACCTGTGATATTATTTTTCTGAGTAACATGAATGAGATTTGAGAGCATGAGGGAAGATTTTCAGAGAATAACTTATTAAAAAAGTACACAGTCAAACAATACAATTTCACACAGAGAAAGTTCATAGTAATAAAGCATATGCAGGTAACTTACTGTAATTCAATGTTGCCTCTGAAATGTTCAGATTATTTTAGAAATGTACTGGTTGTTCTGGGGAAACAAAAGAACAAAGCTGATTATTCACAACATAATATTTATTGACCAGTAAATGGCTTTAAAATGGTATTTGAGAGAATGAGGGCACCTGTAGTAAGTAAATTTAGGCTAAACAAAAACAGACCAAACTATATTAACCTGCTTTTGTTATTCATAACAAACGCCAATGATGACAGCAGGAATCAGCTACATTAGTTAGGCTATCTCAGCAATTTGAAGACACAGTTTTACAGAATGTTGAATTGAATGACTAAATCAATCTAAGACAATAAGTCAATAATTTCCATTTGTTCATTAACTTACGTTAGATCAAGGTAGTTAGCATCGCGGCTAAAACCTTCATACCAGATACTGTGCAATAAACGAGTGGTAAACACTGTAAAAAAGTAGTAATGTATAATCAATTTAGTTTATATATATGTGTGTGTTTGAATATATAGTGAGTAGACTCTGTATTTATATTTATTTGGCGAGTTTACAAACCTTGTAACGGAGAGCCGATCAAACGGCGGATGGCCGATCAAACGGCTGATCGACGTCACACCCGATGACGTCGATCAGCTGAGCTTTGTTGCGCGCGAGTAGCGCGAGGATCACTGAAGCGACGACAGCAGAGGAATAGCAGCAGTTTCGTGACAGAATAAAACTTTTCTCCTCCTAGTTCTTCTTCTTCAAATAATAATTTATGAAGAAGTAGGTAAAAATTATTATTGTATTACTATTATTTATTCAATAATAATTAATGAATTCTTCTTATTAATATTATTATAATTTAGTGTTGTTGTTTAAGGTTTAAATTAATCAACAAAATAGGCCTATAGATACTAAATAAATGTAAGCTACCCAGGTGAAAAAGGCGTAGGCTGTTAAATGTATTAAAAATGCATTAAAGTATATTTGTATTGTAGGCCTACTAAAAACACACTCAAGTACATTTTTAATAGTACGTCTTTTTTCACCTGGGTATGTAGGCTATACTGAATCAAACTTAAGTAGCCTATAATAATAATAATAGGATAATAATATTCTCATTCTGGCCTCACAGAACCATTGGGTTCCTCCAGATGCTGGCTTTAACATAAGAGATCTTCCAGTAACCACTTAAATGTTAAAAGATCTTCCAATAACCCTTTTATCGCATTCAAGTTCCTCTATTTTCCCCCAAAGCACTTCGAGGTCTCATGGTTATGAAAAGGTGACTCCAGAACCTCTGAACTAAATACAAAGTGCTTAAAGGATCCCATAAGTTCCAGCAAGAACCTCAAAGAATGTCAATGCTCCTCCAGTAACCCTACTATAGGAGAAAGAGCTTTGAGACACTTAAATTACATTTTGAAGTTCCTTGAGTATCCGACAGGATATTTGAGGCTCCTTTAGTTTTTACAGTGTGCTGGGTGATTTCTATGTGATTAAGTACTGGCCCAAGTCAAATGAGCCCAAAAGTCTCCATGAGATTCATTAGATCTGGCTCTGGCCCCTCCTTCATTGCAAGTTTAAGGGGTATATTGTACTGTTTTATTTATTTTTAAAAATTTTAAATATGAGCCATTGTTTTGAACTTGAAAATGTTTAGTTATTGATTTGTATAAAATAACAACATTGTACAACAGAAACAAATGATAAAAGTTTGTGTTTATGTGTGAGTATGAGAAATCGATGTGACGTAAGAACAAATTTTCAGTTAAACTTTTCAGGTCACTGATATAGTTGAGCATTGCCTTAAGTTGTCTGGCCTTTAGATTTACTCTAATTTACTCAATGACTGATACAAAAAAAAATCATAAAGAGATGTATAAATGTGGCAAAAAGGTGTTTGAAACCAACATAGATAACATTGCTAGACAAAAAGACTTTATGAGTAGGGCTTGTCCTCTGTCCCATGACTCTGCTCAAATTATGGGAGTAACTTCTGTTAAACTGTAGCCTGGTTAAAACCAGACCATTCTCAGTAGTAACTGAGTTATGGTCTGGCAAAGCTCCATGGACAAATCATTTCCAAAGGGGCGTCACCAACGGACGTCGCTCAAATGCCTCTCGGCGCAATTGGATAGACCTAAAACTCCAAAAACCAATCAGAGCGATCGTCATGTGTAAAGCCATATGCTGCGTCCCAATTCGCCTATGTTACACTACGCCATAAAAGTATACTCTTTTTGTGAAGAAAATGTATTTACTTTTGAATGTGTAGCAAAAAAGTAGGCAACTTTTGGACATACTACTTCATCATCTTTATCGTACGGATCTGTCGCGTGCATCCCGTCATGTAAACTGCCCTGTCAATCATCTTGTCACAGTTAAAATCCTCTATTAAATCTAATTTAATTTCCTACCGTTTCGGAGAGAAATGTAGTAGCATGTTCATCTGCCAGTGGGTCTTTCATGGAGAGTGTCCTCATGTGTTTGCAATTTGAATATAATAATGCTGCATTTAAAAGTTGGTGCGCTTCACCAACTGAGTGGACGTCGCTCAAATGCCTCTGGGTACAATTGGATAGGCTAGACCTAAAACCAATCAGAGCGACCGTCATCGTGTAAAGCCCGCCTCAACATTTCTGATTGGTGCCGCGATTTCCACGGCATGGAAATGGCCTTGAATGAGCTCTTTGCCAGACTACTTGCAGAGCAAATCTAAATTTGCCGGAAGTTGTCTGGGTTTTCCCAGGCTAGTTAAACTGTAAACAATAAGCGAAAAAAGTTTGCTCTGTGAATGCAATAATATGCATTTTCAAAAACTGGGTACAATGAGATGATATTATTCTACTCACCCTTCAACCATCAAATATTAAAAGTAAATTTTAAAATATTTAAATAATAAAACATTTCATTGTAGTAATATATCTCTGTATTGTGTAACATATGTTGCCTTCATCAAAAATTTTCATTAACTGGAATATTAAGTGATAATATTTCAGTGATTTCCGTCATTTTGACAGACAATAATATTATGTTTCCTGCTTTAGAAGCATTCCAGTAAACACTGCTCATAAAATCAGAAGTGAAAAGGGTAGATCAAGAGATTCTTAGTGCATTCCAGTGAATTATTCATGGATATATCATAAATCGGGGGAGCAGACCACAAATGCGCAGTATATGTCGTCTTTATTCATACTGTTACAGTGGAATACAAAAGAAAAAAAGATAAAAGAGCTCTTGCCATAGATATTCTTGGTACACCATGTTATCCTCAACTGACAGATAAAGATTATTTGTAGCACAACCTTATGATTTGAAATGATTTGTTTCAGTGTTTTTGAGTGGAACTTCTCCAAACCATAAGTGCCTCCCATAATCTAAAAAGTAGTAGGCTTATTAGGAAAAAGGAGCATAGCCTCTGTGACAACTAACCTCTGCCATAGGAATACACATACATGCATCCATTAGTAGTCTATATGGCCATTAGTATGTTCATTCTTAAGAAAAATGTTTTTAAACAGTACCCGATTCTCTTGGCAATAGCAGAACCCTTTTTGATGCTAAATATAACTACTTTTGCAACTCTTTTTTCCCCATGAATAATTATGTTTTGAACTGTGCTATAAAGGACCTTAATGGTGTAATAAGCAATATATATATATATATATTTTTTTTTTAATATATTTATTTGACAGGAATAATGCAAACAAACATAGTGTCAAAGCAAGCTTGTCACTGAAGTGCTGCATAAAAAGTTTATAGCAAATGCTAATTTTCAACTCCTGTCCCTTGGGCTTTTAGACGCAATAGAATTTACATACTTCACTCTTTCAATTTAAAACAATATAAACTTGATATATAAACAACTCCTGTCCCTGGTTGGGCCTTTATACACAATAAAATTTACCCGTGATATTTACATACAGCACTACCTCAAAAAAAAAAAAAAAAAAAAAAAAAAAAATATATATATATATATATATATATATATATATATATATATATACATACATACACACCAACCCTGTATCACATGAAATACGTTCTGAGGAAACTATTTTGCAAATCGCAATTACGTTACATGCCAACATATAAGCAGTGCTATTACGTTGGTCCTTAACCTAATATAAGCAGTGCTATTACGTTGGTCCTTAACCTAATATAGCCAATCTATTGCAGTGCTATATTACGTTTGTCCTGAACATAATAAATCCAAAGCAGGTTTCGTAGCATCTAATGCTGTTCATTTTGTTTTAATTATTTACTCCCTTTTTTCTCATTGGGCTACAAAATATTATCTATGCCAGGGCGAGTCAAATGGCGGCACCCAGATAATTTTTATCTGGCCCTTAAACTTGTTTTTGATGATTAAAACCCCTCGCAATCTGATATCAAAGTCCCCGCAAATGTTTAGCGCGTTCAGCGGTGATTTTAACAACGCACGCGATCATTCAGCGGTGAGTTTAACAACCGAGTCTCACGGCAGTTCGTGATATGGTCACGTAATTTAATCTATTGATTCGTGCCACGGACACGTTTATTTCGTTATTTATTTTTTATTTTTTTAAACTAATGTATTTTCAATGGGAAGCGTCTTTCGTGATAACAGCATGATTCTTTGCAGCAGAGAAGCTGTTTAATCAACATTTATTCACGAGATCTTATGTATTTTTATGTATTTTTTTAATGTTATTATTTCGATCTTATTGCCGGGGAAGCTGGATTGCTTTGCTGTTTATTGATATTTTTAAAATTATGTTTTATCAGTAGGAAATCGCGCTGAAGAAGTCTCGTTCCGAACACATCGCGATATTTGGCATCAGTTCACGTGTGTCAGATGTTGGTAAGTAAATAAATACCTAAATACGCTGTCCTATAATGTGTGATATCATGTCTTTTCTGTTTGTCGATATTAATCTGCCATTATATCTGCCATCTCCACGGAGACTTTGCGTTTCATTGCTTTCTAATTCAAAACAGGGTGATTAACACTGCCTGTCACGTGACGTGCTATAGGCCTAGATATTCATATCAGATTAAAAATAGTACAATTATTTCCAAAGTTGTATTTGTAGTAGAAGCACAGTAAAAACAACACTTACCATGCTTTTACCACAGTAACATTAGTTTTACTGTGATAAGTGTAGTAAAAAGACAGTAATCACAAAACTTACCATGCTTTTACAGTACCACACTATTTGTAGTTTTAATGTGGTACTTATTGTAAATGCACAGTAACCACAACACTTACCATGCTTTTACCACAGTAACCATAGTTTTACTGTGATTGGTTTAGTAAAGGACAGTAATCACAAAACTTACCATGCTTTTACCTCAGTATTGATTGATAGTTTAAAGTGATATTTGTTGTAAATGCATATTAACCACAACACTTGCCATGTTTGTAAGGCTTTATAATGTAACATCCAATATTTGTAAGGTATATCAGTACTTTTTCCTTTAAATAATCCTATATATTATACATAATGATATTTTCTTTTCTCTTTTTTCAGCTGAAAAGACCAAAAGGGCCTTTCGGACTCAGTCAGCCCATTATTGTTGGAGGAGAAGTAAACGGAGGAGACGGACAGCTTCAAAGGCAAATATTCGCAATGGTATGTGTGTGTTGGTTTTAACCCTAAATCAAACATTTTATCAAGCATTTGTTGTTTCTTAAAACTTTTCTCACAAAACCCATAGCCCAATCAGTACAAACAGAGACTGAAAGTCTTGATATTTCACAAGATTTAACAAGTTGTCAAATTCGTATGATACTCGTACATATTTGTATACTCGTACACAATCCTGCAGCTTTTACTCTTAGTGCTGTCATTGGCTACTGCCTCAATTCCTGTACATATTTATCGCGATATTTGTAAATCAGTTGCGCCCCTTCTTGGAAAGTTGTCGGATGTCACACACACTGTCAGAAAGTTTATATTAATTGTAAATTGGACCCTGTCTGTTTATGTTCCAGTAATACATGATGTCTCTCCACACCTCATAACCTACCTCTGTTTGCAAGAGTGGAAAAGCTTATCTGACTTGTCACATGACATTAGATACTCGATTATTTTGTCATAATCAGATCAGTTACACTGCTGATAACTGTCCCGTTTGCATGTAAATCTTTTTCATGATTATTGCTTGCTATTAAAGACATACTTTTATTCATAAAAATGCCCACATATCAGTGAACTTAATACATAAAAATGCTTTTAACATTTAATTATGCAACACTCTTTACAGAAAACATATCCTACAGTTATAAACTGACTATTTGCAAGTAATGTATTAAAATTACCTTCCTTTCTGTTTTGCAGGATTACTTAGTCCTTTTTTTTTAAAGCTTTACCAATATCAAACTCAACCCTCACAAGAGCTACTAGTGAGTCGCAGCGAATCTTGCCGTGATCAGCCCTTCCCAGGTGAAGTTTCTTAATATATCAGTATTTACTCATCAAATGTTCTCTCCTGAATCATATGGTAAATTAACTTATTTATAACTGTCTTAATTTGTGTTTCAAGAACAATAGAGTAAGTCGAGACTTTCTTGTTTTACAGCCGAGAAGGAAGACCAGTCCTTATATCAACGCAAGCTAATCGAATAAGTCCTTTGTTTCGGGTGAGGAAGGAACATCTGGTGCCCAAAGACGACAGAAAAGTGCGTGAGTCCATTGGTATGTCTTGTATTGAAACAATGCTGTAATATGTAGTACATAATTTGATGTTGACAATTTTACATTGTACAGGTTATCACTTGGTTTTTGACCAAGTGAAGCTCTTGAAACAATTGACAGAAGAGTATGTTGTCTGGAAAGAAATCAAGCATCCCTGGCAAAGGCTCAAAAGAGACCATGCCTTTCTAAAAAATCTTTTAAAATGTGTTGCTGTTGATATGGTTAAAACTGTTTTTGTTCAGTACTTAGCTTATATTATGTGCTGCAATATATATATATATATATATATATATATATATATATATATATATATATATATATACTTCAATGTGTATATTATATAATGTACTGACTGCTGCTTTATAAATTTATGTAAGGAACAGACAACTCTGGCCCTTTGCATTCTACTTTTTGAGGTTAGTTAAGAGTTAACCTCCAACCCTAATCAAGCACATCTGAAAATTTTAACCAAAGTCTTCAAGTTTACTTCTAGACAATAGGCAGTAAACCATCACTGCTTTAAATCATGCAGAACATAAGCTGACCCGACTGTCCATTAAACAACTTGGTTTCTGTTTTTTTGTTTTACTTTCAGACCAGGACTGGAGAACGCCTGACAATGGGATGTTGAGACTTCTTCTTCTGGTTGAGAAAAAGCTACACCACATCAGTGATCACATCTTCTGTTCTTCAACTGAACAAACTGTTTAGACGAGGAAGAAGAACACGATAGAGACATACAGGGAAGAACAAGAAACCAGTTTATCACAGCTAAACTGGTTTCTTGCTCTTCCCTGTATGTCTCTATTGTGTTCTTCTAATGAATCATTATTTTCCAACACAATATCAAATCTGTTTTCTGTAGGTGACTGAATATGATTATCTGGCACTCGTTTTGTGGCTTCAGCAGCTGTGAATGGATTCAAATGATGTTAATGTATTTTTGAAGACACATTTTTATTTATCTTGAATCTCATTTGTCTTTATGCTACTTTATCAACTGTATGCTTTGTTCTCCAATAAAGTGTTGTTTAATAAAGTATGGTGACTATTTTGTTTTGAAAGTTGTGTTTGGTACAGTAAATATAAATTTTTATTTGAGACATTTTCATTTCTTATTTCTTTAAAAATAACTACATATAATTAATAACTTATAAATAACTAAATATAATTAATTACCATGATTTTTTTACTTGGAACATAAAAATTTAGATCTGGTTAATGATATTTGGGACAACAATGCAACAAAAGTTGCACATACTTGCATGTATGCCAGTTTGCAGTGAAATAAAAGGAAGCTATGTGAATAACAAGAGGCTGCAGTGGGCTATCTTGCTATAAATACTTAAAGCTTAATTGATGATGATCCATGTTGATCATTCTAGTATACTCTATATAGTATACTCTATATATCACTGATGTCAGGAATATAAGCAGCAAGAGGGGGTGAAAAGGAAATGTTGGCACTGTTTTTTTGTTGTTTTATTGAATGGTGCATTATCCTTGTGTAATAGTAATAGTATGTGTAGATCTGTGTAGATTATACTGTCCTTCCACCCCCAGGGGCCCAGCAATGGCCCCCAGAAGAGCAAACAAATGCACATTTCAAATGGCTGTAACTCAAAGTCTGGTTAGTGTATCAAAGAGAAAATTGGCTGGACAACTGCTTATACTATGTTTAATAAATAATGTTGGCCACAGTTTTCAGACATATATGGAAAGCTGGCATAAAGGTTATTTTTAAAGTGCTCACAGTAAAATATCAAATTTCAGCCTGTCCCTCATATATGTCATAAAGGTTTGCACAATGAACAAAATTAGATATCCAGTTGTCCATTAACACTAGAAGTGCCAGAATTCCATAACTACTAGAACTGCCGCAAGCGGTCATTTTGACCGCTATATTCCAAACTCTATATCTTTAATGATAAATACCCAATTGAGAGATTAATGCATTTATTGTATTAATATGTCTTTAAAAAACAAAACAACACCAAACTGTACATTTAAACAAGTTTAATTATACATTTATAAATAAATAATATCCGTAGATGTCCTGAACAAAATGACGGAGTAGCCCATATTTGTTTACACAGTTCGATCGCGTCGCGCCCGCCGACACACACACACACACACACACACACACACACACACACACACACACACACACACACACCATATTCCAGTATTGCAATTGACATTGCAGCCTGTTCATTATAGCCACAATAAAATATAATAATAAAATAGTCAACCTAACATAAAAATTCCACTGCTCTGTTTGTAGCCTAGTAGGCTAGCCTACAATTCGTACCATTTTGTGCATGTGAAGAGGATGATTTTTTCCGTCGATATTGGAACGTGAGTGAAGTACAAAGCCTATAATAAAGAAATAGTTTACCATCCAAATACATCGCAAATGTTGAAACATTTTGATTCTAATTAGAAAGTTACGTGAGCCTAACGCCGCTTACTTTCACTTTCGCTTATAACGCATTTCATTTTAGCTTGTTTATAGTTATTTTTTCATTCTTGTTCTGTTCTGAATATCATTACATTTAAATGATTTGTTGTTGAATATGTTTAGTGTATTTTTAACAACATTTTATTGTTGTGTATATTGGTATAGCCTATAATAATACCGCAAAATTCCGTGCGGTCAATATGACCGTCTATGGCCGAAATAGGTAAATATGTTCATTTGTTTTTTTGCCTTATGTGTAATTTATATGAAAAACATTTTAAATGAAAATACAGACACTTTTAGGAAAAGTCAGGTACCAGCAGGATTGTATTTATTTTTTCAACAAAGTTATTGCAGATATAAAATTCAAAACGGTCAAAATGACCGCCATGGCCGTTCTAGTGTTAAATATATTATTTATTTAACATTTATTGTTTTATTACTAAACGTTTTAAACTACATTACCCACATATCTCTGTCATTCTATCAGTGGAACAGGAAGCATGGGCTGTGTAGTTCATTGAAATGTGCAGACATGCTTAGGGTTAGGGTTAGGATCTCGGTAAAGGAGTAATTTCTCACAACATAGAGACACTTTATAGTTAGCTTAATGTATAACTAACGTAATAATAACACCAAAACATACTTTGTAACATGAAGCGCCGTTTTATATGGGTTAAACGATTGTCCAATCACAGCGAGCTCTGCGAGAAGGTCACCGCCAATACAAACCCAGCTGAACAGATGCGTCACACTTACATGCCCATTTATGGTAAACGATGACAGATCTCTTCTGGTTCCGGCTGCAGGGATAGATACCTTAAATAAATTGTATTTAGGCTGTTAAACATGCATTCCTTCTAATTAAATTATAAAACTCATATTTAAAAACAAAAGACTCCTTTGTGTGGTTACCATCCAAAAACGAGTTCACATGATCAATGACACAAATTTGCATAGACTGATGCATAAATACATTTGAAAGAGAAACTTTTTTTCTAAGCAATGGCCTACAGCAGGGTAGTTTTGCAGTATTTTAATTAAAAATAATTACATGTACTAAAGTGCTTCTAACATTTACAGTGTATGTATAGTATATTAAAGGTATATCAATTATATTCAAATAAATGTAACAAAAGCACAATGAATGGACACCATTTTGAAAGCTTATTCCAATATTTAATGTCAAACTGTTTAAAGACAAATGTAGCGGCAAAACTACTGCACAACAGTATAAAAATCAGTTAATTAAATATCCAGATACAGGAGCAATCTATTATAGTGACACATACATTAACGTTAAAAAATTGCTATGATGAAGTTATATATTTACAAACCAAGAGATGAGGTTCAAGTTTGTTATGTGAACATACATTTGTTTCTTCGCTTTAAAGAAAAAATAGGTCAAAACATAAGCACAACATTTTACATTCTCAACTTTCATTCTATATCCTTGTGATTATTGGTCACTTTTATTGTAACTATGCAATGAATATGTCCTTTAGCAAAACACCTGATGAGCACTGACACTTTTTTGAAAAAGGCATTAGGCAGACATCAAGTACAGTTTATGAAGCTGAAAAGAGAAAACAAAACGCTTTAACAATATGGAAAAAGATAAATCACTATTTTCAATATTGGTTCTGCATATATCAAAGAGATCCTGAGTAGGAGTGGGGGACTCCACATGAAGACTTTCAGAAACTGAGACAGAGCAAAGGGTGCACCTCGCTGGACACATCCTACGCATGCCCAAACAACAACACCCAAACACAGTGATGAAGTGGACACCACCAGGAGGATGCAGGAGACAGGGAAGACCAAGGAAGACACAGAGACAGATGTTTCACGAAGACCTGAAGAATGTCAGTGTCCCATGGGAAGATGTGAAGAACTTGGCCACGGATCGAATACGTTGGAGGACACTTGTTGCCCAATGTGCCCAGCACAGGACTTGATGATGATGTTGTGAGTTTATCCATAACTGTGGGATATGTTTTCTGTAAAGAGTGTTGCATAATTAAATGTTAAAAGCATTTTTATGTATTAAGTTCACTGATATGTGGGCATTTCTATGAATAAAAGTATGTCTTTAATAGCAAGCAATAATCATGAAAATGATTTACATGCAAACGGGACAGTTATCGGCAGTGTAACTGATCTGATTATGACAAAATAATCGAGTATCTAATGTCATGTGACAAGTCAGATAAGCTTTTCCACTCTTGCAAACAGAGGTAGGTTATGAGGTGTGGAGAGACATCATGTATTACTGGAACATAAACAGACAGGGTCCAATTTACAATTAATATAAACTTTCTGACAGTGTGTGTGACATCCGACAACTTTCCAAGAAGGGGCGCAACTGATTTACAAATATCGCGATAAATATGTACAGGAATTGAGGCAGTAGCCAATGACAGCACTAAGAGTAAAAGCTGCAGGATTGTGTACGAGTATACAAATATGTACGAGTATCATACGAATTTGACAACTTGTTAAATCTTGTGAAATATCAAGACTTTCAGTCTCTGTTTGTACTGATTGGGCTATGGGTTTTGTGAGAAAAGTTTTAAGAAACAACAAATGCTTGATAAAATGTTTGATTTAGGGTTAAAACCAACACACACATACCATTGCGAATATTTGCCTTTGAAGCTGTCCGTCTCCTCCGTTTACTTCTCCTCCAACAATAATGGGCTGACTGAGTCCGAAAGGCCCTTTTGGTCTTTTCAGCTGAAAAAAGAGAAAAGAAAATATCATTATGTATAATATATAGGATTATTTAAAGGAAAAAGTACTGATATACCTTACAAATATTGGATGTTACATTATAAAGCCTTACAAACATGGCAAGTGTTGTGGTTAATATGCATTTACAACAAATATCACTTTAAAACTATCAATCAATACTGAGGTAAAAGCATGGTAAGTTTTGTGATTACTGTCCTTTACTAAACCAATCACAGTAAAACTATGGTTACTGTGGTAAAAGCATGGTAAGTGTTGTGGTTACTGTGCATTTACAATAAGTACCACATTAAAACTACAAATAGTGTGGTACTGTAAAAGCATGGTAAGTTTTGTGATTACTGTCTTTTTACTACACTTATCACAGTAAAACTAATGTTACTGTGGTAAAAGCATGGTAAGTGTTGTTTTTACTGTGCTTCTACTACAAATACAACTTTGGAAATAATTGTACTATTTTTAATCTGATATGAATATCTAGGCCTATAGCACGTCACGTGACAGGCAGTGTTAATCACCCTGTTTTGAATTAGAAAGCAATGAAACGCAAAGTCTCCGTGGAGATGGCAGATATAATGGCAGATTAATATCGACAAACAGAAAAGACATGATATCACACATTATAGGACAGCGTATTTAGGTATTTATTTACTTACCAACATCTGACACACGTGAACTGATGCCAAATATCGCGATGTGTTCGGAACGAGACTTCTTCAGCGCGATTTCCTACTGATAAAATATAATTTTAAAAATATCAATAAACAGCAAAGCAATCCAGCTTCCCCGGCAATAAGATCGAAATAATAACATTAAAAAAATACATAAAAATACATAAGATCTCGTGAATAAATGTTGATTAAACAGCTTCTCTGCTGCAAAGAATCATGCTGTTATCACGAAAGACGCTTCCCATTGAAAATACATTAGTTTAAAAAAAATAAAAATAAATAACGAAATAAACGTGTCCGTGGCACGAATCAATAGATTAAATTACGTGACCATATCACGAACTGCCGTGAGACTCGGTTGTTAAACTCACCGCTGAATGATCGCGTGCGTTGTTAAAATCACCGCTGAACGCGCTAAACATTTGCGGGGACTTTGATATCAGATTGCGAGGGGTTTTAATCATCAAAAACAAGTTTAAGGGCCAGATAAAAATTATCTGGGTGCCGCCATTTGACTCGCCCTGGCATAGATAATATTTTGTAGCCCAATGAGAAAAAAGGGAGTAAATAATTAAAACAAAATGAACAGCATTAGATGCTACGAAACCTGCTTTGGATTTATTATGTTCAGGACAAACGTAATATAGCACTGCAATAGATTGGCTATATTAGGTTAAGGACCAACGTAATAGCACTGCTTATATTAGGTTAAGGACCAACGTAATAGCACTGCTTATATGTTGGCATGTAACGTAATTGCGATTTGCAAAATAGTTTCCTCAGAACGTATTTCATGTGATACAGGGTTGATACACACATACATACACATACACATACACATACACATACACATACACACATACATATACATATATATACATACACATACACATACACACATACATATACATACATATACACATACACACATACATATATATATACATACACATATAAACATGATACATAAACATGCATATATCATATACAACTCTTACCTACTTACAATAATTAAAAATGAGTACATTTTTGGTTTGTTTTAAACCAGTTTTTTAGCCTGGAAGTAAACACTTTAAAGTCAAGTACAGTCTTGATGTCAGATGGTAATGAGTTCCAGAGTTTGGAGCTCTTCACAGAGAAGGTCGTCTGACCAAAGCTGGTCCTGCAATATGGTATTTTACACTCATAATTTGTGAAGCTCCTAGTGACTCGAGTGCTGCTTTGTATTGTTATAAGCAATAATAAGTCATAGTTTACAGTGAATTTAGAACAGCTAAGGGTCATTGTTAAATCAACTAAAACACTCTGTTCTAAATTCACTGTAAATCACAGCTTCACTGGACTTATTGCCTTTATAAAACTGTTATTTTGCATACCTGGCAAGGTTTCATAAAATAAACACGCAGACAAAAAATGTAAAGCTATTGATAAACAAAATATTATGTTATAGTATATATAATATAATGGTTGCCAAGCAACGGACAGACGCTGCAGCACAACACAGGACAGTGGTGCAGTAATACTGATGTAATGAGGCCACAGGTATGTTTGTTGTATAGTACAACGGCTTCGAACGTGGCTCAACCAATCATAATCAAAGACTGGAACTATCCATTTTATAAAGAACCTTTTGAATAATACTTTATTTTTTATAGATTTTTTTAATTATTATTTTTTTATAATGTTTTTGTTAATATCTTCAAAATCCTCAATAATGTCTTTACATTCACTATGTGTGTATTTTGGTATAATTGAGTGCAGATGATAAGGTTGTTGGTCATCTCTCTGGGTAGAAATACACCTGTTTTTTTGTTTTTTTTAGTCTTTGCATCTCTTCCATTGTTTAAGTAAGAACAGTTATTGTTATGATAGCCAGAAGAAGCAATTGTAAAATGACAGTATGTGAACCCTTCATGCTGAAATATCCCAAACAGTTGCCTCAATGTTGAAAGCCCAAAATTCTCTGGAATGCTGTAGCATTTAGATGTGCTTTTTTTTTTTATTACTACAATAGCCAAACCCATTATTTATAAGAGGATGTCCATATATTTCTGGTCAAGTGTACATTTTCCAGGCATGCATGCAAAACATTTTTGATGTCTTCTTTTTGTGAAGTGTTGCTGCTACAACATTGTAATTTTTCCACCCACAGAAATGAATAAAGATGAAATCTATTCACTTACACTTCCAATGAAAGTGTGCTTTAATGATTTTCATTATTTGTAACTTCACCATTATAACACAAGTATAACATTCAAGCTGTATTTATATACTGTACCTGGTAAACAGACAGAAAGTCCACTGGAGAGTTCTTAGTCACTGCACCCAGTCAGTTTTAACCAGTCTGAGGATTCTGTTGCATTTTATTTGAAATGTTCACAAAAATATAACATAATAAACTGATTACAAATGATCATTGTGTCATTCCATCCAAATCATAACTAAACTTTTAATTTAGGAAAGCTAATTAATTTCCCTGATCATGTTCACAGTGTGTATATATATTGGTTGTATAAGCTGAAGTTTGTTCAGCAATGTACATAAAATCCTAAAGCATTATTTTGCCTTATAAAACAACGGTTAAAAACAATGTAGGCCTATAAGAAAATGAAACACCAACATGAGTATATTCCTGTATGTGTCTAAAGAAAAGAAAGTGTTTTCCAGGCACATGTTTTTGCTAGAGTGGTAGATGAACTAAAATCACTTTACCCCCCTTTAACATTTACCCTGGCCTCAAGTAACATCAGGTCATTTTTACCATCATGCAAGTCCAATGTCCCCTTAATAGTCCTACTGATTACATTTCCTTCACATATCAAGTCCAGACACTCGCTCGATGCTTGTTGATTTAGCGATTAAAAGACCCACTGATTATTTACATGACCCTTGATATTGTAATTACAAACAATTGATATTAAAATACTTATTTTGTATGGGTCCCATTATATTGTTAGTCTTAGCCTTGCAGTTCAGTGCAAACTCACTAAGGGTCTGTGTGCAAAGTTATTTACACCATGCCTATTCCTTGTCGCATTCAGCATTTGTGCAGGAAGGTACCTCACAAAACTGGCATCATAATGGGTTGGTGATCTACAACAGGATAGAGAGAGCTTTGGTGATAACTAAGCAAATATTTGATTACTACAATTCTAATTTCTCGCTAGAAATGACAAGAAGTAGACAACATAGATTTACACACAAACTGACCACCAACTGCGACTTTCAGACATTATTTTTTAGCTCAACTGTCACAGAATGGAACGCACAGGATTGTGGGATATTAAAGGCAGAGAAGGATACATCTATGCTGCAGTTCAAAAATCGATCAGATGAAGGTATCCATTACAGTTCCTCTGTACTTTCCCATGGTTACTAATTACCTGCACCTGGTCCTCATCACCACACTAATCAGCTCCCCTCCAAAAGGTACACACACTCACTCAGTCTTACAGTATAGTATGTCAGAAATGAGTATTTTAGAAAATAAAATGAAGACTCAAAAATATTATGAGTATCGTGTATTATTAAAAAAAACTAAACTATATAGAAAATATGATATATAAACTTTCTTTTAGTTTATGTAATACACAGACAGGTATATAGGCTAGCACTATACCAAATCAAACCTGTTTTTTTTTTTTTTTTTTTTTTTTTTTTGCTGTCTTGTAAACATATCTAAGTATGACTGAAACAACATGATCGGAACAGTTTTTTTTGTCTGTGTTTGTTGTTTACAATTTACATGCAAATGTTGTACACCTCCCCCAAATGTCCAACTTCTAAAAACAAATTTATAGTTGTCTTTATAAAGAAATGCTCGCTTATATGTAGCCTTGGAGCCACTGCTATGACGCAAACGCTTCCAGTGTGAAAAGCTTGCAGTGTGAAATGGCCGTTAGGCTACGTTCACACTGTCAGTCAAAATCCGATTATTTGTGTGTCCGATTGGAATCTGATCTAAAATGATTGATGTCCACACTGTGTATCGCAACAGTTCAAATCTTATTTGTGTCCATGACGCTCTTTCATTTTCCGGATTATCCGAATTGGTTTCTATGGCAATGAAGTTTCGTAGGTAGGCATACGGCAACAACAACCGCAACATGGAGGGGTTTGCAATACAGATGTTGTCTGATTTACAACATGACAATGTGTTGCTGCCGCGCTGGACTACTGTCTTCTGAGGCAGCGGCAGAACCGTAGGAGGCTAGTATGAGTGGCTTTATTCCGTGCTGTCATCTCCACCGGTTTCAAAAAATGTCTCCTTTATATTGTAATTTTCTGCTCATCCTGCACTTTAAAACAACACAACCTTGTTTCTGCAGCGACTTTCAGCATGTTTCCTATAACAACATCTGACATTTGCGTTTTATGTAACGTGAGAAAGTCACATTAACCACGCGAAATCCGTTCAGAACGGTGTGACTGAAACGGATTTCCAGAAATGCGATTTTAATAGTTTTTCAAACCACATATGAATGTAGCTCGAAACTGATTTGTAAAAAATGTGTGTGATTTTTGGCCGATCACACTTATCATCTAATCGGATTTCAATCGATATGCACAAAAATCGGATTTGGACTGAAAGTCTGAACGTAGCCTTATTTCTGGCCTCATCAAGCACTCAGACTTCCTTACCTGCAAACTTACAGTACCGTGTGGATTTATCTCCCGTGTAGCCTATATATTGTCCTGCGATCACCTGTGTGGATCTGTAATCCTGTGTCTGTGCATGCTGCTCGGGACCTAGTAAGATAAGAAATCCCAAGTTATTTATCTGAATATTACATTGAACTGTTCTTCTTCAAGTTTACTTGCCTGTTTCACCTGTTCCTGCACATACTGTTCAGTAAATTAAAAATGAATTACCTGAAACTGAGTTATAGCACTCCTTGTCTCTTGAGCATGGTAAATACTGACTGAAGGCCAGAACTCTTACAACAAGTACCTTGCAGGAACCGGTATGACTCCAAACCGCCCAGCCGACCTGTTGTTCTCCCTTTCCCAAAAAGGCCACCCGATAGAGGAGAATGCATTGGAGTTCTGAAAACTGTCTTCAGCTGTGTATTTTAATGATGTGACAATAGCCACTTTCTGACCAAGTAGTTACAGGAACTTAGTTATTGGAACTGTCCACTTCTAAACAGTTCTATGAACTACTCTCCCCCAAACTCGGTTTTGCTGTTTGCATTCGCACTGGCCAAGTGGCCATAGGAACTGATAAGAGGAGTAAGGGAGTGACGCTTGTTGTTGTGACTTTTATTTTGACAGCGTGGCGGACCTTTATTTTGATGGCGCTGAGAACGCCAGAGCAAACAATGCTCGCATTCTGTGTTCATTAGTTAGCGATCTGTCTAAACAGTAGGCTACTGTTTAATATGTTATTAGATAGAACTGTTATACATAGAAAGTAGACAGTATATGAAAATAAGTTATTAGCCTATGCCGTGTGGTTGATGTCCAGTGTTGCTAGCTGAGCAGAAATATATTATCATGTTTGGCTTGGTCCCCTCTGTTGCGTTGGATTTTCTCTTCAGCATAAAGGTTTAGAGGCCCATCTATCACTGTTTTCCATGTTTGTATAGTTAGTTTCTGGAGTAAATATATAATCTGTGTGTTTACATAGCTGTTTTAAAAATGGCAGGTGCTGGTGTTTTGCATGCGTTCAGTCAGCGTACACTAACGTCACGAGTAGTTCCTATAGTGCTGGTTTAGACCCTACTCTGAAGTAGGAGCTAAATTAGTTCCCCCAAATGGAGTTCCTAGAACTAAAATTGTTCCTAGTCGGCGTGTTCGCACCGCAGGAACATCCGGGTACTTTAGCCAATAGTTCTAGGAAAGGTCCCTAGTTCTAGAAAAGGTCCCTCCGGTCGGAAAGCGGCTATTAATGGCTCTTTTCCATGAGGGCTTGGATGAGCCTTTGTTTCTACAGATGTCCTAGGAGACAAACAACTACACACTGGATCAGTATATCCTCCATTCCCTCCTAAGTGGATCCAACTCCGTGAAATCACTCCTCACGCCTGCCCCTGAGTCTCCAGAGTCCGTTTCAGCCCCGGAGCTCATCCCAGAGTCTATTACAGTCCCAGCTCAGCCTAGAGTTCTCTTCATCCTCCAGTTTGGACACCAAATTGACAAGAGAAAAATAACTTTCTTACTGGGTACAGTTACTACTCATAGCATGTAGCTGTGATCGCATTGTCAAAGGGACTTTGTTTTGCAAGCAGTGACCACAGAATCATTACAAAGGTGAATGTTCACAAAAGTTTTATTGAACTTAATCATGAACATTAATTTAATTTAATTAATCTTAATTTAAAGCACCTTGTTATCAAGGGGTCTGCCGCTTAGACTAAACCTCTGTTAAACCTTAGTTAAATGTGGGATACTTGCAATGCCTTAGTCGTTGAACCAGCATCCAGATGCTGTCTTGGAGGAAAGTCTTCATGGTTTATTACTTTGATGGTGGTGAAGTTGCAATGGAACATGGAACATGTTCTTAATGTGTTGAGGCCCTCCATGAGGAGTCCCACGGTGTTGCAGAGTCCCAAAGTGAGGTCCCACGGCATTGTGGTTGGACCGGGTGTCTCCACTCTTTTCCAACACTCATTAAATGGTTCTACTTCAAGTTTGCTTGCATGTTTCTGTTTCTGCACATATCCTGCTGGAAAATCCTGAATCCTTTGAATCCTTCAAATCCTGCTGGAAAATGAAGTCAGCATCTCCATAAAGCTTGTCTGCTGAAGGAAGCATGAAGTGCTCTGAAAATGTCCTGGTAGACCGCTGCGTTGAGCGTCAAGCATCTTGGATTGTGTGCCTCTCCATTCTTCATCCAGACTCTGGGACCTTGGTTTCCAAATGAGATGCAAAATTTGCTCTCATCAGAAAAGAGGACTTTGGTCCACTGTGCTTTATTAAATCCAGAGTCAACGCAGCCGTCTACCAGGACATTTTCAGAGCACTTCATGCTTCCTTCATTTTCCAGCAGGATTTGCACCTGCCCACACTGCCAAAATAACCAAAACCTGGTTCAATGACCATGGTATTACTGTGTAATTACTGTGTGATTTCATGTAATATTCAAATTTTTTGAAATCCTGTTTTCATGGGTTTTATGAGCTGGAAGCCCAAATTATGTACAAATAAACAACTAAATACTTGAAATCGTTTAAGTTGTGGGCCCTGAATCTATAATCTATGGAAGTTTAACGTTTTGAATGGAATTATGGAAATAAATAAACTTTTCCATGATATTCAAATTTTTTGGAAAGGGTCTGTACTGTTCAACAAATTATCTGAAACGTATGGGAAATGGAGTCCGGGAAAGTCAATACTCAGGTGAGGGTGCCATCGGAGAGAGCCACAGAGGTCTGATTCATGACAGTACCGCAGTTTAGTAAGAGTAGACTGCATTTTACAACACAAATTTATCTGGCTAATTTGGATGTTAAGTTTGGGCTTTTAGAGAGAAACGAAAGTGCACCACAGTGAAAGATTTGAACTAGTTTAAATACAATCGGGTCCATGGGTCCCGTAAACGCAGCTTCTGTCTCCACCTTAAAAGGGATGATTATCAGCCCATGACCTAGACACACATGAAAGACAATACTTATTATACTCAAGGGAACCGCCAAAGAGAAAATGTCAATAAAACTACTTCTTACTGGCAACAACCTTTCCCTAACTAGCTTACTACTTGTTTGATAGTGTAAGCCCGTCTGGACTGGTCCAAAGGCGGCTTCCGATAGAACGGGTGAAGGTCTCTGCTTGTTACTGTCTTTCCGTGCAGCAAAGTAATTTAATTCCATTTAAGCTTTTATCTGACTCCATTTTACAACGACCTCAAATTTAGGTTAGATTGTCAATTAGTTATTGGTCAATCATGTAATAGTTTAGCAGCACATTTGATTATTCTTTTCATCTCTTTACTTATATTTTACCCGTTCATATTAGGAAGCTATGTCGCTCAGAGGTCCTCACGCTTAACGCGGGTCTCACGTTCACAAGCTCGTCAGTTTTATCACCAAACAGAGGTAATTGCTATATACCTGAGATTGGTCGCATTCACGCTTACACAATCAAAGATACTTTGGTATAGCCCCCATGGAATTGCATACACTTGAATTTAATGTAACGTTTATTTCAGTGGAGGTATGGCCACTACTACAGATGAGTCAACCAACTTTACTTCTCTTATAATAGCTTTGGATTGGCCATGCCGTAGTTTCCCACGTACACTTATCTAAAGTAACATTAAATTAAAACATACGTAAGACACCCGGATTTAGGTTGGTCAAGCACCACGTTTGCTGCCCTGAACGGAAATTCACTTCTTGTCTTTGCAAACCAAGTACACTTGAATTAGTGCCAAATATTAGTCTTCATTAATCTGACGCAAAACTTGCGGTAACATACAAATCTGTTTTAATCTACTTGGGAAAACAATTTCAGAGTCAGTTGGAATAAATCAAATGTAACAATTTATTATGTTAGGTAAATGTCATACTCAGTTCAAAGATAATAAATAGAAAACATCAAATGCTCTGGAATAAAGAGAGAAGATGCGAACCTGACATTATAAAATACATGATGCAAAGTGTTTTGCATACACTAATTTGAATTACAAATCGCCCCGAGCCTCTTGTTGCAATTCATTATATACCCAGACCAAGACAGAAACTTCTTTCACATGGAAACATTTGCTAACAATGGGAATCTGCATTCAGAGTTTACACCTTTTGAGAGCAGGAGGCCATTTGCCTGGAAGACGCAACCTCCTCTGTGTGCAAGCTATCTCTAAACTCTTAAAAACGTCACTTCGTTACGTTACGTTACTTGTAACGTTACTTCTTTGGGAATGAGACATTTGTATCAGTTGCACTGAGACATTTCAAATGATACCAAACATGTATAATTACTTATTGTACACATTTAACATTGCATAGGTTTTTTGTGAGTTTTAGGTGAGGAGGAGAAGAGTGGGAGCAGGGGGAGATGATGAGACTGTAAAAGTGAGGTGTGAGCTGCACTGTGTGGTGCGTCTCAGATGTTGCTGTTACATATGCAAGAGAGAGTTCAAATGATAATTCTCAGGAGAGCCTTTTGCTTTCTCACGTGGTAGCCCAGACTTACTGGCACTCGCTTTGCAATAGGTTGTCTTGATGACACCCAGATCAGTACAACCATCCCTTGTCTTTGCTCATAAATACTTTCCGTGGCGTATACACAGTTGCACAACATTAAACTTCAGGTTAAATGATGAAACTTGGGTGTAAAAATAAATAACCTACAGTATATATAGTGCACACTTACAGTACGTAGCATACAGCTGATAACATATGTTAATATGATAATCTCTCTTGAATTTTTTATTAGGTTAAAGGGCATACTATGGGTTAAAGCAGTCCAAAAGGACCATGTGTGTTTCACAGGCTGGAATAGAAATGAGATTTTCCAGCATCTAAACTCATGTTGCCATTTAAGAAAGTCCTAATAGAAAAATATTTAATTACCAGATATGCATCTTGAGATGTGGAAAACTTGTTGAGGAGGCTGAAATTACAGCTTGGTTACCTGAAAGGTCAGGCTAAGGGGAATGACTCTGAGTATTTGTATAAGCTAAGCTTGCCAGCAGGATCAGGGGAAGGTATCTGTCGGAATAGAGTGTTATGAAATAACACATTTTTGTTATGAAAAGCAGTTTAGATCAGTTCATCAAATGAATATATGATCATCATTGTTATTCATATATTCTTAAATGATTGGAAAATATGGTAACACTTTATTTTACATTGTCATTGTTACACATGTTGTAATAACTATAAATTATGCATAATTACATGCAACTAACCCTACACCAAAACCCTATTCCTAGCCCTATAGTACATGTAGTTAATTAGTATTACTCTTTACTTAAATATATAATTATACTGTAACAAGGACACCTTAAAATAAAATGTAACTGACAGTCCTCCTCTAGTAGGCTTTTAGCTGTGTCCGGAAATGACATCACTCATAGTTCTGTCATGACAACTCTCGGGAGATTGGTATGGTAATGGAGATTGGCATGGTAATAGATATAGCAATGTTAATGTATTTGGTCTTGGCAGAAAAGATCTGCTACGCTGCTGCTGCAGAGCAAGTACCGAGACTTGCTACTGCGAACACCTTCACAGACATTTCTGTGAGCATTTAAGACATGCTGCTGCTGCACATGTAACATGAATTAACCCCGTAGCAGATCTATGCAGGTGGAGCTGGGGAAGGTGGAGGGTTCTTAAAGTGTGCTGCAGACTGTAAAAGCAAACAATGCCAACTATTTGAATGTTTGAGCAGCAAGCTCATTGGCCGCTGATGCAACACTAACTGTGCTATTTAGATAAAGACATGATTGCTACCAATAAGTTAAAGACCTATCAGCCTGCACCATTCAGAGTGAGAGGATGGTTGTAGTCACCCTTTGACCCTTGGCACTTTTAATCAAGTTTAGTGGGCTTCTGGGTGTTTAAATTAGAATTTTTGTCAGTTGGAGTTTAAACAGCCTTGGCTCATTTGAACATTCCATCAATGTAAGTCTATGGGACTTTTCCGAGTTTTGATCATCATTTTAGGAAAACCGAAAGTCCAATAGAAAAGATATAGCAACCCGAGTCAGAACAGTCTGAAGGTCTGAGCCAAGTTTGGTGGATGTAGCTTTAAACCTCTAGAAGGAAGCTTTAAGGCCACCTAAGCACTAAATTCAGCTGTCAGTTCACCTTTTAGTGCTTAATCCTGTTCTGTACACACACAGTTTAGTAATTTAAGGTATAGTGACAACTGCATTTACAAAAAAATTACAAAAACGGAACATCTAGTTGTTAATGACGTACAATGAGAGATATGAGAGACAACAGGTGAGATATTCTGTTTACAGCATGGTAATTAGCATTGTTTGCTGGCTTTGACCACTCAAGGGTGAACGTTGTTTTGGATGATTTTAGTCTCCATATGGCTGAGGCTTAGACTGTAGCTGAAGACCAAGAAATGTCTACAATCTTTGAATATTTGCAGAAATTATAACAAAGGGATTTTTTGCACGGTGGGAATGTGCCATTTCTATCACTACTGGCTTTTTTCTACAAAGATAAACTGACACTTGTTGTGTGTTTTCACTGTATTAGACATGTTTTACAGTATTTTTCTATATTATTCTATATTCTTGAACAATATATCTTGTCTTTTATTGTTTAGCCCAATTGCTGCCACATTAGCCTTCTACAAGAACTTCCATAGGTGAAAAGGTGAAATGTTTTCTGATTCAAAAAAAAGGGGAGGGGTGGCTGAATGTACCCTCTTTCCAAAAAAGGATTTATTTACTTCAGTGTGTGTCATATGTCAAAGTAAGATATTAATAGACTAAAAATAATTAATTATAATACACAAGAACTTTGAAATGGAAGTTGTGACCTATACATTTTTGAGCAATAAAGGTTTGACTTATAACTTATTTCATCAGGTAGGATGTCTGTCAGTCTGTCCACACATTTCTTATAAAATGGGTCAAGAAAGCTCATCATATATCAAAATATATCAGGTTGCCCATGTATAGATTATGCTTAGTGTGCATGATCAACTTCTATAAAAGCCAAGAGGGTAGACCAGAAGAGATGCAGAGAAGAGAAGAGACCTCAAAAGTTCCATCAAGTGGTAAGAGCCTGTGCTGACTGTGACTGAAAGGAATTTAACATCATCACTTATGCGTCTGTACTCAAAGTAATTGTGTTTTTTATTTATATTAATACATTGTAATAATTTTATTTACTTATTTTTTATCCACAGTTAAAAAAGTGACCATTTCATCTGGTCTCAAGAACAAAAGGCAAGTGAGTTTATGATTCAGTGTGTGGATTAGGGTAGAGGAAAACTGTCGTTATAGTCTGTATTATAGACGAAAACTGGTGAAGCATGCTGTTTTTAAAAACCTATGTAATTTATTTACAAATAAATGTGTTTAAAATGTATTAGTAAGATGAATTTAAGGAAGGGGTCCCATTGACCCTTTATTTTGGTGCCAAATATACCACCTATTGTATTCGCTTTTATTGTGTTGTATTGTATTATGTTTTTCTTCTACCACTTTTGAGTCTATGAGAGCCCATAGAACCCCTTGTGGGAAAGTTATACAAATTTGGCCCAAATGCAGAGGACATTTGACACATTTATGTGCAGACTCAGTCTGAGGAAACAGAAAAAGAAGCGGGAAAGGGCCAATTGATGATGCTATAATAGAGCAAAACATGAAATTGGTTCAAACTACAGAACTGATGGTCTGATTAAATTCAAACTTGGGATGCAGTGTTGCTATCATAATCCATCATGAGATTTGCATAAATATAAATCATTAGGAAAGTTAATATAATGAAACCAAATCTGTGACAGAAATTTCTTAATATTTGTCAGGAAATATTTGTCTGTTTCATACTCGTAGCAGGAGGATGCACTCAGGCAGAGAGACCACAAGTGAGACTCATAGTTGGCAGTGAAAATCTCTGTATTGTCCTGAAACTTCATATATGCCACAATTCATATTGTACTGTATGTGCCATCCCCTGACACCAGCATTTCAATTTCATCACCAGAAAGACATTTTTGCCATTATGGGCCCTTTACCTGCTTCTTGCTTTCTATCTAAATGTTTATCTAGTATTGTTTTATGTGTCTGTATTCATGTGTAAGCCTACACTTAGGAATATGCCTCTTTCCTAACACAATTCATGTGTTTTATATTTTATGTGTCTTGCCTTTGTTGAATATTTATGAAATTTGTAATGGATAAGTTGATATTTTCTCTCTTTAGTAAGCCGCCACCATGAGTACAGACGCGGAGATGGCCGCTTATGGCAAAGCTGCCATTTACCTTCGTAAGCCTGAGAGGGAGAGAATGGAGGCTCAGGCCAAACCGTTTGATGCCAAGTCTGCCTGCTATGTGGCTGATGTCAAAGAGTTGTACCTCAAGGGAACAATCAAGAGCAAAGACGGTGGCAAAGTCACAGTTGTTTTGCTTGACACTAAAGAGGTAAATTACATTTCCATTTCATGTAGATGCTCATTAAATTACTTATTACATTGTTTTCTTTTATATCTAATATCTAATTTATCAAATTTATAGGAGAGAGTTGCTAAGGAAGAAGATGTCTACCCAATGAATCCTCCCAAGTATGACAAGATTGAGGACATGGCCATGATGACCCATCTCAATGAAGCCTCTGTGCTGTATAACCTCAAAGAGCGTTATGCTGCATGGATGATCTACGTAAGTTCTGAAACGACATAAAAAGCATTTAAGTTCATTTTTTCTGTGTTTTTTGGAATCTGACCATGTCTCTGCTCATTTCAGACCTACTCTGGACTCTTCTGCGCAACTGTGAACCCCTACAAGTGGCTCCCAGTGTATGATGCAGAAGTGGTGTCTGCCTACAGAGGCAAAAAGCGTATGGAGGCTCCACCACACATCTTCTCTGTCTCTGACAACGCATATCAGTTCATGCAGTGTGGTAAGATATTATGGAATTGAATTCTACAGAATTAATTAAGATGAAGTAGATGTTGCTGTTAATATAATAAATATTTACTGGATATTTTACAAATTTCAATCAACAGATAGAGAAAACCAGTCTGTCCTGATTACGTAAGTATTTTCATTTAATTTCAGACCATGACAAAAATTTAAAGTATAACATAGATGGAACATTTATGGAGATATTTACAAAATAGAATTTAAGACTGAACAAAGATTGAATATACTTTGAAAAGTCTACATGTCTTTCAAACTTCTATTTTCAAATCTCGTATAAACCAGTGGAGAATCTGGTGCTGGAAAGACTGTGAACACGAAACGTGTCATCCAGTACTTTGCCACAGTTGCAGTGTCAGGTGTCAAGAAAGAGGCCAGTAAAATAAAGGTATGAGATACAAAACTATGTCATATGTATTATTAAAAGATGATGATTTACACTCATCTCACAAACTATACGATATGTGAATTTGTGAAATGCCTATAAATTTTGTTTAGTCATGAAATAGAAAAACAATTGAAAATAAATGAAAACCCTTCAAACATCACAGGGCTCTCTTGAGGACCAGATCATTGCTGCCAACCCTCTGCTTGAGTCTTATGGTAATGCCAAGACTGTGAGAAATGACAACTCCTCTCGTTTTGTAAGTTAACCACTGTTTATTTACAGTACAGATGGTCAGTTGTATTCAGTTTTACTGTACAGAGTTTTCTATAAAGAGATTATAATTATTATTATTTATGTATTATGATTTAAACAGGGTAAATTCATCAGAATTCATTTCGGCACCACTGGAAAACTGGCTAGTGCTGACATTGAGACATGTAGGTGGACATGATTTAATTGATCCATCCTGATCAGTTGTCTTTGTCTGTCACTCTTCAGATGATTGTGACTCAAGTACATTCTCTCAACAGATCTGCTGGAGAAGTCTCGAGTGTCATTCCAGCTTCCAGATGAGAGAGGCTACCACATCTTCTTCCAGATGATGACCAACCATAAGCCTGAGATTATTGGTAGGTGCACATATTTCATTCATTCAATGTTTTAGATAATATTGTAAGATGCTCTTTCATAAATGCTGTGTATTTTACAGAAATGTCACTCATCTCCACCAACCCCTATGACTTCCCCATGTGCAGTCAGGGTCAGATCACAGTGGCCAGCATTGATGATAAAGTTGAGCTGGATGCTACTGATGTGAGTCATTGCTATTTGAATATTGACATATTCTATTTAAATATGTCAAATCATATATTTTATTATTCTCTGTAATTTACAGGATGCTATTGACATTCTTGGTTTCTCAAGTGAGGAGAAAATGTGCATCTACAAGTTCACTGGAGCAGTGCTTCATCATGGTAACATGAAGTTCAAGCAGAAGCAGCGTGAGGAGCAGGCTGAGCCTGATGGCACAGAGGGTGAGACTTGTGTTATCCTGGGCTTTAAAATAGTAACCATTGCACCGACTTTGCTGATAACAGAAACTGTGTATAAAATGTTTAGTGTAAATATAAACTAGAAGTTGCGTGCATATCAATAAATCTAAAAATGAAAGGGAAAGTACCTAGTGCCTGATTTATTATAATTTTACACAAAAGACTCTATAGAGTAAATATATATATTTTTTAAATGTATTTAACAGAGGCTGACAAAATCGCCTACCTTCTGGGTTTGAACTCTGCTGAAATGCTGAAGGGTTTGTGCTACCCCAGAGTCAAGGTCGGAAATGAGTATGTGACCAAAGGCCAGACCGTACCACAGGTATAGTAACATTTCCAGCATGCCATGTGTTTAACCTAAAATTCTGGCTAATTATTGCAGAAGCAGAATAAAATATCCACTCTATTCTACATACAGGTGTACAACTCTGTTAGCGCCTTGGCCAAATCTATCTATGAGAGGATGTTCTTGTGGATGGTCATTCGTATCAACCAGATGTTGGACACAAAACAACAAAGAAATTTCTACATTGGCGTACTGGATATTGCTGGCTTTGAGATCTTTGATGTAAGAATGATTCTTTTATCTCTTTTTATGTCAAACTGAATGATATTCAGAAGGTAGTAAATGTTTCTGTCATTTTTTGTCCTCCAGTACAACAGCATGGAGCAGCTGTGTATCAACTTCACCAATGAGAAACTGCAACAGTTTTTCAACCACACCATGTTTGTGCTGGAGCAAGAGGAGTACAAGAAGGAGGGCATTGTTTGGGAGTTCATTGACTTCGGCATGGACTTGGCTTCTTGCATTGAGCTCATTGAGAAGGTTATCAATGGTTTATGAATTTATTAATTTCCATTGATCCTATTCTCAAAATCTCCTATTTTTGATAATAAACAACATTCTTTTATAAACAGCCCATGGGTATCTTCTCCATCCTTGAAGAGGAGTGCATGTTCCCCAAGGCTTCAGATGCTTCCTTCAAGAACAAGCTATATGATCAGCATCTTGGCAAGAACAAAGCTTTCGAGAAACCAAAGCCTGCCAAAGGCAAGGCTGAAGCCCACTTCTCCCTGGTTCACTACGCTGGAACTGTGGACTACAATGTCACTGGCTGGCTGGACAAGAACAAGGATCCACTGAATGATTCTGTTCTGCTGCTGTACCAGAAGTCTTCTGTCAAACTGCTGGCTACCCTCTACCCACCTGTTGTTGAGGGTAAAGAAAAAATCAATTTAACAAAACTTTGATTCAGTTTTGAACTTTCTTGCAGTTTTTGCATTTATACATGTTCCTTTGTATTTTTACCTCAATAGATACTACTAAAAAGGGAGGCAAGAAGAAGGGTGGCTCCATGCAGACTGTGTCCTCCCAGTTCAGGGTATGTATAGGGTCCGTGTACCTTCGGATAATTAGTTTTTTCGTTTTTGTTTAAAAAACGGAAAAACGAAGAAACCGTTAGTTTATCGCATATTCAAACCTTCTCGTGGACATACAAAACAAGTTTCATTCAGTCGTTTTTTGAATTAATATTGAATATAGAAAAATGAGAAAACGGTTCCTTTTTCGTTTTTTCATTTTTTACAAAAAAACGAAAAACAAGAATTCAGCTGGATTTCTCGTTTTTCGTTCTCAGTTAGAAAAATGAATAAACAGCTTGAATATTCGATTTCTACACGTGGGCGGGAATTAAACGCCCCTTTCCTCTGATTTGTCAGCCGAAGATCAAACTGTTCCGTCATCAGTTCTGCACAGCAGAATAAGAGTCCTCCGTTGTGCGGATTCTTAACGCATTTATTGCAACTACATTTAATCTTTTTCTCATCAAACCACCAGACTAACGAATGTCTCGACACAACCCGTACCGGGGAATAGACTAGATAGGGCTTTCTTCTGTGTATATAAATTCACCTACGCTTTGCATCAGCTGGCTATATGGGCAGGATAAATTACGGCTTATAGCCTATCATTGTCGCCCTCGCCCAGTAATTAAATTTTTTTTTTTTTTATTAAGATATAAATCAATATAATTAGTTGTAAATTAAATATTTTTAACACTAATACAAAAAGAAAAGAATAATGCATTGACTATATAATTGGCCTATATTAACGTTAACGTATAAACAGTCATTCAGACTGACTAGCCTATCTAACAACTGGAGAAGTTGATGTAGGCCTTGTGTTTTATTAAAATGTATTATAATTTATATCTCTAGGATTCGCGCTTGTGCGTGGCGCGCCGGGTCATGTTGAGAGGGAAACGCGCGCGTCACGTATCGTTGTAAAAAAAAGCATATTCATAAATAGTGTAATGACCGGTAAATAAAATACAACATTAACATTATAAACACTATTAATAACATAATATGCGTATTTTAACGAGAAACTGAAACTGTACAGAGCAGACGTTGGTTTCGGGCATCTCTCATTCGTCCAATAGCCTATCCATATTTGCAATGTAACATTTGGATGATAATTAATAATGTAAAGAAGGCTTCGTACTTCATTCGAGTCCCAATATAGGCCTACACGTAAATCAGCATCTCCACAGCAAGGGAAATTAGTTTGGAATGTCAACAGACCAATTAAGCAGAATAACGTTTTATATGTTTGGTTGACTGTGTTTTATTTTAATAACGAAAAGGCTGCGACACGCAACATCACCTGGATGTGTTGCTCAACAGGGGATTTAATAGCTACTGTCGTTTAATACTCTCATTCGAAACAGTAACATTTATATGCCTATTTGTGTACTTTCAAAATGACTACAACATATCATGCCTTTGAAATTATTATATAAGAATAATTATTATTATAAATGATTATTATATTCTTTCTGGCGCACACCAAAAATCAACCAAAATAGCCTACAGCCAATAGCCTTCTTGGCGCGCCTATATATTTTTGAAGGTCAACATTAAGATTAATCACAGCGTGCTTCATGTTAAAAAAAATAAAAAAATAAAAAACGTGACTTGACTTTACAATCCGGAAAATAGCAAATTATTTCACGGACCCCCTGGCACTTGAGAACTCCTGGTCTACACAGAAGAAAGCCCCATCTAGTCTATTCCCCGGTACGGGTTGTGTCAAGACATTCGTTAGTCTGGTGGTTTGATGAGAAAAAGATTAAATGTAGTTGCAATAAATGCGTTAAGAATCCGCACAACGGAGGACTCTTATTCTGCTGTGCAGAACTGATGACGGAACAGTTTGATCTTCGGCTGACAAATCAGAGGAAATGGGCGTTTAATTCCCGCCCACGTGTAGAAATCGAATATTCAAGCTGTTTATTCGTTTTTCTAACTGAGAACGAAAAACGAAAAATCCAGCTGAATTCTTGTTTTTCGGTTTTTGGAAAAAACGAAAAAACGAAAAAAGAACTGTTTTCAAATTTTTCTACTTTCAATATTAATTCAAAAAACGACTGAACGAATGATACACGGATTCATACTGAAACTTGTTTTGTATGTCCACGAGAAGGTTTGAATATGCGATAAACTAACGGTTTCTTCGTTTTTCCGTTTTTTAAACAAAAACGAAAAAACGAATTATCCGAAGGTACACGGACCGTATAGAGATGACATCACAGCAATATTGCTTTATTTTAGAAAAAAAGAAATACAAAGCTTTTTTTTTTTTTTTTTTTTAAGAAATACAAAGCATGCCAACCTTTTTCTATTCTCCACAGGAGAACTTGGGCAAGCTCATGACCAACTTGAGGGCCACTCACCCTCACTTTGTGCGTTGCCTGATTCCTAATGAGTCCAAGACTCCAGGTAAAGTATATAAAAAAAACGTACAGATATTTTGGTTCTCAATATATATGATGAAGTTCATTTACCAAGTTCATGGTGTAAACTGTTTGTTTTAGGTCTCATGGAGAACTTCCTGGTTATCCACCAGCTGAGGTGTAACGGTGTTCTGGAGGGCATCAGAATCTGCACAAAGGGCTTCCCCAGCAGAATCCAATATGGTGACTTTAAGCAGAGGTAAATGGGACCACATGAAAACAACATTTCCTAGGAGGCTCCTAATTAAAAGATATGAAGTATTTTGATACATTTTTCCACAGATACAAGGTGCTGAATGCCGGTGTTATCCCAGAGGGACAGTTTATGGATAACAAGAAGGCCAGTGAGAAACTCCTGGGATCCATCGACATTAATCATGACGACTACAGATTTGGACATACAAAGGTTCATTATTTAGCTTTACAAATTTCAAAGATTCAGTGATTATGGTCATTTAGCTTATACAGTTTATAATCAATATATTTAGATTTACTGTTTTATATAAATTCAGGTGTTCTTCAAAGCTGGTCTTTTGGGTGTTCTTGAGGAGATGCGTGATGAGAAACTTGCTGCTCTGGTCACAATGACTCAGGCTCTCTGCCGTGGTTATCTGATGAGGAGGGAGTATGTGAAAATGACGGAGAGGAGGTGATTATTGTCATGAGTAAAGATGACATCAATGATAACTGTGCAAACTTAATGATGATTATTCCATTTAATGATGAATTATTCACAGGGAGTCGATTTACACCATCCAATACAACATCCGTTCATTCATGAATGTCAAACACTGGCCATGGATGAAGGTTTATTACAAGATTAAGCCTCTGCTTCAGAGTGCAGAGACTGAGAAGGAGCTGGCAAACATGAAAGAGGACTATACAAAATGCAAAGAGGCTTTGGTTAAGGCTGAAGCCAAAAAGAAGGAGCTTGAAGAGAAGATGGTATCACTGTTGCAAGAGAAAAATGATCTGCAGCTGCAAGTAGCATCTGTGAGTATATTTTATAATTAACTGAATTTTGGCTACATTAAAAATGAGCAAGGTTGTTTCCAATGAAATAGCAATCTATTTTACTAACAGGAATCTGAGGGTCTCTCAGATGCTGAGGAGAGGTGTGAGGGTCTGATTAAAAGCAAAATCCAGCTTGAAGCTAAACTCAAGGAGACAACTGAGAGACTGGAGGATGAGGAAGAAATCAATGCTGAACTGACAGCCAAGAAGAGGAAACTGGAGGATGAGTGCTCTGAGCTGAAGAAAGACATTGATGACTTGGAGCTCACCTTGGCTAAAGTGGAGAAGGAGAAACATGCCACTGAGAATAAGGTTAGAGATTGAGTTGGTTTAAGATTAGATTTAATCTCTGTTTTACATATTGATATAGAATATGAATTGTAATATTAAAGCTTATTTGGAACAAAAAATCCTACAGGTCAAGAACTTGACTGAGGAAATGGCAGCTCAGGATGAGAGCATTGCCAAGCTTACGAAGGAGAAGAAAGCCCTCCAAGAGGCACATCAGCAGACACTGGATGATCTTCAGGCCGAGGAGGACAAAGTCAACACCCTGACCAAATCCAAGACAAAGCTTGAGCAGCAAGTTGATGATGTGAGTTGATTATGTAAATTAATTATATTAATTCATCAAATCAACTGTTTTCTGCTGTGAACATATTTTATATATCATTGTCCTGTAGCTTGAGGGTTCCCTTGAACAAGAGAAGAAGCTCCGCATGGACCTGGAGAGAACCAAGAGAAAGCTTGAAGGAGACCTGAAATTATCCCAAGAGTCCGTCATGGACCTGGAGAATGACAAGCAGCAATCTGATGAGAAAATAAAAAAGTAATTAAAGCAGAAAATCTTTGAAAACATTGACAATGTTTATTGTTGTGTTATGGTTTTTTTTTACAACTCCTTATTGTTGAACAGGAAAGACTTTGAAATAAGTCAGCTGCTCAGCAAGATTGAAGATGAACAATCTCTAGGTGCTCAACTCCAGAAGAAAATCAAGGAGCTTCAGGTATTTTGAGATTTTTTTTTCAAACATTACATCATTATGATCAAATACAGATAACCAAAAATCAAATTAACTACTTACCACCATAGGCCCGCATTGAAGAACTGGAGGAAGAGATCGAGGCTGAGCGCGCTGCTCGTGCCAAGGTTGAGAAGCAGAGAGCTGATCTCTCCAGGGAACTTGAGGAGATCAGTGAGAGGCTTGAGGAGGCTGGAGGAGCCACTTCTGCTCAGATCGAGATGAATAAGAAGCGTGAAGCTGAATTCCAGAAACTGCGTCGTGATCTTGAAGAGTCCACCCTCCAGCATGAAGCTACTGCTGGTGCCCTCCGCAAGAAGCAGGCAGACAGTGTGGCCGAGCTGGGAGAGCAAATCGACAACCTGCAGCGTGTCAAGCAGAAGCTGGAGAAAGAGAAGAGCGAATTCAAAATGGAGATTGATGATCTTTCCAGCAACATGGAAGCTGTTGCTAAAGCAAAGGTTGGGAAATATTCTAAAGAATATATGTGACCCATGCAGGCAAAATGAGTCAGAATACGCATGTGCTAATTATGAGCTACAGGCAAATGTAAATTTTGGTCGAATTTCATTTTCATTCACAAAAATTGGTTCATTAAGCCCTCTCCTAGCGATCCCAATGCTACAAATAGTAATGAAACATCTAAAATTATCTTTATTTTTTACGTTTTCTGAGAGGTGTACCTTCCTAAATCTTTCCTTTGTTTTAATAATCCATGAAAAATTGCCATTTTTCTTTACTCGCTTCTCAACGACTGCACAAGTTTTAATATTCATAGTGAATTATTGATGGCGTAAGCCTGAACCAATGGAATATGATTTTTAAACTCATGCTGATGTAAACAAAATCTTACTCGCACTGACTGACAGATCAGCACAAAGCACAAAGCGCAAACCTTATCTGTTATGCCTGAACGTTTGGTTAACTGTTGGGGAAAAACATCTGATATGTAACATTATATTAGATACGTGCATTACAGTAGGTCTCAATATACAGGCTGCTGTCTCATTAATGTTAATCAAACAATTGTGGTATCATGGAAAAAAAATATATATATTTTTTTTTCCTATAGATATTTGGTTTTGATTTGGTGTGTGCCAAATTTGGTGGTATTACCAGGGATTTTAAGGTATGGTTACAAGGTGATTTTGTTTTGGATCCTACAGAAAATTTTAACTAGATTTTTCTCAAAATATACTTTGCTGACTCTATTGACTTCAAATAGGTGTAGCACAGTCCTTTTTTGTCTGATTCCAACAAATCATACATCATCATACATGAATGTTTTTTAATAACAATAAAAGTAAATAACATTTTTGAAAATGTGCTCATTGTGACTCATTTTGCCAGCACGGGTCACATACAACAAGTCTTGAAGTTCTTTCAAATATCTAATGACTTTTGTATTTTCAGGGCAATCTTGAGAAGATGTGCCGCACACTTGAGGACCAACTTAGTGAAATTAAGTCCAAGAATGACGAGAACGTTCGTCAGTTAAATGATCTCAGTACTCAAAGTGCAAGATTTCAAACTGAAAATGGTAACTCATGAACAAATTAATATTATATCAAAAGTAATTAATGTCAATAATTAACAATAATTATCAACAATAATCAATCATAATTATCAACAATAATGAATCAAAAATAAAAGTGTATTAAGATTATTCAGCTGTAAATTGTAACACTGATCAAATCTTACATCCATTTGTTTTGAAATAAACTGATAGAGACATAGAAAAGTCTGACACAGTGAATCTAAATCTATACAGGTGAGTTTGGCCGTCAGCTGGAGGAGAAGGAGGCTCTGGTTTCTCAGCTCACCAGAGGCAAACAAGCTTTCACTCAGCAAATTGAGGAGCTTAAGAGGCATATTGAAGAGGAGGTTAAGGTAATACAGCATAATCAATTCATGAATTACTTTACTGTAGAGACAATAATACAATAATATTATGCGACTTTGTCCCTTAGGCTAAGAACGCACTGGCCCATGCTGTGCAATCAGCCCGTCATGACTGCGACCTGCTCCGTGAGCAGTTTGAGGAAGAGCAGGAGGCAAAGGCTGAGCTGCAACGGGGAATGTCAAAGGCCAACAGTGAGGTTGCTCAGTGGAGAACCAAATATGAAACTGATGCCATCCAGCGCACTGAGGAGCTTGAAGAGTCCAAGTATGTATATTATTGTATAATATTCCTAACTCTCACAGCTATTTTATAAATTATAATTCAAAATAATGTGTATTACTTAACAGGAAGAAGCTGGCTCAGCGTCTGCAAGAGGCAGAGGAACAAGTTGAGGCCGTGAACTCCAAATGTGCATCTCTGGAGAAGACCAAACAGAGACTCCAGGGTGAGGTGGAGGACCTCATGATTGATGTGGAGAGAGCCAATGGTTTGGCTGCCAACCTTGACAAGAAGCAGAAGAACTTTGACAAGGTAAACAGTTTTAGTCATATTATATTGTCTTTGTAAAGTATTGCTGGAATGGGCTTTGTTCAACATTTTTTAAACAAACTTTATCCTAAAATATCTCCACCAAAGGTCCTGGCAGAATGGAAGCAGAAATATGAGGAAGGTCAGGCAGAGCTGGAAGGTGCCCAGAAAGAGGCTCGTTCACTCAGCACTGAACTGTTCAAGATGAAGAACTCCTATGAGGAGAGCCTGGATCAGCTGGAGACCCTCAAGAGAGAGAACAAGAATCTGCAGCGTAAGAATGAAACCGTTAAATTAGAAAACAAACTTAAAGGGATTGTTCACCCAAAATGAAAATTCTTTTACTAATTACTGACCCTCATGTCGTTCCAAACTCGTGAGAATTTTGTTCATATTCAGAACACAAATTAATATATTTTTTATGAAATCTGAGAGCTCAATTCATATGGATTAGTTTTATGATCTCTTTATAACCTTTTTGAAGTGTCAAAGAATCAATTTTGTAGCTGTCTATGGAGGGACAGAAAGCTTTCAAATTTCATCAAAAAGATCTTCATTTGTGTTCCAAAGATGAACAAAAGTCTTACGGGTTTGTAATGACATGAGGGTGAGTAATTAATGATAACATTTTCATTTTTGGGTGAACTATCCCTTTAAATGTTCTAATTCTCAGTGAGCATTAAAAAGTAAGCACATGTGATTAATGAATGTGCATTATGATACATATTATATGTTTTTCTCTTTATAGAGGAAATTTCAGATCTGACAGAGCAGTTAGGTGAGACTGGTAAGAGCATCCATGAGCTGGAAAAGGCCAAGAAGACAGTGGAGACTGAGAAGTCAGAGATTCAGACCGCCCTGGAAGAGGCTGAAGTGAGTATCTGGAGATCAATATGGAATTCTTGCTAGAACCATCATACAGTGTTGTATTCATCAATACACTGTGTGTATTTTCATTCTTATATTTAAATGTTGTTTTATTTTTCATAGGGTACACTGGAACATGAGGAGTCCAAGATTCTTCGAGTTCAGCTTGAGCTAAACCAGATCAAGGGAGAGATTGACAGGAAGCTTGCAGAGAAGGATGAGGAGATGGAGCAGATCAAGAGGAACAGCCAGAGAGTCATTGAATCAATGCAGGGCACTCTGGACTCTGAAGTCAGGAGCAGGAATGATGCCCTGAGAATCAAGAAGAAGATGGAGGGAGACCTTAATGAGATGGAGATTCAGCTGAGTCACGCCAATCGCCAGGCTGCTGAGGCCCAGAAACAGCTCAGGAATGTTCAGGGACAACTCAAGGTATGCATAGGAATTCTTCTTTTTGAATTTGGGATGTATTCATATATTTCTTTTAACAATCTAGCATATGGTAAGTACAGCCTAGCAGAAATCACATCGAAAGCTCATTGTACAGCTATTGTTATGTTCAGGATGCCCAACTGCACCTTGATGATGCCCAGAGAGGACAGGACGACATGAAGGAGCAGGTGGCCATGGTGGAGCGCAGAAACACTCTGATGCAGTCTGAGATTGAGGAGCTGAGAGCTGCTCTGGAGCAGACAGAGAGAGGCCGCAAAGTGGCTGAACAAGAGCTGGTGGATATCAGTGAGCGTGTTGGGCTGCTGCACTCTCAGGTAAGGGCATATTGTTTCCCTGAAATTAAGGAAATTGAGAGCATCATTCAAAATGTTCAAACTGTTGCTTTCCATTTTGTAGAACACAAGTCTCCTGAACACCAAGAAGAAGCTTGAGGCTGACCTTGTTCATGTCCAGAGTGAAGTTGATGACACTGTACAGGAAGCCAGAAATGCAGAGGAGAAGGCCAAGAAGGCCATCACTGATGTGAGAAACAGTAGCTGCCAAATGTTTCATAAGACGCTTACATACATTTTACGTAAAAAATGTGGATCTAATGACTTTCTGTATTCATGCAAAAGGCTGCAATGATGGCAGAAGAGCTGAAGAAGGAGCAGGACACCAGTTCTCACCTTGAGAGGATGAAGAAGAATCTGGAGGTCACAGTGAAGGACCTGCAGCACCGTCTGGATGAGGCAGAGAATCTGGCCATGAAAGGAGGAAAGAAACAACTCCAGAAGTTGGAGTCCAGAGTAAGCCTCTTTATAGTTATGATATGGGCAAGGTGAAGTATGTTATATTATGATTTGTTTGAATAAAAATAATATGTTCTTTAGGTCCGTGAGCTTGAGGCTGAAGTTGAAGCTGAGCAGAGACGTGGAGCTGATGCTGTTAAAGGTGTCCGCAAATATGAGAGGAGAGTGAAAGAGCTCACTTATCAGGTATGACCATATTCCTCACAAGTTTGTTCAGACAAAAGAGTATGTATAATAGTGTATGTACTGACAATGCCTATTTTTAGTACCGGATCAATGCTTAATTTTGTAAATGTGTATTTTTTGAAGACTGACGAGGACAAGAAGAACATCACCAGACTCCAGGATTTGGTTGACAAACTGCAGCTGAAGGTCAAAGTCTACAAGAGGCAGTCTGAAGAGGCGGTATGTAAAATCTAATATAACATTTTGACACTGTAATTATTTATATTGGAATGCTAATTTGATGAAACGTGATACATGAACCATATATATATATATATAAAAAAAAACTTTTAGGAGGAGCAAGGCAATGCTCACCTGTCCAAGTTGAGGAAGGTGCAGCATGAGCTTGAGGAGGCTGAGGAGCGTGCTGACATTTCTGAGTCTCAGGTCAACAAGCTCAGAGTTAAGAGCCGTGATTCTGGAAAGGTTAGACTAAGTAGATGATTTTATAATTTTTTTGCATTATTTATTCAACTTGTTTATACAAATACATGAACTACCTCTTAGAAGAAGTAGTGGAACTATAATAATTGCATTTTGCTGATGTTACATATCCTGTATGACATTTGCACATCTGTGTTCTCTTCATTACTGTATGTAAAGTGAAGAACATTTTTGTTAATAAGACTAATGTTTAACTCTTCCTTCTTTCCCAGGTCAAAGAAGAATGAATCTTTAACACTTGAAAGGAGCATTCACTGAAGTCATATAATATGAATGTTTAATGTAAAAGTACCTTTCTTAATAAACCTGTTTATTTCAGCAAATAATTAGCCTTTGTGTGATTTTTCAACAAGATACAATAGTACAACACTAATATCTGATCTGTATGATTACATTAAACCTTATTATTCGCATCACAAGAGTGCTGAGATATCAAGAGTGTCTTGAATCGAAATTTGAACTTTTAAAGGTTAAAAGTTCAAAAGGTCTCATACATTTTAATTCTCATGTTTACTGAATGCATTCGCTCAAACATTTGTGAAAAGTTTCCACCCTGAACTGATGTCATTGACTATTGCAATATTCTGTGAACTAGCCTTCCAGTCAGCACAATTAAGCCTCTACAGATGATCCAGAGATCTAAAAAGTAAATATAATACCTGGAAAAAAACGATCTGTAACCTATAACATTTATCATTAAATTAAATTAAATTAAATTAAATTAAATTAAATTAAATTAAATTAAATTAAATTAAATTAAATTAAATTAAATTAATAATTATTATCAGTAATATATAATCATATATATAGAATATAGAGTATAAATAAATATATATATATATATATATATATATATATATATATATATATATATAAGTGGTGGGCTGCGTTAACGTGAGACTCTTATCGGGCGATAAAAAAAATATCGCCGTTAATCTATTCTCAAAGTTGGGTTGGGAGCTAGGTCTATACTACGCAAGCTATGATGACTTTCACCTTGATATTTTAGCGCGGATTCGGTTCGGTGTTCGGTAGCCTACGCATTTTCAAACCGAACGGTTTGTTGGACCATTTTTCCTGCCGACCAAAATTTCGTTATTTCAAATGTAGTCCAGTCCACAACATTGTCCGACATCAAATGGCAAACGTAATGTAAGCGGAACGAAACTGAGCTACTCGTTATTGTGTGGTTGACGGACCGTTGTTTATCAGTTTGGACCAAAGCAGCGCGAGCCGATCATGATCAAGCGACACTGTTAACTACACAGCGCTAAGAGATCCAGTAAAGAAATAATTTGAATTCGCCACTTAAGTAATAACATCGCTGCGAGATCTAGTGAGAAATATTCACATTTATCCGTTATTAACGGATCAAACAGTGCGTGGAAACCAGAAAGAAACATTTTGCCATGAATGAACTATCCAGTGTCCACAGATCTGCAACATTTACCATGGATTTACTGTAGTAACACTAACTGCAACCATAGAAGTTTGGCAGGAATAGTAGGCTATAATGCTTTCAAGTAACATTACGTTGGTTTTATTTTGACATTATGAATAAAATTGCTGCCCTCAAATGTTAATCTGAACTAAAATAGACCTTTGTTTATAACTACTATAACATGGGGCTACATTTCATTTTTTCCAAGGAGCTGTTTTGTTTTATATGCTCATAAGAAGAGTCTATTATAGCTCCATCATTGCTCAAAGTAAAAAAAATAAAAAAAATAATAAAAAAAAATCATACTTTATTATGTTAGTTTTAATTTAAAAAATGTACAAATCTCTGGCATTTCTTCACAAGTTCTTTTAAATGTCACTTTGTATTTAAGAAACACGTGCCCTTTAGTCATTATTTGGGTAGCACACATATTCTGAATGCATTCGGCAGAATTCAAATGAGCCATTTTAATCTAGATTAATTCCAAGATTACAGTGAGATTAATCTACAGGGTGGGCCATTTATATGGATACACCGCAACAACATGGGAATGGCTGGTGACACCAAAGTCCCGTTTGTGGCACACCAGTACATGTGAGGGGGCAAACTCCTCAAGATGGGTGGTGACCATGACATATACTAATGTGCCACAAACAGGACCTCAATATCACCAACCACTCCCATGCCACCACGGTGTATCCATATAAATGGCCCACCCTGTAGATTAAAGGGTAACTAAACCCTAAACCAACTTTTTTTAGTAAATGATCTGTAAGAATGGGGCTTTATTAGTGCTGTTCATTGATTCGAGTAACTTTTTTGACATTTGGGTATAAAGTGTTGTAACGACAATGACTATGACATGCGGTCACATGCTGTTCAAATTAGTAAATCCTGATCTCCAAACAGACAACGAGTTGTTCATGGCGTCTCCAAGTCTGCTTGAACGGTCAAAATTGCATCTTTGTGGCTCCCCCGAGGGACATTTGAGTCACATAAGGAAACCCTGTTTTCTTAGAATCCCCTCTAAAACCCCCATTTCAGCATGGACTCCCTGTGACTTTTCACAGACTCGTGACATTCCACACACACATACACACACACACACACACACACACACACACACACACACACACACACACACACACACACACACACACACACACACACACACACACACACACACACACACACACACACACACACACACACACACACACATCCTTTAATGTATGTAACTCAGACTTGTATCTGAACTTCCTGTATGCATGTGTGATTAATGTTGTTTTGATCATATAGTTATGATCTTCGAGTGTTTGGATCTGAAATGTATTTTTGAAGAATGTTCTCCCAGTAGAATCGCATTCCGTAACCCGAGCTCATTGGCAGGTCATAAAATTTGACCACAGAGCTATCCAGCCCTATGCATGAGATAACAGGGTCGCAACATTCCAACACACACACACACAAACACACTCTGGACTTTGAAACAGAAACCCCCAACAGAAAAGGACTTTTACCCATAAAGTCACTCTTAAATACTAAATATATATATTTGTGTGTTAAGAGGTGTGTGTAAACCATAGGAAAGCATATGTCCTATTTGTAACATTAATAGAACTGCTATTGCCTATACAAATGCATAATAATGTATCTTTGCATGGCTACAAAGCCTATATTCTATTTTTGATATCTCTGTAATCCTCTCCAGCAAACGGAGTTGAATTCCGATAGCAGAATTCAGTGATGCGCATTGTTTTATAAGTTCATATGTCTGGAGAAAATCCTCTCAAGTTAAAGTCAATCATGACTCATTCGAGTGGGCGTGTCTAACCGGACAAAGGAATCTTCCCGCTCGAAAAATCTCGACAGCTGATTCGTCCTACACGAAGGAGGGGACGGCACATGGGACACTGATAAAAGTCCAGACCTTCAGTTTCCTCGTTCTCTTATCTCTTCCAACTCAACTTCCTCTCTTCGGACCTTCTTCTCCCCGGCGCAGCGCTTCTCCAAGGAACATCTGAAGGAGGCCCTGGCCTTCTCCATCGAACGAACCCATGTTCGAGTCGTAGCAGCCGGTCTTTGCAACTAAGATTTCCAGCCTCTCCCATCCCGGGAGACGAATCTGTACTTTCTCGGTAACATTAAATTCAAGTGAGCCTTTACATCGTCTTGCGAAACGACCCAGAAGACGAAGCTAGACGCAAACCAGCCGGACACGCGCACGCGCGCCCCCCCTCTCTAGCCTGACCAGAAAGAGCACTCGCAAGTATATTGATTCCTATAAAAGCTGTTCCAGGTGTCTAGGTCTTAGGTCTGTGAACTAAGTTACCCTCTATCTTCCCTCTATATCTTTCTTTCTTTCATTTCATTTTCATTCTGATCACGCTATGTTTATGTTTTTGTTCAATTAAATGTTTATTTGTTTGTTTGCATTTTTACGTACGTTTATGTTTGTAGTTTATATAATCTCTAGTGTGTGCCATTTTATTAATAAACCCATTTATACTTTTAATTGTCTCTGTGTTTGAAAACCCACCTTATAAAGTCAATGAAATTTTAAAGATCTAAGCTACAAGCTCGATATAAACTACATTTGGTAGTTCTTAATTCAGAAACTCAGTAAGTTTGATATTCGTGGCCAGAAGATAAAACTTTCTTGGAGTTTGAAAAGGGATACCCCCCTTCTTAACTGTAATGATCAGACAGTACAGAACAAGGTAATCTCGATAATTGATAAAATAAATGTACATGCGACTTATGAATTATGACCATGAGTCATATTTCTTAATATTTCCAAAATTCCCTATATTCTTGAGCTAATTCAAATTTACCCCGAGTCGTTATTGTTACAGTGTTTTAATTCTACAATATATGGTGTAAAAACGTCTGAGTGCTGCCCTCTTCAGGTTGAACGGTGGCTGCTGCAGTTGAATTTTCCTATTGGATGTTAGCGGTACTACGTGACGTAAGCGGTACTATGTGACGTAAGCAGGTTCCAGCTCACCACGCCCCTGGTACGAGCTCACCACGCCCTTGGTATGATGAGCTAGCGTAGATTTATCACAGGTCAGGAGGATACGTAGGTGTAGTGTTGCTGGTTGCAACATCACTGTTGGACTGCATAGCTTTCCAGCAGACTTGTAAATTAGGCGACAGTGGTTGCATGCACTTGGCCTGGAAGACCGTGAGTGTGAAACCTGCATTTTACGCGGAATTGCTTTTGAAACGCAATAGAGGTGGAAATGGGCTTCTCCACACAGCTCGCGCTGAAAAGCGAAACAGTGCCAAACGCTGCTCCTCCTGCATGGACTCCACCACCACAGCGGCGTCTTGATGTGAGTGATCATATATATTTTAATCACAATTTATGGTTAGGCTAAGTTAATCCTCTGGGGTCGACAAACGCGTCGGCGCATTTTGCTAGATTTTTTCACATAGCGGCAAAATATGAATATGCCTACAGAGAGCGCGCGCTATTGACATCAACTCGATAAAGCTCATCAGATGCATGTACTTTACGTCGTCTTGCGACCCTGTGAGTCACTCTCCATTTTAGAGAATCTGACAGCAGGTCTCAGGTGCACGCCCCCCCCCTGCTCACGGTTCGTCCCCTCTATCTCCGCTGGGCTCTGCCCACTTTTCTAGCATTTTTCAAATATTGCCAGTGGGTGGAGTCAGGCTCTGACCAGGGGTTTAGTTACCCTTTAAAAAAATGGCGCAAACGTTCCTTCATGCTATTTTGCAGGTTTAGAAAACAATTGCGCCACTAACCAGGAAAAAATTGTTTAAAGTCAGTGGCGCGTTGCGCATGTTATTCGTATGCACAACGTGCACTTTGATTCTCTCATCTACACAGAAGCAGCAGTTTTCATTTTTGCAAATCATACATTATTACGATAGATAGATAGATAGATAGATAGATAGATAGATAGATAGATAGATAGATAGATAGATAGACAGACAGACAATTTATTATAAAAGCATACATCTAACTTACACATTTACCCAAATTATCATACGCCTGTTTAACCGAAGTTAATTTGGGTGGGTTTCTCCATCCCCAATGTCCCTGACGAGAATGTCGGTCTCCTCGGCTGTAAACCGCTCCTGGCGCGCGCCTGGCAAATCCGCCGTTATAATTGGAATCCGCTTTAGAACAAGCGCGCCTGCTCTTAAAGGGAATGTGAGATGTCGCTCTGATTGGTTTATTTCACGTTACGCCCAAACCACACCTATGAATAATGAAGCTACTTCAGACCAACCCCTTTTAGATTTGCGTCGGGCGCAAGAGTCATTTATCCCGCCGGGAAAATAGCAACAGCGCCGAGACCCGCCCACAAAGTTACTTGCGCTTTGCGCTTGACACTTGCGTTTCAGATCGTTAAAATAGGGCCCCATGTCAGTTTATGGCCAGCAATATTGTTATGTTTAAGGATATTATGCAATTAAGATCATGTCTGTACTATGTTATGATTGTACTGTACAATTAAATAGGCTACAATCGTTGCTTAGTCTGCAGTCTGAATTCACTTTACCTCCGAGCGTCCGTTAACTGAATGAATTGAGAATATGACCTGAAAATCCGATAACATCAGCAATTTTCATTCAAGCAGCTGATTTCTGTTAATGAATGTAAAACTGAATGTATATTGCAGCACAGGGTGAAGTCAGTATATAGGACTACATTAACGACGATTTGAGACAATACACTCATAGAGAATAATGTGTTCGAATTTTAAAGACGTGGCGCTGCGCTTCTCGTCTGGTGTGCGACATACACTGTTAGACTTTTCTGTAATTTCTACAGTTATTTACTTTAAATCCCCCAGTATTATACTGCTATTTCTCTTTACAGTAAATAACTGTGATTCCAATTGCATCATGGGAATTTTCTGTGACGTCTAACACCACATACAGAGACTTACTGTATTTTTTTAATTTGCTGTATACTACTGTATTTGACGTAACTGCCTCTCTGGCTGGCACCATTCCACCGTGCTTTTTATTTCCTAATTGTTGCCTTACACCACGTGTCTACAACGCTATAATAGCCAGAGGCTGTCTATATTGGACACATTGAAGCGACCGGACCTTTAAATGCAAACCTGTTTATCCCTTGTAAGAACTAGTGCAAGCGCTTGGACTCGTATCGGACTACGTCTGAAATATAACGGCCGCGGCGCATCACTGCACTGTCTGGGATTTGTCGTGTCGCGTCAGACAGACATCCAGTGTAGGTAATGGGGTCTGTCTTTTGTTGGATCGCGACGTTCGTGTCTGGCCCGGGGAAGAGACGGAATTCACTTCACCGAGAGAGAGATCAGCAAGCAAGGTAAAAAAAACAAAACAAAACAAAAACATTCTGTGTATGTTGACAGGATTGTGCCCAGTTTAACGTATGTTATAACGTTAACGTTAGCCTAACGTCACTCGTCGTCAACATGGCGGTAACGAACTTTACCATGGTAAACTGAGCTAACGTTTCATTTTACACACTTTGTTAGATTATTGAATTGTCGAGTTAAAATATGCCAACGAGCAACGCGCGTTTACATTAACAATAAATGTGAATAAACTAATGTGAAATTCTGTTTATATCCTAATGTTGGCCTACTGATGAGAACCTTTATAGTTTTAGCATTAGTTTGCAAACTATACCATATTATAGTTGTTGTTTTTTAATGGAATTTAATATTTACTTCCATTTTTGTGTTTAAAGGCAACTGCAACAAAGCGCCAATTCGCGCCAGTGACTTAGCAAGATTCCAGAGGTAGGCCAGCCCATTTGTGATATATTTTGAGATAAGTTTGCTGAAATGATTAGCATACACTATGTGAAAATTGCTTTTGAGCCACTGGTGCAGACTAGGTAGCTAACAATATCTTATAAAATCTCTATAAAATTGGCTAACTTTATATCAAATAAGTGACCTTTGCATTATGTCTAACTTTATTACACAGCAAATGAACCAATCAGAAGATGGACCATTGTCTTTGTTCAGTCTCACCAGATTAAATGTATCCAGGTAAGCACTGCAGTAAAACTCTCACTAATTCATTCAGACCAAATCTAGCATTCTAAACAACTTAAGTTTATATTTTTGCATTATTTTTATATTTTATTAGCCAGCGACTCTACCATTGCAGTTCCACCTGACTAGGAAGGTCCTAATATCAGCGCACAGGTGGGTTAACTACTGTAGGAAGGAGAACGATCATCACACAGTGATTTCTTGCATGTATCTTACTGTGTATTTGTCTCAAACAGGAACTCCTTCACTGCAGACAAGCTGAAATGGGCTAAAATCATCGATTTCAGTCGTTCAACTTCTTTCTATGCATCTCAGCATTTTTGGACAGAATTTAGGATTTGTAAGTATTAAAATTTAATCTGGCATAATTTAATTTAGTTCTTTTGTATGCTATTTATTGACAAAAGCTGTTTACAAATATATATTCTTAAGTTTTTGTGAAAATAATAATAAAAATTAACAAAAAAGGAGGTTAAAAATAATGTGACACTAATATTCTCTCTCTCTCTCTCTCTCTCTCTCTCTCTCTCTCTCTCTCTCTCTCTCTCTCTCTCTCTCTCTCATATAGTTTTGGAACCTGGATCTCCTCTGAAGGACTGAGTACATTTGTGTTTGTGGGCACGCATGCAGACCAGGGAACACTCTGATGTTGTCAATCAAGTTCTGAACAGGAACCAATCTTTGGAGAAGTTCATTTATTCACAAAGGTGGACAAAAACATTGTGTTGGCTTTTTAAAGATTATTTTGATGATGACTTTTACTCCTATGCTGTAGAAAAGATGGAGTAGACAGTCAGACATTGATAATAATAATAAATGTTTCTTGAGCATCAAAGAGACTTCTTTCAAAAACATTACGCCACTTAAATACTTCTTTTGGCCACCAGTGTACATGAATCCAACACATTTTTGGAAATAAGTGAAATTATTTTTAAGGTGGGGTTATGTGTCTTGTATTGTGAAAAGAACTGTGTTTTGTCCTGTTTTGGACATTTCCTTTTTGAATGCTTAATGTATTTATATTCTGCAGTTTTATGAATGTAATGGTTGATATTTCATTATAATACTTGTATAAGCTAAACAACCAATGACTCTACATTCATTTAGTCAAATGCTAATGTTTTGTTTATGATTTTATGTATGTTTTCAAAAATGTTTGCAGTGAAGGACAGCACATAATGTGTTAATTTAACACGTTTACACATCTTTGTGCTAACCTCTCTGACATATTTACTTTGTTAAAATCATTAACACAATGAATGAGTTAAAATTAACACAAAAAATGTTGTCTCTAAACTTACCCATTAATGTGTAAAAATTTCACACATCATTTCCAGCATTGGCATGTTTATTTTGTGATATATATGAAATGTTTTAAATAAAAAAATGGTATTTTGTGATAACTTTGTCTAATTGGTTTGTATGAAAGTAGTACTTATGTAGGATAAAAATAAAATTAATCATATATCAAAATTATCAAATCTAATTTATATTTAGTACAAATAAAAATAATTACAGTAGTGTACTGATTAGCTTAGTTTTTACAGTAATGCACTGTACTGATTAGCTTCGTTTTTACAGTAATGCACTGTATTACACAAAACTGAAATACGGTTTGGTACTGTAACTCTTAATTACAGTAACTTACTGGCAACAGTGTTGCCAGTAAGTTACTGTAAAAAACCCTTGAAAAGTCTAACAGTGTACACTTATCAATGAACTTGATACATGTTAAAGAAATGTTTTATCCATGCCTTTCAACTTGCGTGTGCAAAATTCTATGAATGAATGTGTAGCAATTTGTACAAATAGAGACATTTTTGTGAATACAAATGTTTTCTTTTGTATTTGAAGTGTAGATAATGGGTAGACGCTCAGTCTAGGTGCTAATTCTGGGTTTATCACCAGGTTCACTCAGGAGTGTCGGCCAGAACACCACCTAAGGCCAAATATTCCAAAGTATGAAATGACGAGCTGAGAGATAGTTCTTATTATTCTGTTCATTCTTTCCTCTTTCTTGTGTCAGTAATTTCCAGTGTGTAATTTGAGTGTGGTTTCTATACAGAGAGAAACAAAATACAAATGAATAAAGGAAACATATGCATACACATAATTTCTCCTTAATCACTAATATACATTACAATATAAATAAACAATAGTCAGAATATGACTATATATATCTTAAACTCTAAAATGTAGGCAGAGAAAGATTCAAACACTTACATGGGATTCTCAGATTTTCTATGCATTAAGTCACCAATAACGAACTTTCTGTCATAATTTGTTACATTTATATAGCGCTTTTTCTGAGACCTCAAAGCGCTTTACATTGAAGTGGGCAATCTCCTCAACCACCACCAATGTGCAGCATCCACTTGGATGATGCGACGGCAGCCATATTGCGCCAGGACGCTCACCACACACCAGCTTACTGGTGGAGAGGAGACTGAAGCCAATCAGTATATGGGGATGATTAGGAGGCCATGATCGACTGAGGCCAAGGGGCAAATTTGGCCAGGATGCCAGTCATCTATGATATAGCTACTCAATAGCCTAGATAGCCTATAATGGTCCAGATAACAATATTTGAAACAACTTACTTCATATTTTACTCGACCACAAAGTACTGATAAGTAGTAAAGTATAAATCAGGTAGACCGAAGCTAGAAAGTAATGTCCGAACGCGAATATAATTAACACAACGCTACGACAAGACATGAAATTTCTCTGTACTGTATATGTGTTGTAGCAAGAAAACATTTAGTTTCATATTTATGTTTAAATATTATAGGCTAATGTTATTTTTTAATTGAATCAGTGTTGATTATGAAAGTGAGAATGCAGCATGATAAAGATAAAGATATATCATGAGATGCGCAATATGACTGGAGACATGGAGTGGGTAAGACATGATTTTGAACACTTCATTGAGTTTTGTTTTGTAGAAAGACTATTTTTAAAAGATTTTTGTTTTGTATAAATTGTATCTTAATTTTGATCAATGTTTTATAAACCACTTGCCTGTATTTAATAAATAAGAAGCAAATATATAGCAGACAATGTAATAAGGCGCTGGCACAATCACTTGCATTGCACGTGAACTGGAGGGCGCCGAAACTCAGCTTGTGCCTCACAGACATAAGAGAGTTAGTTAACGCTGTCCATTTATTTATTTTTATTTCACGTTTTTAAAGTACAATATTATGTTAGTCCACAGCCCCCCACTTGGGGGTGCTGATGCTATGACGAGGGGGCTGCAGCCCCCGCAGCAGCCCCCTTCCCGCGCTACTGCATGTGTGGATCAGGTGACGCGTGCATTCATTGACGTCTTTTCTGAGTCGATCTCATTTGATTCATTTGGATTTTGAGACTTTCTTTTCGCTGTTTTTAAGCATTTCACAAACAACTACAAATGAATAGGCCTGGTGCTAATTATTAATGTGTGCACAACTACCCATCTATTTGACAAATTCACAAATGTGCGTCACTACATAAACATTTAAACTAATACAATACAACTTGTGTGTGCAAAATCCAAAAATCACATGAATGTGCAGCATTTTGTACAAATAGAGACATAGTTGTTAATACAAAACCTCAATTTTGTATTAATGTAGGCCATTATTTGTGCATGCAACAAGTAAGATGTGTATGTCAGGCTTCTGGGTGGATGACCCATATGGAAAAGGTTTGCTAAAAACTCCCGTGATTCTTATATGTTCCAACAGAATATTGTAAGGGACATATATGCTGCAAAAACCACATATATATAAATTGTATAATATTAGTATATTTTTAATCATATTATGTCATATATGTCCTACATACAACTGAAGCCATATAGATTTTCATGATGTAAAAACATAGGAAAATAATGCTAATTTAATATGAATGTCCAGCATGGACGTGTATAAAACACAGTGCAGTTTATCAGTATAAGGCTTTACTTCACTCATGCTTGTTCTTATCTTGTCCTAAGTCCAGCCCTATGCCTGTTGTCAATCATGGTTACTATATACTGTATAATCAGCCTTAGATGAAACACAACATTTAAACTACACACACAAGCACACATTTATTAGAGTGTGTTCTACAAGATACAGTTGCATATTTCACATATAAATAGTTTTCATTTTAAATCTTGCATCACCTGTTTTCATTTTCATTTGTGACAATTTCTCTAAACTTTAACACAGTACTATGGTATACAACAGTTCTATTCTTAACCTACAAACATAAAACTTTCCTAAATGTCGAAGTGATTCTTATGGGTAAAATAAAAATAAAAATCTAAAAAATCAAAAAAAAAATTATTCAGTGGCTTAGTAAATATCACAGAAATAATTAACTTTATTCACTTAATAAAATCTCTGAATATCATTTACTTGATAGTTTGAGTTGAACATACCGAAATAATTGACTAAAACTCCAACAATTAATTTTGTCTGAAATTTACAGTTAATAAAAAGAAGTTTTTCACTAAAATAATTTAGTATTTGACTAACCAATTATTTATTTGAAATACACTGAGCTAATATATTTGTGAAATTTCCATCACCATATTTGAGAATGGATAATTAAACTAATCTGTTTCAAGAACCACAAATATTACTTAAATAAAATCAATATTATTAATATTTAACACGCATAATAAATTGATTAAGTTTACTCAATTAAAACGGTTCCCCCGCAGAGGCGAGTCCATCTCCGGGATGGGACTCAGCGCTGATCCGGTGGATACTGGATAACAGACCGGTTGATTACACTTGAATGTTTAGGCCTAAATGTTTAATTTTTACTTAGAAAATGTTTCTTACATGAGTTTAAATGTAGGCAATATTGTATACGTGTTAAAAATAGTATAAAATATGCTGTATTGCTGTAGGCTACTCATCGACAATAAAGGCCTATGTCATGTAGTTATACCGGTGGTTGTATGGAATATTTTTACAAAGGTTTAGAGGAAATAAAAAAAGTTAATATTACTGGCATATAAACACAGTTAATATTACTCATAAATATTTGTTTTTAAATGTTTCCCCCCCAATTATTTCTATTCAATTGTATTTGTTAATGTACCAAATGCAGTTACTCAGATCTATTTAATTTGTTTTACTTACATTTACTCAGTTAATACAGTGTATGTAATTGATTTCACTGCTTAAAAATCTAATCAATTCTAAGTGTAAAAATGTTTAACCAAAAAATTGAGTAAATCATATTAAAAATTTTTAGAGAGTGCATCACCACCAGAGTTCATGTCACATATACAAAAACATATTCCAGCCAATTTTCAACATTTTAATCACTGTTCTAGAAACATATTTGACTCACCTTTGTTCATTTGCAATAATATGTTATGATTTGTTCACAAACAACAGGCCCAGACAGTTCACAAATAATGTAAATACACGGTCTTACAATGTCATTGCTTTATAACTGCTCTTTCAAATCCTGTAGGAAAATGAACAGTCTTCATAAAGGTTTGTCATCATATATTCACCCTCATGTTGTTTCAAACCTGTATGAATTTCTTTCTTCTGCTGAACAGAAAGGAAGATATTTAGAAGAATGTCAGTAACCAGACAGTTTCTGGTCCCATTGACTTCCATATTAGGAAAAAAATATACTATGGAAGTCAATGAGACCAGAAACTGTCTGGTTACTGACATTCTTCTAAATATCTTCCTTTCTGTTCAGCAGAAGAAAGAAATTCATACAGGATTGAAACAACATGAGGGTGAGTATATGATGACAGAATTCTCATTTTAAAGTGGAGTATCCCTTTAAAGATTTGCCAACTGCATATAAGTGAATGTTGGTCATCAAAACATGAAATCTGTATGAAACACATAAACAAATTACACAAAATGTGTATAAATTCTATATGACTTTAATTTGAATAGCATATGATTCAATATAAGAACTTTAAATGATTTATATATTAATTTTATATATTTCTACTAATACCATACACATTTGCATACTTTTTTCATGTAAAACTCATATAAGTCTTTTAACAGTATTCATATATGACGCAAAAATCCCCTATAAGTTTTATGTGTGCTATTTAGTATGAAATGGGCCATAATCGGTCTGATTTTGTATATGACATATATTGGCCTTATATGAAACACAGAAGGTAATTCTGGCTGATTTAAGTAAGGAAGATATATGGTTGCTATATATGAACCATGCAGGTTTTTTTCATATGGGGATGTAGGAGGCGAACACGAAGATGAAGAAACAAAGGTTTTAATTCTCAAATTTAGCAAATACAAACAACAGGGAGCGTGCGCTCAGAGAATGACTGAAAGCATAACATAAATAAACATTAACATTGACCGACAAGTGAGGAGTGAACAGAAGGAACTTAAATACACAGACAGATGAACACAAGACAGGTGATGCTGATGATGATGATGACGAACAGGTGGGTAATGAAGGGAGTGAGTTCAGGTGTGGCAACAAGGAGGATTCTGGGAACTGTAGTGAAGACGAAGACAGGACGATGACAGATGGTGAATGTGACAGTGTATTTGTGGATGAGGTGACTGACACGCGTGCATTCATTGACTCGTTTCTGAGTCGATATTATTTGATTCATTTGGATTTTGAGACTTTCATTTTGCCGAGAGCTGGGCGGTAGCTACCAGTCGAATGCTCGAATCCAGAATGACAGCTCCTTAACGATGCAAAGTTCCAGCAGTCTCATTGGTTAGAATTAATCACGTGATGACGCCATCTACTGTATTACTTATAATTTTTCTTTTGCAGTTTTAAGAAATATAATATTATATAAAAATTATATAATTTATCAGTGATGTATTTATTAGTGTAAAAAAAATATATAATTCTATAATAATAAATACATCACTGATGAATACCCATTTTTTACAGTCTATGTGAATACCAAAACAAATCAGTCAACCATTTGCATTGTTTTATTGTGACAAATAGAATAATTTTATTTAATAAATATGGTAACACTTTCTATGCATACCATGATCATAATGAATTATAGCTCCATTTATACTTTTTTATGAGCAATATTACTATTCTATAAATATATTTATAAAGACTTATTAAGACCTATGCATTATAAGATATAGTTAAATTTATATACATTTTTTATAATTCCTTATAAGTCACCCCTTTGCTCTTTCAATGCGCGTATAATCCATTATACACTGATTTATAAGTATTAATTAGTCCGTTTTTTTTGGTTCCATGAATGTATTTATAAAGATGCAACCTGCATTGCTATAATGTTATTATGTTATTTATGAATGTATTAATATATAAGTGCTGTGATTTATTGAGGCCTAATAGTCTAATGGTGTTCAATCTACTGTAATGTACTGGTCTGTCTGACTTTATCAGTCTGTCTGGGAACAGCTGCTATAAGCAAACAGGTAAAGATAGTACTTGTCTTGCTATCTTGTTGACTGTGTGCAGTTTTAGTTAACTATGGGATGGACTGTTGAATGAAATAACATTTATGACATTTAGCCCCACATTTTATGGGGCTTGCCCACAGAAAGCCCACATGGGGCCCCCTAGGGTTTGCCCTTGCCCACACTGTCCCACAGAAAACCCACACTTACCCACAGTGGGCCCACACAGGCAAGTTTGCTGGGAAGTGCTATCAAAGTGTGGCCGCGCGCCAGAGCGATTGAGTGCACGCACTGAGACGAGAGAGATTTAGTTAAGGGAATAGCATAGTTTAATATGAAAAAACGGTGGAGTGTTCCTTTATCATTGAAATCACTCACGCCAGACGCTCTATTCGCGTTTGGTGTGAACGCACCATTACAGGAACCTATGAGCTTTGGAATTTGAAAATGTCTGTTTTTAAATATTAAAAGTAATTTGAATTAAAACAAATTATACGTTTTAACGTAGTTAGTGGAATTGACAGACCCTTGTGCATCATGAGCTGTGGTTAGCGTGTCAAAGCATTCTCATGTATAAATATGCAGCTATACACTCGTAGTATGGAAAGCCATGAGGGCCAAAAACACGTGAATTTTAACGCGTATTTCACGCGTTAAATACGTGTTGTTTGCGCGTGACAAATCAGCGCGTTAAATACGCGTATTCAACGTGAAATAAGCGTGAAATACACGTAAAATACGCATGAAATGCGCGTTAAAAATCAGTTTGAACGGGTCAGTGTCATTGGCTGCTGAAGACTTGGGTCTAACCATTTCTGTGAGCTTAGGGGGGTGTACTAGACTACTATCCTTTGTACTAGTGTACTATCCTTTTTTTTGTATAACCTATAGAAATAATATATTTACATTGCAGTTTTATGAAAATTTAGATAAACATAAAATTGCCTTGTTTTTCTCCACTCATGCCTTTTTGTAAATAAACACATTAGTGGACATTCTAGCTTTAACATCAAAGCATTAGAATATCTATCATCTGACTATTTGATCTATCTATCTATCTATCTATCTATCTATCTATCTATCTATCTATCTATCTATCTATTATCTATCTATCTATCATCTATCTATCGACACCTAGGGCCTAGGTGATTTTCAATTAATATTTCATATCGTCGCTGTCGGGCGGAAACCTCGTATGTCCAAATTTGGTCAATTTCATATTTTTTCACAAATCGATGCTATTGGTCAGTCCCCACGTGGTTCTGTTATTTTTACAAATTATTAACCAATCTAAACTGTTGAAAATAGCTTGAGAGCAAATCTCGTAACTCCATTGGACACTTCAACTGTCTGAGAATCCTCGTAACTCCACCTCTTCTTCACTCCACGGCGGGCGGGAGCCTCGCGGCATTTTGTCTCCTCAGGATTGAAACTCGCAACGATTAAGAAACCCTCGTCGAGCAACACGTAAAGCAAGCCTTAACTCTGATTTTATCTGTGTCAAACTATGATATCAGTTATTGATGCATTTTAAATGTCTACGTATTACTAGGCTTATTATTAGGATTATTATACTTGTGCATTGAAGTTTTAAAATGTATCTAATATTATACTTGAATTGAATTAAAAGTTTTGGATACCAGCTTTAAATGATTGTTTTTATTATTATTTTACTGACTCGAAGTTGGCACTGTGCATGTAAAATACCCCAAGTAGCAGGTTTTATTTATGGGAGAAAAAGGGTCTGTCTACTGGCGCCAGTAAGTTAAGCCTATTTTTGCATAACTCTGTCTGTTTTTTAGACAATAACGAGTGAAAATAGTTAGGTTAGATACATTTTAGTTGGCTTGTTTTGTTAAAAATCGATAGCTGTAATGCTTCGGTGCAGAAGGAAGCCCGTGAGCCACGGAGGTAAATTTGCGTGCAGATTAGGCAAATTTCCACCTATTAGACAACGTTAGTCAGCTCATCATTTTTTGTTCTGCTTCACTTATAGCTCTTAAACCTTTAAAATGGAGTTTAGGAAGATGTATGTAACCACAGTCGTTAGCTTTGGTGAACTATTGAAGCCTTTTCTCTTGTCAAAAGGCTCAACGCGACCGCCGATTTTGTTTGCGTGCAGATTAATTTCCGCCTATTTTAGACAGCCTAATATTTTGGTATTGCATCACTCATATCTCTTAAACGTTTAAAATGGAGTTTAGGAAGATGTATGTAACCACAATCATTAGATTTGAATAGCTCTTAAAGCCTTATCTCTTATCAAAAGGCTGAACGCGACCGCAGACTTTGATAAACACTGCTGGCAGCAGCGACGTCTGTGTCCGTTCCATTCTAATCAATGACAGCGTAAACTCGTATCTCCCCGCTCCCAAGTCATAAATCTCGTATCTCCGATTAAACATTATTTTAGGGAAATGTTGTGTTAATGTTGGTATACAACAGTATATGATAGCAATATAAGGTATATTACCAACTTTAACGATACAATGTTTAATAACTCAAAAAATATGCAGTTTTTTTAATTTCCTGAAAAATAATGGTTTTGGAGATACGAGGATTCCGCCCGACAGCGACGATATACAATATACAATATACAATAGTAAGACTATATAACAGTGGCAAGGGTCAAGGGAAAACAATGTCCTGCAAAAATGGTCTTTTAACATTTAAAAACAGATTTTCAAATTCCAAAGCTTGTATACTATGTATACAATGTGTAGTCAGATAAAATAAGCCTATAATATGAACGCAACTGCGAAATTTCAAGTTTTTTTTTTAACAAGAGGCAAGGCAAGGCAAGGCAAGTTTATTTATATAGCACATTTCATACACAATGGCAATTCAAAGTGCTTTACATAGAAGAAATTAAAATAATAAAAAGAAATAAGAATAATTAAAACAGTTTAGAAAAATAAAAAATAAAATACAGTACAAACAGTCGGACGAACAGCGGCACAGTGCTCATTCAGTAAATGCATAGCTAAACAGAAGTGTTTTGAGTCTGGATTTGAATGTGACTACAGTAGGAGCACATCTGATCTCCTCTGGAAGCTGGTTCCAGCTGCGGCTGGCATAATAGCTAAAAGCAGACTCGCCATGTTTAGAGTGAACCCTTGGTATTTCTAGCTGATATGATCCTAATGATCTGAGTGATCTGTTGGGTTTATATTCAGTGAGCATATCTGCAATGTATTGAGGTCCTAGGCCATTGAATGATTTATATACCAGTAATAATACTTTAAAATCAATCCTAAGTTTAACTGGGAGCCAGTGTAAAGACCTGAGGACTGGTGTGATATGTTCATATTTTCTGGTTCTGCTCAGAATCCTGGCGGCAGCGTTCTGTATGAGCTGCAACTGTCTTATGGTCTTTTTGGGAAGGCCAGTGAGGAGTCCATTACAATAATCCACCCTGCTGGTGATGAAAGCATGCACAAGTTTCTCTAAGTCTTGTCTGGAAACAAAGCATCTAATTCTTGCAATATTTTTCAGATGATAGTATGCTGATTTAGTTATTGCTTTGACATGACTACTGAAACTAAGGTCTGACTCTAGTGTCACACCAAGATTCCTGACTTGATTTTTTGTTGTTTGACCCCTGGAGTGAAGGTATGCGTTCACCTTGAGAACTTCATCTTTGTTTCCAAACGCAATGACTTCAGTTTTGTCTTTGTTTAACTGAAGAAAGTTTTGACACATCCAACTGTTGACTTCATCAATGCATTGGCACAGGGAGTCAATGGGGCTGTAATCGTTAGGCGATAGGGCTAAGTAGAGCTGTGTGTCGTCTGCATAGCTGTGGTAAGAGATTTGGTTATTTCTCATTATTTGGCTCATTGGGAGCATATACAGGTTGAACAGGAGTGGCGCAAGAATTGAGCCTTGAGGGACTCCGCATGTCATGGATGTCCACTCAGACTTATGGTCTCCTATACTCACATAATAACCTCTCCCATCTAAGTATGACCTGAACCATTTTAGGACTATCCCAGAAAGCCCCACCCAGTTTTCCAGCCTGTCCAGAAGTATTTTGTGATCGACAGTGTCAAATGCAGCACTGAGGTCGAGTAGTACCAGCACTGATAATTTGCCTGAATCAGTATTTAAGCGAATATCGTTTATTATCTTTATGAGCGCTGTCTCTGTGCTGTGGTGCGGTCGGAAACCAGATTGAAAATTATCAAAGTATCCATTCGAGCTTAAGAATTTGTTCAGCTGATTGAAGATAACTTTTTCAATGATCTTGCCTATGAAAGGAAGATTTGAGATCGGTCTATAGTTGCTTAATATGGTCTTATCCAGATTGCTCTTTTTCAGGAGGGGCTTGACAACTGCAGTTTTTAGGGAGTTTGGAAAACTCCCAGAGAGAAGTGAAGCATTTACCACTTCTAGAAGATCTGCTTCTAAACTGTTTAACACACTTTTGAAAAACGATGTGGGAAGTGTGTCAAGAGCGCATGTTGATGTTTTAAGGTGCTGTACGGTTTCTTCCAAAATTTTGCCATCAATTTCTTTGAAATCAGACATAGTAACTACTTTCTCAGGTGGTCTGATCTGTCTGACCCCAGCGCAAGTCAAGGATGTGCTGATCACCTTTCTGATATTATTGATTTTCTCAGAGAAGAAAGAAGCAAACTCACGGCACTTGCTGTCTGAGAGCATTTCACTGGGAATCTGGCTTGGGGGGTTTGTCAGTCTCTCTACAGTAGCAAAAAGAGTGCGTGTGTTGTTTAAATTACTGTTTATAATATTTGAGAAGAAAGTCTGTCTAGCTTTGCCTAGTTCCATATTGAAAGCATGAAGGCTGTCTTTGTAGATGTTATAACGGACTACAAGTTTTGTCTTCCGCCACATGCGCTCTGCTTTTCTGCATTGTCTTTTCATATTTTGCACTGCTGTTGAGTTTCTCCAAGGTGCTTTTTGTCTGCCACTCTTCTTCCTGACTTTCACAGGAGCAATATCATCAATTACACCTTTAACTTTTGAGTTAAAAGAATCAAGGAGAAAATCAACAGAGTCTGCAGATATGCTTGGTGTTAAAGATATAGCCTTCATAAATAGGACACTAGTGTTCTCATTTAAGCATCTCTTCTTGACAGACACAGATCTAGCTTCAGTGGCAGGAGAGATCAATATATCAAAGAAAATACAGAAATGATCAGACAGTGCTACATCCTTAATAACAATCGATGAAATGTTTAGACCCTTACTGATAAGTAAATCTAGAGTGTGTCCATGATTGTGTGTGGGTCCATGTACATGCTGAGTCAGATCAAAAGTTTTTAAAACAGTTTTGATTTCTTTTGCCATATTGTTTTCTGCATTATCTATATGGATGTTAAAATCTCCAGCAATGGCAAAACAGTCAAACTCTGAGGTAATTGTTGATAACAGTTCTGTAAAGTCCTCAGCAAAGGCTGGAGAGTATTTTGGAGGCCTGTAAATAATGAGAAGTAAAATGCGTGGAGCACCTTTTAACACAATACCCAGATATTCGAAAGACAAGTAATTCCCAAATGATATTTGCTTACATTGATAGATATCTTTAAAAAGAGCAGCTAGACCCCCACCTCTCTTAACAGCTCTGCAGACACTCATAAAAGTAAAGTTAGGAGGGGATGTTTCATTGAGGATTGTTGCACTGCAGCTGTCTTCTAGCCAGGTTTCATTTAGAAGCATAAAATCCAGGTTGTTTGTGGTTATTAAGTCGTTGACTAGAAGTGATTTATTTTTAAGTGAGCGAATGTTTAAAAGAGCTAACTTAACAGACTTACTTTTCCCCACAGCAATATTAGTTTGACGTGTAATAGGCACCAGATTAGTTGGGTTTGCTGTACGGCTATTGAAGGCCTTAGACTTTCTATCATGTAATAGAACAGCAATAGAGAAAGATACAGGCACACTGGGTTCCCGCTTGTTTTGTAAACATTTGAGAAAGTTACTGTTATCAAAACGGGGACCCGACACATATCACTGAGAGCTGGTATCAGTTGTTTTTGGTTCTCCTCGAGCAGAAGGAGGAGGGTGTGGGCCCTGGCGTTGTGGCAGAGGCCGAAGAGCTCTCACAGGAGGGATAGGGCGAGCTGGGCCTGCAGGCTTTGGTGGTAGTGGTGCCTGTCTTTTTTTAGTTGGTATCTGGGGGCTTGCAGCAAAAGAGTGGGATAGTCTGGTTCCAGCATGCACCAGTTCTTCCATTTTCTGTGAGAAGCACAGTAATGGCGTTGCAGGGGAGAGGGAGAAAGTGTCTGGTGAAAGGGGCTGTTGCTCTGGTGTTATAGGAGGCTGTGATATGCTGTCCTGGCTTCCCTGGCTGTTTTCCAGGAAGTCGTCCTTGGGTGCTGAATCTTCAAGCAGTTCTGATATGGCTGTCTGTGGTGAGCTCTCTGGGCAGGGCTCAGCTGAGATTGTGTCCGTGAGCAGAGGTTGTTGTGGCGGAGTGGTGTTATCATGTCCATTTTGCTGCTGAAGTGAAGTCCCGTGGTCATTCATACTGTGTCCAGGTGTGTGTGTGCCGTTCAGATTGAGTGGATTGGCACAAACCGCAGAAGGATGATTTAGGGAGAAGTAGATATTGTCCTTTAACACTCTTGAACCAAGTTTGTTTGGGTGATGGCCATCCCGATGAAACAGTTGTCGTTGACTCCAGAAAAGATTGAAATTGTCAATGAAGTTTACTCCTTTTATATTGCAGGTTTTTTGCAGCCATGTATTTAGCCCAAGCAACCGTGAAAACCTGTTTGTTCCTCTTGCTGGTAGTGGTCCACTGATGAATGTTTGAACTTTCAGTCTTTTAAGTGTTTCAAAAAGTTTATTGAAATCCTTCTTAAGGAGTTCTGACTGCTCTTTATGAATATCATTCTTCCCCACATGTATGATGAGTCGATTAGCAGTCTTATGTTTCATCAGAATGTTCTGAAGTTCCCTGTTTATATCAGAAGTTGTTGCTTGTGGAAGGCAGCATGTAGTTGTATCCCTGCTGCTAATGTTTCTGATTATGGAGTCCCCCACTATCAGAGTCCTGGGCTCGGCTGTGCTCTGAGCTGAGTGCCGCTGTCTGCTCGACCTTGAGCGCCAGTTAGCATCAGTGTTAGCTACTGGCCTATTCAGTCTGTGTTCGATCACATTCATCACATTTGTGGATTCCTCATTTACATTCATTAGTACTTCAAATCTGTTCTCAAGATGTATAGGCAGTGGTAGCAGACCAGTGTTTGCAATCCTTGTCAGAGCTGTATCTGGGGTAGAGGATGCTACTGCGGTAATATGTGGGGCTTGTGACAATCTGATCTCTCGAGTGCCTTTGGGTTTAGCTCCCTGTTTGTGCCATCGATTAGTAAGTCGATCGGCTTGTTTCTCTACCTGTCGAGGAGTACTAGTTTCATGGGACTCACCGGTATGCTGAGGGTGTCCATGACGAAGCTCTGTTGTGTGCTCCGTCTGGTTTGGTGGTCCCGTAAGTAACTTTGTTTCTAGAACTGCAATCCTTTGTAAAAGTCTGTGGCAGTTGGTGCAGCAAGTAGATTCCAGAAGAGGCATTTTCTCTTATCCTTGTAGGCAGTTGTGTTTTCCTTTCCCGGTATGTAAGCTGGTCGGGTAAAAGAATTCTCAGTTTTTGTAGTAATCCAAACTTTGTCGTATGAGCACTGTGCTGATTTGCTGAAGTTAAAATTAGGTGATAAAAGGAAATAAAATAAAGGAAATAAAATATAGAAAAAATAGGAGATAAAATGTAAAAGCGATAGAGCAAAACGCGGAGCAGTAAGCAAGAGCGTCCGAACAGTAGCTGAGCAGGAAGAGAAGTCTCCCTGTTGTGTGTTGTGTGCACACAACAGGGAGGAAAATGCCATTAACAAGAAACGCCGCATGTCGTGTTCATATAGGCTCTTGTCTGTAGGCTATATAGTTTTCCTCCCATAGAGCATATTATAAAGAAAAAGCTTAACGTCAATGCAGTAAGACGGTGATATTTAAACTCAGTAGCCAATACACCTTATTGAACATGCAACGCGCTATTGCACATTAAGCGTTTTAAAATGGTTTTCTATGGGTGTTGTTCATAATCTGATGTAATCTGTTTGCCTCTATAAAGCTTTATTAATAAATAGGCCTTTTCATTTTCCAGCAGGATTTGCACCTGCCCACACTGCCAAAAGAACCAAAACCTGGTTCAATGACCATGGTATCACTGTGTAATTACTGTGTGATTTCATGTAATATTCAAATTTTTTGAAATCCTGTTTTCGTGGGTTTTATGAGCTGGAAGCCCAAATTATGTACAAATAAACAACTAAATACTTGAAATCGTTTAAGTTGTGGGCCCTGAATCTATAATCTATGGAAGTTTAACGTTTTGAATGGAATTATGGAAATAAATAAACTTTTCCATGATATTCAAATTTTTTGGAAAGGGTCTGTACACACACACACACACACACACACACACTTGTGATATTGCCATCCATGAATGAATCAACAGAAAATACTATTGATTCATTCATGTTTATTCATTGATGGTAATATCACAAGCAAATAAATTACTTTTTACTTACCAAAAATCAACATCTGTCATTTTTCACAGGTTTGTGGTTTTTTTTTTTATATTTATTTATTTTATTTTTATTTTATTTAAAATGTATTGGCCAAAAGATACTTACCTTATTTGAGAAAGTACGTTCTAATTTAAATGTAATACCTACTCACATAGTACGCGATTTCGGCCGCAGCTTAGGACTCATTTGTTCACCACACCGGACTCCATTCGTAGCCCCCATAGACAGTATATAAACTGGACACAGCGACCTCATTGGATTCAACGGAGAAAAGTGAAGTCAATTAGAAGCACTCACTTCCTGATGGTCGAGCGTACTGCGCAGACTCAAACTGAGCTTGACGACGTAGATGTGACGTGAGCAACCCGTCTGTCTTCTAGCTGTGCCAAGAGAAATCTGAATCATTCCCTTCCGAAACTTGCAGAGACGGAGAGTGTGAGTAGGAGGTGTCCATGAGCTTGGAGCAGGAGAAACTTTTGCTAGGTATTCTGATGAATTATTTTGTCATTTTTCCTCCACGTCCCCCCGATTGCCCGCAAGCTTCTCCACCTGTCCATACGGTAATTTCTCTACTGTGCGACAGAGAGTCACGTGGTTATGACGCAATCGTTAGCCTATTTTTTACAAAAATTGCTTCTACAGGGCCATAACGTAAGCTACAAAGGTAATGTAGCCTTGATGACGTATTTTTGATTCAAATGACGTAGCCTTGTTGTGTGTAATACTTACAGTACCTTATGCCTCTGAATCTATGCCTGCCAACCCTCATATCAATATCACATTTATTTCTAGAACACAGTTCCAGTAGTGGGATTGAATGTGGGATTGAATAAGTGCACTCAATAACGTCCACAATGGTTTAGGACACCCAAATGGCTGTTCCCTCAAATAGTGCCCTATTTAAAGTTGTTTGGCTTTTAGCATGAATATGTTAACCTTACTGTTATCTATAAGCTAGTGTGCACCAAAACAATGACAACATTTGCATTTAGAAGACCAAACCCAACGTTGAAAATGAAGGTTGATGTCAGAATCCAACGCCGGATTGACATTAATCTCCAACGTTGGACAGACGTTGTATTGTGGTTGAAAACGAAAATTGGGTTGACCTCAGAAACCAACATCACTCAGTTTCTGACGTCAATCCGACTTTCATTTCCAACTAAAATCATCCCCTGACTGACTTTCTACTCAATTACTCAATTACTACTTTCTACCCAAGGACCTTGACAGAATTGTAGTGGAGTAAAAAGTTAAAGTAAAAAGTTTCCAGAAAAAATAATACTCAAGTAAAGTACAGATACTCAAAAAGTGTACTTAAGTACAGTACTCAAGTAAATGTACTTTGTTACTGTCCACCTCTGCTGGTGGTGGTGGGGAGTATGGAGGGGAAGGAACCATCCTGGTGGTGGTGGGGAGGATGGAGGTGAATGTAGGCGTCAGCATCTGCAAACTCAGAAGTTACTCAAACTCAAACTGTGTAAGTACCGATCTTTTACACTACAAGTATTAGAACACGATTGGATAGATGAGAAGGTAATAAATGACGTAACAATTTAGTCTTCGTGGCATTTCCATTGTAAAAAATAATTAGTTATCTATTTAGTAAATGTATCTATACAGCTGCTCTGGAGAAAACAGTGATGTCATCGTCCAGCTTAGTTCAGTTCGCGTATAATGGTGTCAATGCAGGCAGATCAATAATATTGTTGAATATTAAGTGACAAAAAAGGGCAAACTACAGCTAAAGGTTTTAGAAAAACTAAAAAGCTCACAGGAGAAAAAAAAAAAATCATACATTGTCTGCAACATAGTCATTTATTATTTCATTGTCCATTATGTTTTTTCATGTATTCATAATTTCTTTGTATGACAGCCTGGCTGACAAATAAAAAATAAATAAAAAATGTCTGTACAATTTGGAATGTTTCATTGTGTTATCACAACTAAACAATTGACTCCAGGCACAACTACACAATACACTAACAAAATCTTTAACACATTTTTAATACTATTTGAATAAAGGGTGAATCTGACAATTTTCCTTTGCCTCACTTTTCCACAGGGGATTCCACAGCATCAATAATAATTTCTGATAATTTTGCACAATGCAAAGCAATAATAAAAAAATAATAAAAAAATAATAATATATATATATATTAAAGTTTCAGTGTCTTAATTAAATTATTTTATTTTAATTACATTAAATGATTGGTGTCATGCTGCAGTGACCTCACCCTTGCAGGCTCACTATTTTGATTCAGTGGTTGAGGGCCATTTTGGGTTGACATCATTGTAGCCCATAGTTTGCAGCACTTAAGTCCCACTTCAGTCAGCACTTAAGAATCAGTCTAAGGATTTACTGAAAGTTGCTTTTAGCTTCTTTATAAAAGTCTCCTACTCTTAGGCCCCGTCCACACTACTGCGTTTTCGTTTAGAAACGGAGAATTAAAACGAATACGATCTCCGTCCACACCAGCGTTTTAGCTGCGTATTAGAATTGATCTCCGTCCACATTAAAACGACTGAAAACGCGGATCACGTGACCATTCACCAACACTGGGCATGCTCGTGCCGGTGTAAACACAACTTCATTGATAAAATTATCCCACCATGCGCTGGTTCTTCCCGGGTTAACCTAAAACCGACGCTCCATGTACGGTCGATACCGCCGCTGCACACGGGGATTGTCACAGATCGCTCGAATAATAGCTTGCCTCCGGCGCATGTAGGCAGTTATAGCATTGTAAAATGCAGAATTTACTTGCACAACAGCTGCTAGCAAAGATATACGCCATGACTGATGACACCCAATCATAGAGCCGAGCGTGAGCCTCTACTACGTCATCGTTTCTAAAGTCCTCCGTTTTGATCCGTCCAGACTAAAACGCCCTCCGGAGAAACGAAAAACGGGTCGGCAGCGTTTCTAAACGTCTCCGTTTTGGGTCTCCGTTTTTGCCGTTTTAGTGTGGACGGGAGGTGCAAACGTAGCAAAAGGTCTCCGTTTTTAAACGAAAACGCAGTAGTGTGGACGGGGCCTTAGAGAAGTCCTAAGTAGTATTAACATGATAGATTTATGATTTATTTACAGAGATTGTTTTGGCTTTATAGCGGTTCTTTAATAAAGTTATTTTCCAGCTAAAGTTAGTTTTGATTGATTCGCTTCCGTCGCAACAATCATTTGTTATTAAATTAGGGGCCGCTAAGACGACACCATTCTCTCTACACAGACTTTAAATGCGAACCTGTGATAAACACTGATGGCGTTCACATGCGCATTAAGAATTGGTTCTATAGTTATGTGCGTTTGAATAGATGTGCGCAGGTTTGTAATTCCCAAACCAACCCTAAACAAAGTACTGGTCTTTCCTTATAAATTTTTATACAGAATTTTATTTTATTTTGTCACTTCGGGATAGGTACGCGAAACAAATTTACCCGACAACGCCTTATCTGTAGAGTGGTAAATGTTCTTTTAAGAACAACTGTGTGTGTGTGTGTGTGTGTGTGTGTGGTGAGTTTGTAAATAGAATTTAAATAGACAAAAATAATATAAATGTGAATAAATGTACCGATTTTTATTTAGAAAAAATCTTTAAAAAAATCACGAACAAAAGAAACTAACACTTTAAAGTGGAAAATCTAATTATAATGCATATATAGCCTACAAGTCCTTTTGTGACACTGGGTTGCACGGTTTTCATTTAGGATACTTTTTCATACACGCACGCATGTACAGATACATACGCACGCCACATTGTCGGTGGACAAAATACTGTTTGAATACCTTTGGATAAATAAGATTTAAGATGACTAAGCACAGTTTCTGCTTTAAAATTGTAAAGTTTTGAACAGATGCTGTTATGTAAAATAATAGCTCGGGTAAAATTTATGCAAAATCATTTCTGGGTGATTTTAAGGCAACGTCCATTTTCTGTCCCTAGCCTTTACAGAAATATCGCACTTGAAAAACACTTTAGGGTTACAATTTCTTTACATTTTAAAATAAAACAATATGTTATTTGAACAATTACGTCTTCTTGAGCCATCTATGTGGCAACATTTGATTTTTAATATTTGAAAGTAGTGGTCCCCTGGAGTTGTGTCACTGGCGTTACCGTTCAACAAAATCTAATATTTTAAAATAAAAATCATACTGATGACATCACTCGACTTCCTTCTTCCAAATTCATGAATATCTATGAAAAAAGGCCCATGGCCTCTTTTCAGTTATCAAAAATCTTCTCATTTATCTCATGATTTCATATGAAGCTTTAGTTGAACTCACTGGTATGACCCAATTTACTGTTAGGGGGATGTAAAAATAAAAATAAACTAGAATACTTATGGAATAAACAACTACGGTACTAACATTTAGTTAGTACCATGATTGACAAGATATGGTATTTTTCATGAAAATTATCACTGGTGTTACAGTCACTGGTGTCTCTTTTCTTATGGGAGAACCCCAGTGACCCCCATTTATAGATAAACTTTATTCAAAGCTATTAATTTAGATTGTATGCCAAATGTAACAATTTAGTCTCATCTACATAATTATGGTTGAAGAATCATTATCTTTGGTCTTATGTGTGTCATTGGTGATTCATTGTGTCATTGGTGTCACTGTCTTTTCTATCACGTTAAATAAAATGTCACATGATAATAATTTTACATCCATTTTATTCTGATGCACTCAAAGTTAAGATTTAAAGGATTGCATCATTACTTGATTTTAACAGGTTTTTCAAATATTTTCATTGTTATAGCAAATACATGGTAGCGCAGATGAACTAACATCATTCAAGCATACTTTTAACAAACCTGATTAAAATAAATAAGGCATAATCGCCTTATTTGTTGCACTATTATTATTTTCTGTAACTCTGACTACATGTGCTGAAAAATATAAATAATATTTCATAAAAACCTTTAATATTGCCAAAGAAGTAAGGTAACACAAGCGTCAAAATGGTAGGCCTACATGCAGTCTTTAAATAAATGCACAAAATATAAAAATCATTAAGCTGTCATTTTTGTGTATTCATAAAGTCAAAGGGTGTTCTATAATGTGTTTTAGTTTAAATGTTAGAAAAATAAATCTGATCTTCAAAAGGTGTCAGAACTGAGGTGTCATTTTTGGGTTTCATCTTTCTTTCACACGTTCTCCTAGAACAACAGGCTGGGGGGCAGCTCACCCAGGAAGAGGACGATTTAGCTTATCAGCACAATCTCTGGATAAGAGTAGGCTATATAAAATGTAACTTCCTGGCTCTTTTGTTTTGACCCCTGACTTTTATATGCTAATACATAGCAACTACACATAGAGGAAGGGGAGGGCCTGTTCAATTTAGCAAACGGAGAGCAAACATCTCTTCTGCTCAAGGATTCTAAATTCAAAGAGCTATATGATTTTAACCAGAGACAAAAAGACCTCCTAATTTCACAGATGGTAAGTTCACTTCAACACATGTTTAAACCTTAAAGGAGTCATGACCTGTAATTTTCACTTTTCCACGAAAATCAATGTATGTTATGATTGCCTAACGATTATACACTGGCCGGGAAGCCGATATTTAAAAGTGAAGCATTTGTTTACCCCTGGGTTCGTAAACCAGCCCACGTGCACGCACACTCAAATACGAGATATTAATTTCTGCCCCGACTTGACGTCAAGACGGGGCAGGATATACCATATATGGACACCGCAGACCTATGCTGCAGGAAGCCCGCCCTGCCCCTCTCCCCCTCATATTCAGTCGCGAAAGATGCAGAAACGTAGTGCACACGTGAGTTGCTCTGTTGTTGACTGCCAGAATCAACATGTAACTTAAATGTGTTTTCTCTCCCAAGAACGGACCAAGCTGTCAGGGACCAGTGGATTAAATTCATTTTTAATGACGCGGTTCCTACAACCCTTCCCACTGGATTAACGTTAGGTGTCTGTGCTAATCATTTTACGCCGGAATCGTTCACAATTTTGAATGTCTAAAAAACCACAACGTGAAACAAGGCAAAAACACCACATGATAGCAAATGTTGATCTCAATAACCACTGTAAGCTGATAAAAAAAAGTAGACTACATCTCCGTTAATGTAATCTACATTAAATAAAAGGTATAATGTATGTCTCAGTCAAAATGATTGTCTTTACCATTCAGAGACATCTTGATGTAGACGTCCTTCCATCGACTCTACATCTTCCCTTTCCAGCTCAGGTTCAGAGTCTGGCTCGTGCATTCGGTTGAATTCCGTAGGTCGCGGCCAGGTCGGGTTCATTCACAACTTGCGCCATGATGTCATTTTGGAATGATATGCTGAAGTTACCTCTGGTGTCAACCCCCCTCCTTCCTGCCACCAATCAACGCGCCCCTCATTTGCATTATTAAAATGACCGTCCACGACAGCCAAAATATCGCATCAGATCTTGCGAGACAATAATGCCTTCAGAAATAAGGGTCAGAGGATCTCTGTGTTTATTTTTTTTCCACTTTTCTTTTTTAGAAGGGCCTGAAAGACTATAATAGAGCGTGGGTATCCAAGGTAATACTAGGTTATGACTCCTTTAAAAAAACTTGATAATTTAATGTCTTATTTCAAACAAAACTAACATGTACAAGTTCAAATAAAGTTTTGACAAAAAAGGTTTTTATAAAAAGATAAACCTCACATATTTCAGACTTTAAATAAAAATAAAAAAATTATAAAAAGAATGAGTCAAAAAGATAAATTACTTACATCTACAATGCACTTTAGCTTATCTTTTATTATTAATAGTACAATTCGGTCCGATTTTCCCGTGGCATCTGTCGTTGCTATGCAACCATGCACTGCGCTCTCCACAATGACAAAGACGTTTTAGTGGCTAATGGATTTCCACCACCGAGAAACGCTTGCTGTAGCCTGTAGCTCTGTTACAAGATTTATTTACGGTGAAGAGAAAAACACCCGTAGTGTTTGGGTGCACCCATAGACTGTAAAAAATATGGACAAAGCGTCTGTGACGTCACCCATAGACTTCTGAAGAACGGTTTTGAGGCCGTTTATGGGGGGTATGGGCGGCGCCATATTTCAATACAAATGTTCAGAAAGGATAACTTACAGGTATGATTGTGTCAGATCATGGCCGAGACGTCAAATTTCAGGAATTCCACTCGGCGCAGCCTATGCTCGTTGTCAGCTGTCAATCAAGCTGTCAATCGCGCCCTTATTTGTCATACATTTTATATCTAAATACGATCTAAACTAACGAGTTAGAAAAAAATTCACCCCCCTCACAGTTGTCAGGCACTCGGAACCAATCGAAAAATACAATAAAAGTCCATGGGACCAACCTGTAAAAACATGAATTTATGCTGTGAAAACGGAAATTTTAACATGGGGGTGTATGGACATTTGCTCCCTTTTGGGACCTTCCCCTAGCAGATTTTCGATGTATTGCAGTTTTTCGCACTTCCGGGTAGGCTTCATTTTTCAGATTAGAATGTTGCCGCTTGGGTGCACCCCCATCCTCCCTGTTGACTGAGCTTTCAATGTTGTTACGGAAAGGGCGACGCTGATTGGTTGGTTCTTGTCACATGACCTGCGGTGCGCCTGGAAAAAAAACGAGCGCTTCGCTTCATTTATGAGCGTGCTTTCCGCGCGCCTACTATTCTTATCTCATATATATTTTTTATTATATTTTATTTGACAGCAATACTTTTTATTTCTTAAAAACTAATTTGTAACATTTCATCTGACCAGGAACATTTAAGGGTCTATTAACCAGATAGACCATAAAGACCGTCTCATTATATGGTAAGTTCAACACATGTTTAAAAGGTAACTAAACCCCTGGTCAGAGCCTGACTCCACCCACTGGCAATATTTGAAAAATGCTAGAAAAGTGGGCAGACCCCAGCGGAGATAGAGGGGACGAACCGTGAGCGGGGGGGCGTGCACCTGAGACCCGCTGTCAGACTCTCTAAAATGGAGAGTGACTCACAGGGTCGCAAGACGACGTAAAGTACATGCATCTGATGAGTTTTATCGAGTTGATGTCAATAGCGCGTGCTCTCTATAGGCATTTTCATATTTTGGCGCTATGTGAAAAAATCCAGCAGAATGCGCCGACGTGTTTGTCGACCCCAGAGGATTAACTTTAGCCTAACCATAAATTGTGATTAAAATATATATGATCACTCACATCAAGACGCCGCTGCGGTGGTGGAGTCCATGCAGGAGGAGCAGCGTTTGGCACTGCGTCGCTTATCAGCGCGAGGTGTGTGGAGAAGCCCATTTCCACCTCTATTGCGTTTCAAAAGCAATTCCGCGTAAAATGCAGGTTTCACACTCACGGTCTTCCAGGCCAAGTGCATGCAACCACTGGCGCCTAATTTCCAAGTCTGCTGGAAAGCTATGCAGTCCAGCAGTGCTGTTGCAACCAGCAACACTACACCTACATACCCTCCTGTACTAAATACAGATAAATCTACACTAGCTCATCCAAGGGCGTGGTGAGCTCGTACCAAGGGAGGGCGTGGTGAGCTGGAACCTGCTTACGTCACGTAGTACCGCCTACGTCACGTAGTACTACAAACATCCAATAGGAAAATTCAACTGCAGTAGCCACCGTTCAACCTGAAGAGGGCAGCACTCAGACGTTTTTACACCATATATTGTAGAATTAAAACACTTTATATCCAAATGTCAAAAAAAGTTACTCGAATCAATGAACAGCACTAATAAGGCCCCATTCTTACAGATCATTAACTAAAAAAAGTTGGTTTAGGGTTTAGTTACCCTTTAAAGATTAAAACTTACTTTAAAATACTCATAATAAAATTCAATTCAATTCAATTCAATTCAAATTTATTTGTATAGCGCTTTTCACAATACATATGGTCTCAAAGCAGCTTTACAGAAAGTGTATTTCAAAAAATGTACATAGAAAAATACAGTTAGTTAATCATGCATTAATTTAGGGCAATAAAATTAAAATCTTATTTCGTATTTTATGTTTTATTTATCTATATGTAAGGCAGTATTTCGTTGTGTATTAGATTAAAATACTTTTCATTTATTTATGCGTTTTATTTAACAACAATGATTTTTTATTTCTTAAAAAACGAATTTGTAACATTACATCTGCTCAGAAATATTCAATGAGCTGTGGTCTTCAGCAGATAGAGACAAAAAAGTCTCTATCTGCTGAAATTTACCTCATTTCATCTCAGGTAAATTCAACACATGTTTTAAAACTAACTTTAGAAATAGTTATACTTAATAAAATTAACATCTTACGCGGGGTTGATCATATTTCATGCTTCTGAGTTCGGATCGCGGCGTGAACGAGCCTAACAGACAGACCCGGCGGAAATCGCGGGAAAACCCCTCCTAAAAATATAATTAAAATAGGTGTATTGTAAATAATATAATGATATATACTTAAAATAATTGTTTAAGTAGTAAAACAATAAAAATGCAAACGGGCAACAACAAAAAAACGTTTTAACATTTTGAGTCCCCCTCCCTTGCCTCACAGTGCTTTGGTCCACTGCCTATGGCAAGCCGTTTTAACATTTAATCATTTAAACCGACTAGTCTCTATTTTCATGCTACTAGTACTTATTTTTTAGATACTAGTATCTATTCCATTAAGTACTAGTACTTATTCATTAGCTACTAGTGCTTATTCTTTAGGTACTAGTGCCTATTCTTTAGATACTAGTGCTTATTCTTTAGGTACTAGTACTTATTCAATAGATACTAGTACTTATTCATTAGATACTAGTACTTATTCATTAGATACTAGTACCTATTTATTAGATACTAGTATTTATTCAGAATGTTACTAGTAAGATTTTTTATTTTACTAGTCACAACTGCTTTTTTACTCGTCTTATGTTATGACTAGTCAGAACGGCCACTGGATAGTTCAATTAAAAATCTTACTAGTAAAATAAAAAATCTTACTAGTAACATTTGGAATAAATACTAGTATCTAATAAATAGTTACTAGTATCTATTGAATAAGTACTAGTAGCTAATTTATAAGTACTAGTATCTAATTAATAGGTACTAGTATCTAATGAATAAGTACTAGTATCTAATGAATAAGTACTAGTATCTATTGAATAAGTACTAGTATCTAATGAATAAGTACCAGTATCTATTTAGTAGGTACTAGTATCTATTTAAGAGGTACTAGTATCTAATGATTTAGTACTAGTATTTATTGAATACATACTAGTATCTAGTAATAGTTACTAGTATCTAAAAAATAAGTACTAGTACCTAATAAATAACTACTAGTATCTAATATATATGTACTAGTCACAATTGGAATACATACTAGTCAGAACTGAATAGTTGATATCTGAATGACAGATCCCCATAGAAGTCAATGGCAAAAAAAGTATTTGTTACTAGTAACAAAAGAATAGTTACTAGTCACTATTGGAATAAGTACTAGTATCTAATGAATAAGTACTAGTATCTATTTAATAGGTACTAGTATCTAATGAATAAGTACTAGTATCTAATAATACGTACTAGTAACTAATGAATAAGTACTAGTATCTAATAAATAAGAACTAGTATCTAATGAATAAGTACTAGTATCTAATGAATAAGTACTAGTATCTATTGAATAAGTACTAGTACCTAAAGAATAAGCACTAGTATCTAAAGAATAGGCACTAGTACCTAAAGAATATGCACTAGTAGCTAATGAATAAGTACTAGTACTTAATGGAATAGATACTAGTATCTAAAAAATAAGTACTAGTAGCATGAAAATAGAGACTAGTCGGTTTAAATGATTAAATGTTAAAACTGCTTGCCATACACTGCCTGCTCCCCTTTTACCTCATCACAAACATAGTGGGAGAGAACAAGGTTTTTCAGTTGTGAAACTCCATTAAGTCAAGGCTATTTTATTCACTTTAAACCTCGGATGAAGTTTTTTATTTTTTCTTTAATACAGATTATGCTACGTCATTAATAAATCATGACCATTTTTTTTATGATAACCAATGTACTTTTGTCACCGATGTACTCCGCCTCGCTATGTTGGCGATTATAACCTTGTTTTATACAGTCTATGCGTTTACCGCGATTGTTTAAAACCGTTCCCTCACACACACCCATAAAGTGTACGCATACACTGTGTAACGTTAGTCTTGTAGATTAACTGTTAGACAAGTGCGGGTGCGCATTTAGATTTTCACGCTTTCACTGTGTGATTTAGTCAGTTTATATCATTTAATATAGTTACAGTTTTTCTCGATTGGTTTGGCTCATTTCTTGAAACCGAGATGACATTCTCAAAATAACATGGACAAATCTCCAAACCACCTTGCAATTGTTCACAACAGAATGTCATTTTTCATTGGTTTTATCAAATTGCAAATGCTTTAGTACATGTCTCAAGTGACTCTGTGCTTTTTTTCAAATGATTATGTACAAGTAGCAACAGTTAGCACAATGAGCCCACATTTAGCACATTTTCCAAATAAATAGATCTTGCTGATCTAAACTGATTAGTTGATTTTTCAGTGAAATGGTTACTCTCTCCAAAACATATCAGCATGGTTTCATTGTGTAAGTCATCATATGCACAATTGTCTGTTCAACTGTCAAAATTAGTCAAAGATATAATACCATGAAAGAATTTCTTGGAACATTTGATAAATTTATGACAGTACTTGACAATCAATCAGGTGAAATTAGAACTAACGAAGGAGCAGTTTCCCACATCTCAGATGACCAATCAAACAGTTTGTTTAGTTACCTGACAGGTGTTGTCTATGATTATGACTGCTGCCAAAAGTATATAGACAGAGCTTGGCCCGGGGCCAGTTTCATTTGCAGTGTGAACATGGAAGCACCTCGCCAAGTACAACAGCAACTTCCTGCTCGAGGAAGAGGAGGAAGAAGAAGAGGAAGAGGAGGAGTGAGAATGCGTGGAGGAATAGGGGGAAGAGGCCGAGGAGCACGGAGGCACCATGATGTCCCAGATGAAATCCGGGCCACCCTTATTGACCACGTTATAAACCATCGCCTCACAATGGCAGAGGCAGGTCGCCGAGTGCAGCCTAATGTGCCTCGGTCTACAGTCTCCTCCATCATCCAAACCTTTCGCAGGGAAAACAGGTACAGAACTATTCTATTGAACTATTCAGTGTTGGTGTGTGTGTAGGCCTAGAGTACTGTAATATCTTCATGTGATGTTATATGATACTATAAAAATGACAAAGAAAAAAAAATGGAGAAAATACTGTGAATAGTATTCCAGTCACTGTGCAGTGCATCACACTTTTAGTACCATAAAACAGCAGTACAATTACATTGGTAACTCATTTTGTAACAAATTTACAGTGTTGACCTTTGACTTGTATGTCTAGGATTGGACGACAGCCTCAAGTGGGTGGCAGAAGAAAACTTCTAAATGAACAACAAGAACAAGAAATATGCAACATGGTCATTGCAAATAATGCCATCACACTGAGACAGATTCGTAATGCAATCCTTCTAGACAATGTAATGTTCCAAAATATAAACTCTATCAGCATCTCCACAATAGACCGGGTATTGAAGAAACATCAGATGACAATGAAACAGATTTACAGGGTACCATTTGAGAGAAACTCTGACAGAGTGAAAGAGCTGCGGTACCAGTATGTGCATGTAAGTCAACTACTGGTTGTCAATCATTGTAACACTATTACAGTAAGACATGGTTACCACTTTTTTTTGTTTTGCTTTATCCTTTTTACCTTCAGAATCCAGCTTTGTGTGACAAGAGCATTTTGCCTAGAAATTGTCTTCAGTTTTTCACTCCCTCTTTTTACAGTACTTTAGATCCTCCCTGCAGTATCTGTCTCTACTTGACTGATTAGATTTATTTTTATTCTATTGTAGAGAATAATGGCATTAGAAGGCAACAAAACCTCTCACATCCTAGTGTTCGTTGATGAAGCTGGCTTCAACCTGGCCAAAGGTCGAAGGCGTGGCCGTAACATCATTGGCCACCGAGCCACTGTGGATGTCCCAGGCCAGCGAGGAGCAAATATAACAATGTGTGCCTCTATATCAGAAAGAGGTGTGGCCACACACATTCCCAGTTTAGGGCCCTACAACACACAAAAGCTCCTCAATTTTTTGGACCACCTTTATACTGATCTGATCCCGGAAAATGAGAGAGGTGAAGAAGGACTTCAGCTACCACATTATGTCATTGTGTGGGATAATGTGAACTTCCACCGTGGCCCACGCATCAGAACCTGGTTCACCACCCATCCCCGGATGCTAATGGAGTTTCTTCCACCTTACTCTCCTTTCCTAAATCCAATTGAGGAGTTTTTTTCAGCTTGGAGGTGGAGGGTGTATGAGCATCAGGCTCAAGACCAGAGGGCCCTGCTGCATGCAATGGATGCTGCATGTGAGGACATCACAGGGGATCAATGTAGGGGATGGTTGAGACATTCACGCCGTTTCTTCCCTCGCTGCATCGCAAGAGAAAATATCCGTTGCGATGTGGATGAGAATTTATGGCCTAACAGAGAGCAGCGCGTCGATGGCCAGGAGGATGAGGATGGTGGCCAGGAAAGAGAGGGTGACAATGGCGACCACTGAAAATATTACTGTACTATAGTTCTGAAACTTTATTTACAGTATGGTAGGCTAGAGTTTTTTTTGTTTTTTGTTTGTGTTTATAACTGTTCACATTTACAGAATCCTGTATATGTTTTCTTTTCACAGTATGTTCTCTAATGTTAACATTTCTTTGTACGAATAAAAATGTTTACAGTTTCCTTGAGTATGAGTGGTTTATTGGAGGCTGATTTTACTGTAAAATCTTTTAGTTTTATTCATAGTGGTATTCTGTTGCTAGACCTGTGCCTCAGTGACAAAACGTCTAAGCATTTTGACTTGCAGTGCTTAAACAATGCCAAAGGTATAATGCATTTTGGGGGCATTGACTATTTATATGAGAAGGATATTTAGTTTTGACACATGGATAAACTGTTTTGGGAGAGATATGAGCTTTTGCAGGGGATCCATGGTGTTGTGCTAAACCATCCAGGTTATTTTGACAAAAGCACTAAATGAATGCACATGTGCCAAGGCAATTGAGAAGGATCTGTGCTATTTTGACTGTACTGACCTTTTATATGGGAAAGGAATCTGCTTTTGAAGCATGGAAGAAGAGTTTGGGGAAAGATATTTGATTTTGCTAGTGAGCTATAATGTTGAGCAGAACTGTAAGACTGTTTGGCCAAATGACCTTATGGTTTTGAGAATGTCATCTCGGTTTCAAGAAATGAGCCAAACCAATCGAGAAAAACTGTAATATAATATAATATCACACAAAGAGTGCAGTTTTTCTCTAGATATTAACATGATAATAAATGTGATTTAATAAATTGATAAATGAAAAGTTTACTTTTAGACACCATATTGCCTGTTTTAACTCTATTTCGCCAACGAAAATAGTTGAAAACTAAGCCAAAGCACTGTATGCGTCTATGAGAAACACACAAGGTATTTCCTTACTGAATTATGAATCAGCTTTTTGAACGAATCAGTTGAATCTCAATGACTCACTCATTAACAATGAATTGCTGCCACCTACTGGCGGTTTAAATTTCACATTTAAATGATCTTTTCATGTTTTAAATCATTTTATATATCAATATTCAACGTTTTATGTTTTAAATAAAACATTATGTCTGTGTAAAAGCATCTAAATGCCATTTCAAATGCAGCTTCTGTGTTTCCTCTCCATTGCAAAGATGTTGTTGATACTTATTTAATTTGATTGGTAACAGCCCTATTGTATCTTATTATTGTAATTAAATTTAATTAAATGTATGAAATTGACACAAAAGATGATGCATATAATTAGGTTTAAAAATACATTTATAAAGGTAAAAATGCCAATGAAGGTAAAAATCTATTGAAACTTATTGGAAAAATGATTTCTGTCACTGCTGTGAACTGACCGCCACACAGAATATGAAGAATATCAAAAACTTTAGGAGTCGGCTGTCCACGGCAGTCCTAAACATGCCAAGTTACCAGCACAATAACACACTCAGCAAAATATTGTCTAATTATCATTATCGATAAAATCCCTGAAAATATAGAGATCATTTTTTGTCAATTTCGCACAGCAATGAATAATATTTTGGTCAATTTAGTCAGCTTTTTCAATGAACCATAGAGAAACTTTGAGAAGAAGGATAATGCTCGTGTTCTCGATGTGGCTGCGCAGGTCCCCGAGATCCTGAATGGTGACGAGCGCATCGGAGCTGTCGTGCTACATGCGGGAACGAACGACATCAGGCTGCGGCAGACAGAGGTTCTGAAGAAGGACTACAGGAGCCTGATAGAGACGGTACGCAGCACATCGCATGAAACAACGATCATCGTGTCTGGACCGCTTCCCACGTACCGACTAGGACATGAAAGGTTCAGTAGATGATTTGCTCTAAATGAATGGTTAATGTCATGGTGTAACGAACAGAGACTGCTCTTTGTAAATAATTGGAATCTGTTCTGGGAGTGACCTAGGCTCTTCCGTGCTGATGGACTTCACCCCAGCAGAATCGGAGCGGCTCTTCTGTCGGACAACATCTCCAAGGCGTTGCACACCATATGACTAGTAAGTCAAAGTCCAAATCACACTCTTTGCTGTCCAAACTTAATTGATATAAGTACCAATGTAGAACATTATATTGAAACTGTGTCTATTCCTCGTTTAGTGAGGTCAAACATTAAATCTACTGTAGGATCTAGGAAAAATCTAATTGTAATTAAACCAGAAAATCTCAATATTAGTGAACAAAAACAATTTATAAAGCTGGGTCTTCTAAACATTAGATCGCTCACACCTAAGGCAGTTATTGTAAATGAAATGGTCACAGATAATAGTTTTGATGTACTTTGCCTTACTGAAACCTGGCTTAAACCAAATGATTATTTCGGTATTAATGAGTCTACTCCTCCTGGATACTGTTATAAACATGAGCCCCGTCTGATTGGTCGTGGTGGCGGTGTTGCAACCATCTATAAAGACATTCTTAATGTTACTCAAAAAACAGGTCACAGGTTTAATTCGTTTGAAGTACTTGTACTAAATGTTACACTCTTAGATATAAGAAATAAATCCCTATTATCTCTAGCCTTGGCTACCGTATATAGACCGCCAGGGCCTTACGCTGATTTCCTAAAAGAGTTTGCAGATTTTCTATCAGACCTATTAGTCAATGTCGATAAAGCATTAATTGTTGGAGATTTTAACATACACGTAGACAATCCAAATGATGAGTTAGGGGCTGCGTTTACAGATTTAATAAACTCCTTTGGGGTCAAGCAAAACGTCACCGGACCAACACATCGTCTTAATCATACGCTAGATTTAATTATATCACATGGAACCAATCCAAGCGATATAGATATTATACCACAAAGTGATGATGTCACTGATCATTACATGGTAACTTGCATAATACGTACTGCTGAAATTTGTCATGTTGCGCCACGTTATCGACCAGGCAGAACAATCCTCCCATCCACCATAGATAGATTCTCAAATAGCTTACCTGATCTATCTCAGCTGCTCAGTGAACCCAAACAAACGGATGAACTAGAGGAAATGACTAGCACTATGAGCACCATTTTCTCTAGTACATTAGACATCGTTGCACCAATTAGATTAAAAAAGGTTAGAGAGAAAACTAAAGCGCCATGGTATAACAGTGCTACGCATGTTATCAAGAGAGAAACTCGTAATTTAGAGCGTAAATGGAAACAAACTAATTTAGAGGTCTTTAGAATTGCGTGGAAAGACATTATGTCACGTTATAAAAAGGCCCTAAAAGCGGCCAGGGCTGAGCATCTCCACAAACTAATAGAAAATAACCAAAGTAATCCAAGGTTTTTATTTAACACCGTGGCTAGACTAACAAATAAACAGACGTCACCCGAACAAAATATACCGTTACAGTTCAGTAGTAATGATTTCATGAACTTCTTCACTGAGAAAATAGAAAGCATCAGAACCACAATTGTAAATGTACAATCTTTAATGGTGTCTTATGATTCAGCCTCAATTATCGCCCCTCAAGAACAATTACAGTGCTTTACAACTATAGAACAAAAAGAGTTAAATAAACTTATCATTGCATCTAAACCAACAACATGTTTATTAGACCCAATACCCACTAAACTACTGAAAGAAGTGTTATCTGTAGTGGAAGAGCCTCTTCTCAATATTATTAACTCGTCTTTATCTTTAGGTCATGTTCCAAGAACATTTAAACTGGCAGTTATAAAACCTCTCATTAAGAAACCACAATTAGATCATAATAATCTAGCAAATTATAGACCCATTTCAAATCTTCCATTTATGTCTAAAATATTAGAAAAAGTGGTGTCCGCTCAATTGTGCTCTTTCTTGCAAGAAAATGATATCTATGAAAAATTTCAGTCAGGATTCAGACCGCATCATAGCACTGAAACTGCGCTCGTTAAAATTACAAATGATTTACTTTTAGCTTCTTAGTGCTGCGTTCGATACTATAGATCACAAAATACTCTTAGATCGACTACAAAACTACACTGGTGTTCATGGACAGGCA
>NC_138729.1:33911635-34146635 GCF_965113295.1 Leuciscus leuciscus | reverse complement strand
TCTTTCACATAAAAACTCGATTTCAATATATGAGAGATACTCATTTTGTATTGAATGCTATTTATTCCATATCTATTCTAGATTATATGAAACATTATTATTCTAATGTAAAGACAACAAACACAATTTAGTTTATAAAAACAAAAATCACAGGACAGGTTTCACTTTTGGAGGCTGACTCCATTTATTATCAAAACAAAAATAAATGACAGATTAGGTGGGTGCGGGCGAGGGTGAACCTCGCACCGGGCTGTAGAGCGCGGGCTCGTCAGGCAGCGACCACTCGAGGCCGAGGCCTTACGGCCTACGCTGTCCTCGTCAGCGTCCTCACCGTTAAGTCCACCAAACCTAGCTCCTGGAGCAAATTGTGAAACTCCTGAAACCCTCCGGAGGGTCTGGTGGACCCGAGTACAGCGACGATGTCCCCTACGCAGCTGTTTCTGCTCTCCAGAGCATATACGAGCGGTGACTCTCTCGATTAATGCTAATGCTAATGCTCGATAAACATCTAAAAAAGATGGCCGCCAAAACTTTCACCTCTGACGCGCGTAAATTTCGCTTCAAACTTTTGTTTTTACGCGCGTTAGACACGCGAATTAACACAAAGTGGTCAAGCGTCAAACTAGACGCGGCAGGCGCGAATTTGACGCGCTATTCGCGTCCGGTGTGAACGCAGCATTATGGTGTGTTCACACCGGACGCGAATAGCGCGTCAGGCGCGAGTGATTTCAATGTTAAGTCAATGCAAAGACGCGTTACGCGCGTAAAAAATTCCTGCGGCGCGAATGAGGCGTAGAGCGCGGCGCGGTAGACTCGAATACGCCTCATTCGCACGTCAAGTTCGCGCGAATAGCGCGAATTGAGCGTCTGGCGCGTTAAGCGCGTTACGCGCGAATGATTTTATTAGTGCTATTTGTGCATTCACGCGTTTGACGCGAATTCGCGTCTGCCGCCCGAGTTGAAAAATCTGAACTTCTGCGTCAATTCGCGCCGCGTTAACCAATCAGGAGCCTGCTTGCTGCTGTCACGTGGTGAAGTGACAGTTTATAATGTTATTTTATTTTATTAGTTTGGCCTCAATAAATTATTTTGTAATATGACTAAAATGCACAACAAAGCAAATCTTTCACATAAAAACTCGATTTCAATATATGAGAGATACTCATTTTGTATTGAATGCTATTTATTCCATATCTATTCTAGATTATATGAAACATTATTATTCTAATGTAAAGACAACAAACACAATTTAGTGTATAAAAACAAAAATCACAGGACAGGTTTCACTTTTGGAGGCTGGCTCCATTTATTATTAAAACAAAAATAAATGACAGATTAGGTGGGTGCGGGCGAGGGTGAACCTCGCGCCGGGCTGTAGAGCGCGGGCTCGTCAGGCAGCGACCACTCGAGGCCGAGGCCTTACGGCCTACGCTGTCCTCGTCAGCGTCCTCACCGTTAGGTCCACCAAACCTAGCTCCTGGAGCAAATTGTGAAACTCCTGAAACCCTCTGGAGGGTCTGGTGGACCCGAGTACAGCGACGATGTCCCCTACGCAGCTGTTTCTGCTCTCCAGAGGATATACGAGCGGTGGCTCTCTCGATTAATGCTAATGCTAATGCTCGATAAACATCTAAAAAAGATGGCCGCCAACGGGTTTCGAAACTTTCGCCTCTGACGCACGTAAATTTTGCTTCAAACTTTTGTTTTTACGCACGTCAATTTCGCTCTTGACACGCGAATTAACACAAAGTGGTCAAGAGTGGCTATGCAAATTCACAGTGCCTCCTTTGAGCTGCATTAGACAGTGTGTAATGTACATCTAAATGCAGGGTCAGATGCTGCTTCTGTGCCACCTATACTGCAAAGCTGGGAGTTTGTTCATACAGAGTTAATCAGACAGCCTAAAGCCTCTTACGTTGTTGATTTATATTTCAAACAACAATTCAACATTTGCTCGCAATGTTTTTCTTACAAAAAAACTCATAATTCTGCAGGACAATTGTCTATTACAGTATACAACACATATAGAAGGGTGTCAATAAATCTGTGGTGATATACAACACGCTTTAAGAAAAGTTTATTTCCATCACACTGTAAAGTGTTTTTAGATATTACATATACCAAAGATTTTACATATAAACTGGGTCAGCATAATTACAGTTAGTACCATGGGAAGTAGGGGTGCTGAGCGTGACCCCTGGCGTGGAGCCCATGAAGAAATATGGTTGGGGATAAAAGTTCACACAAACAAAACCAAAAAACTTTGGTGTTTTGCCTATAGGCATACATATTACGTGTGTTTGTTTTTATTTATGCTGTATTATAAAATACCCATATTATAACAAATAAATAACATATATTTGGAAATTGCCCTTTAAAACGAAGGCTCAGTTTGTGGTTCACAATGATTTGATTAAAACCAACAAAACCAATAAAACAAAGACAAAGTCACTTATATAAAAAAAAAAAAATTGTATTTATGTTTTTGTTAACAGAAGTTATCTTGCGCCTTTAATTGCCTCCGCTATCGTCCTGTCAATCATCTGTCTCATTCTCGCGGGTCGCGGCTATGATTACAGCTTCAGTAAAAATGTATTTCACCATCATTGGTACCCACCCTCAGCCGATTGGCATTACAGTATTTGCAATCACCATCCCGTGGCGAAACGGAGCGTCTAACAGAAAAGTTCTGACTTCTGACTGAACATTGGTCAGTGAGCGTCTCCCGCTCGGCGCTGTCAGCAGATTTAACTCCGCACAGCTAAATAAAACAGGCTGGTGGCAGACTAATAATTAATATTTCTGATGCAAATATTTCTGTGAAACGTGTAAAGTTGCACAGAAGAAAGCCCAATAGGACCTGCCCTGTACAGTTTAAGAATCTGTAGCCATAGTAGAGGACTATTATTTTGTTGAGCAGACCTGAGACCTGACCTGAGCGACAACTGATGACGTCACATGCTCAGATTTGCTTGACGAATCGGTGGAAGGGGGCGTGTCAGGCGGCCCACATGTGGAAAACGAATTTTGAAGTCATTTATTCGTTTTTTGCCTGTGAACTAAAAAACGAAAACTCATGCCGAAATCTCGTTTTTTTCGTTTTTTTTGAAAAAACGGGACCTGGTCGGCCAACGGATTTTCGTTTTGAAAGGAAAAAAACAAAAACGAAAAACGGCCGGTTTCCCAATTACCATTAGTACATAGGAAAATGAAAAACGGAAAACAACCCATTATTCGTTTTTTGTTTTGATATTAAAAAACGGAAAATGAAAAACAATCTCGTTATCTGATTGTCCTTGATGTGTTTATAGATGGAAATCGGAAATCAAAATACGTATGTATAAAGTCGTAATCCTTAATTATGCATTGGTATTTTTTCGTGACCCGGAAGCGATCTTAAGTAGTAAGCAGTTGTCATAGATACACCTATGAGCGGTTGTATGCTAGATGTTGCCTTGGCTACGGCAGTTCATTGGAACGAATGCGTATATATATTTTAATGATCACAATTAAAGTTTTAATTTTATTAAATTGAACAAGCGCAACATTCAGCATTCAATCAAATACTCTAAAAGATGTATTATTAATAATAATGTTATTTACATTTTACATTTATGCATTTGGCAGACGCTTTTATCCAAAGCGACTTACATTGCGTTATCCTATACATTTATACATAGGTATGTGCAATCCCCTGGGATCGAACCAGATCGAACCCACAACCTTGCGTTGTTAACGCAATGCTCTTACCACTGAGCTACAGGAAAGCTTATTTCAACATAATATCTCGTTATTTCGACATAATATGTGTGCGTGCAACAAGCAAGATGTGCATTTGTAAATCCGGTGACACATGCATTGATTTTTATTAATAAACTAATGTTTTCTGACAGTGTCGACTGAAAAGATGAAGTTGACGATCGCCATCTCCATAGTGAACGTGCCTATAGAGAGAAATGCACATAATGGATTACATAATCAGAGAGTAGCCTTTTTCTTTTCGTTTGGAATTATTTTGTTTAAAGACATTTCAAGCTTTGTGTATTTGATGTATTTCTCATGTCTGTAATAAGGCATTCTTAAGTTAGTTTCCTTAAGTTAGGATGAAATGCGCTCCAGTTCACGTGCAATTCAAGTGCCGCTCGAGCGCCTCCATGATTATATTGTCTGTTATATTTGCTTCTTATTTATTCAATCCAGGCAATTATGTTGATGAAAAATTTATTAAAATTAAGATACAATTTATACAAAACGAAATACACTTTAAAGAAAGGCTTTCTACAAAACAAAACTTAATGAAGTGATCAAAATCATGTCTGACCCGCTCCATGTCTCTCGATATACTGCGCATCCTACTCGTGCTGTTCACTTTTCATAAATCAGCATAAATAAAAAAAAATAAAAAAAACATTATAATATTTTAACAAATATGAAACTAAATGCGCTTATTTAATGACTACAACAGTATAATAGGCCTCTCTATTTGTACAAATTGCTGCACTGTAAAAAATGTCTAGCCTCTCCAAGTCAAAATTTTCTAGTGACTGATAACTATGGCGGCATTATAATGTCAATAATCGCGAGAGGAAATGAGATCCTCGCGAGAGGAAATGAGATCCGCGCGTGTACAAGCGAAAGCCGCACGCACGCACATTACTTTTGCGCGCAGAATTTTTCTGCTCGCGCGAGCAGGATTGTAACCCGCGCGCAGAATTTTCCTGCTCGCGCGAGCAGGATTGTAACCCGCGAGGAGAAAACTGTGCTTTGAGCGCGCGCAGAATCCCATGTACATCTCATCCCATCATCCATCTCTGCTGCTCGCGAAACTTTAACCTGCTCGCTCGCTCGCGGTTAATCTTTTTGGCAGTAGGTGGGCGGATCCAGTCGGCATCATTTCACTACACATGATTTGTTACAGTTCCTGTCCTCTGTGATTGGCTGTACCAGTTTGGATCCCACCTTTGTTGATGTCTTACCTTCTTTGGATATTTTTTTTTTTTGTGTATCTCATCATGTGTCTTTTGTATTTTACGTGTCTTCTGTGTTTCATCTTGTAAAGTGTATTTGGACCATGCATTCAATTGTTTTTTTGAGGTATTTTTATGTGGGCAGTTTATTTTTATAGCAAGGGGGAAAACTCAGTTTAAAAAAATACCCGTGAAACAGTTAAAATTACGTCTGGACGTGATAAATAGTCACATGACCTGAAAATAACTCATTTGAGTCGATATTCATGAAATTCAATCGAATTTTACTGTTTCCATAAGGCATTTTTCATTCGATATCACTAAATGCGGATAAAAACGTGTGGATGGAAACATAGCTAGTGTGAAACCATTATATCTGATGATTCTGGTTTAAGAAGACTGCTGCATTGATGTGTATGTTGCATTTTACTGCTGTAGATGTTTGAGCTCATACTGTTGGGTAGTTTAATCTACAGCAATGCATCATATTGATAAAGATCTTGTTCTTAATATCACTGTCCTTTGAGAACCATGTATCTCTACAAAGCCAACTTTTCATGAGCTTGGGGAACATGTTTATCTGAGAGTGCGTATTTTTTTTTTAAGTAAGAGTAAGAATTTTCTCAAACCATAAAGTGAACACTTCATCCTTCAGTCACAAACATTCAAAATCAACATCTGAAGATATGTTGTGTATGCATGATTATTATAAGATGCAGTGGAGTGTATTGATATAACTGCATAAAAGGGAAATACTAAAGCTTCTCAAGTTTGTCAGAAAGTGTCTTTTCTTTATGGTTTACTATTCAACATATTAGAATAAGAAACTGACATTGTGGAGATTTCATTTCTTTTTATTTCCATTTCTCACTTTGAGCACCGGAGTATTCTAATCTTGAAAACACAGAAATTATGCACATGTGATGTAGTGCACTCCACAATGATGGTCAAATTCAATTTGAAGCATAAATCCATCTCCCTGTTGAGGTGATGGGCCTGTCCAGTAGGCAAATGACAGTCCTCTCCTGTTTCTCAATCTCTCTCAAGCTCGTCCGCTGTTTGCATCTGTCTCCCTGGTCCATCCTGAAGTCTTTTCCACATTTGAATAGGCCTGGGAGACTGAGAAGTTAACGGAAATGTGTAAGAAAAACAGGGTATTTAAATAACTTAAATAACATTAATTTTAATACATCTTAGGATCCAATTCATGAAGACCCTTAAGTTAATTGAAGTTTTTTTACAATGACCATCAGGTCTTCTGTGTTTCATCTTGTAAAGTGTATTTGGACCATGCATTCAATTGTTGTTGTTTTTTTTAGGTATTATTATGTGGGCAGTTTATTTTTATAGCAAGGGGGAAAACTCAGTTTAAAAAATTACCCGTGAAACAGTTAAAATTAGATCTGGACATGATAAATAGTCACATGACCTGAAAATAATAAGGTTTGTAAAGGTTTCAGTGGTCACGTTGATATTATGTTTTGTTGTTATTTACTGTGCAGCCATTATAAACAATAAAACGGTATCTTAAGTAATGACACACAGCTAAATAATCTTAAACAATGTTAACAGCACACTTACGGTTTTGTGAAGATGGTTCAGCTTCATTATCCAGGGCACTCCTTAACAAGGCTACCACCCGCCTGGCAGCGTTTTGTAACTGTGCCTGTTATACAGACATAAACAACAAAAAAAGCTAACGTTAGCTTACGTCAAGTCTACAACATGCTGCCGGCAGATAGCGGCGGCAATGTAAGGTAAGCTAGTAAAATATTTAACTGAATGTCAAGCTAAGGAAATGATAAGCTGTGTTATACCCAATATGCACAGAATATTGTGCACTGTAAGACATAACGTTACGTAACTTACCTCCTGATGGTCAGCCATGCCCCTGTCCTGGCTCTACTTCTACTGCGCCGCCGCTCTTCTTCATGGGATTTTATTGGCGGTTGGCACACAGCGAAATGGTACAGCAGCTCTGGGTACAGCCAATCACAGAGGACAGGAACTGTAACCAATCATGTGTAGTGAAATGATGCCGACTGGATCCGCCCACCTACTGCCAAAAAGATTAACCGCGAGCGAGCGAGCAGGTTAAAGTTTCGCGAGCAGCAGAGATGGATGATGGGATGAGATGTACATGGGATTCTGCGCGCGCTCAAAGCACAGTTTTCTCCTCGCGGGTTACAATCCTGCTCGCGCAAGCAGAAAAATTCTGCGCGCGGGTTACAATCCTGCTCGTGCGAGCAGAAAAATTCTGCACGCAAAAGTAATGTGCGCGCGTGCGGCTTTCGCTTGTGCGCGCGCGGATCTCATTTCCTCTCGCGAGGATCTCATTTCCTCTCGCGATTATTGACATTATAATGCCGCCATAGATAACATCTAAATTTTTAAATTGGCCCAAGTGCAATTCTTGTTGCAATAGTATGGCGTTATTTTTTAGTCAAAAGTTATGAGCGTGTAAGACATGCTCACGAGCACATTGTTATTTCACACGCGCAAAAATGAACCTTCAGCTGGCATGATAAAAGTACTCGCGCACAAATTCAACAACCGAGAGGTGTACAGGTAGCTGCAAGCGAGCGCCTGGCATACTCTCATAGGTTAACTCTGCTTGTACAGTGGAATCCTGCTCGCGCGCAGCGGGCTTCTGCTCGCAGAGTGCTGTTTTGCTCGCGCAGTGGATTTCTGCTCGCTCAGCTGATTTCTGCTCGCTCGAGTCTACATGACTTTTGACAATTTGGGGGCGGAAACCAAGGAGGGCACTGACCCTCTTATGATTGGTCACTTTCATCATGGAAAATCTTGGGAAATCCTAACCCCGCCCACCTTCTGACGCAGCGCGCGTCACTCAGCTCGCTCTGCTACTCCAGCTATCTCTGTGTATATTTTAGACAACGAAATATGTGATAAAACACCATACTAACTATTTTCGTTTTCATTTAAAGAAATCTTAAACATGATAGCCACACAAATGTGGTTCAGGCAACGCGTATTGATTATATTCACTGCACATAACTGTAACGACAATGTCTATGACATGCGGTCACATGCTGTTCAAATTAGTAAATCCTGATCTCCAAACACATCCTTCGTTGTCTCCTTAGACAACGAGTTTGTTCATGGCGCCTCCAAGTCTGCTTGAACGGTCAAAATTGCATCTTTGTGGCTCCCCCGAGGGACATTTGAGTCACATAAGGAAACCCTGTTTTGGAGAATCCCCTCTAAAACCCTCATTTCAGCATGGACTCACCGTGACTTTTATAGACTCGTGACATTCCAGATACACATACACACACACACACACAGACACACACACAAACATCCTTTGTGTAACTTAACATCCTTTAATGTATGTAACTCAGACTTGTATCTGAACTTCCTGTATGCATGTGTGATTAATGTTGTTTTGATCATATAGTTATGATCTTCGAGTGTTTGGCTCTGAAATGTATTTCTGAAGAATGTTCTCCCAGTAGAATCGCATCCCGTAACCCGATCTCATTGGCAGGTCATAAAAGTTGACCACCAACCCACACACAAACACACTCTGGACTTTGAAACAGAAACCCCCTACAGAAAAGGACTTTTACCCATAAAGTGGGTTGATGTACTAAATATATAAATTTGTGTGTTAAGAGGTGTGTGTAAACCATAGGAAAGCATACATGTCCTATTTGTAACATTAATAGAACTGCAAATGCCTATACAAATGCATAATAATGTATCTTTGCATTGCTACAACGCCTATATTCTATTTTTGATATCTCTGTAATCCTCTCCAGCTAACGGAGTTGAATTCCGATAGCAGAATTCAGTGATGCGCATTGTTTTATAAGTTCATATGTCTGGAAAAAATCCTCTCAAGTTAAAGTCAATCATGACTCATTCGAGTGGGCGTGTCTAACCGGACAAAGGAATCTTCCCGCTCGAAAAATCTCGACAGCTGATTCGTCCTACACGAAGGAGGGGACGGCACATGGGACACTGATAAAAGTCCAAACCTTCAGTTTCCTCTCTCTCTCAACTCTCATCCAACTCTCTTCCTCGGCGCAGCGCTTCTCCAAAGGAACATCTGGAGGAGGCTCTGGTCTTCTCTATAGAGCGAGCACATGTTCGAGTCGTAGCTGCGTCCCTTGCAACAAAGACTTTAAACCTCTCCCATCCCGGGAGATGAACCTTATTTTCCGGTAACATTACATTCAGTGAGCCTTTCAAGCTTCCCGCGACACCGGAAGACGCAGCAGAAACAGGACACCATCCTCGCTTCCTGCCTCAGCCTCAGCCTCACCCGAAAGAGCACAGAATCTTGCAAGTAACGTAACTCTCTCTAAAAGCTGTTCCAGGTGTCTCGTGAACTTAGGTTTCTGTATGTAATAATTACTAGCTTTTCCCTTCTCTCTATATCTTTCTTTCTTTCATTTCATTTATTCTGACCACGCGATGTTTTCTGTTTTGTTTGGTTAAATGTTTGTTTGTTTGTTTGCATTTTTACGTACGTTTATATCTGTAGTTTATATAACCTCTAGTGTGTGCCATTTTATTAATAAACCCATTTATATTTTTAATTGTCTCTGTGTTTGAAAACCCACCTTATAAAGTCCATGAAACTAAAAGATCTAAGCTACAAGCTCGATATAAACTACATTTAGTAGTTCTTAATTCATAAACTCAGAAAGTTTGATATTCGTGGCCAGAAGATAAAACTTTCTCGGAGTTTGAAAAGGGATACCCCCTTCTTAACTGTAATGATCTTACATTTATTCGCTGGACGAATTGAATGGTGATCAGACAGTTACAGAACAAGGTAATCTCGATAATTGATAAAATAAATGTACATGCGACTTATGAATTATGACCATGAGTCATAATTATTAATATTTCCAAAATTCCCTATATTCTTGAGCTAATTCACATTTACCCTGAGTCGTTTACGTTACATAACGTTTGCCTATTTATAAAAAAAAACTAAATATAAAACACAAACCTGCCTCTTTTCGTTTTAAATATAATATAAAACCATTAAACATTTTAATATGGTCCAGGCAATATGTGCATTTGTACCAAACAACAGATTTTGCAGTAAACAACATTTTTTTACAAACAATTATTACAATTTAAAATGACAAAACTCAACCCAGTCTCTTTTTGTTAAATTTCAGTTTTTATCAATAATAGCCATAATATTTTTTAAAAAGCGCTGACTTTGTATGTTTGACTGAATTGTTTGCTTTATTTGTATAGCTTCTTATAAAAGGTATAAGAAGCTATACAAATAAAGCAAACAATTCAGTCAAACATACAAAGTCAGCGCTCTAATCTAACCATACAACGGTAAAGATAAATAGCAAATATGTATAGCTTTATTTGTATAGCTTCTTATACCTTTTACTTATACTTTTATAATGGCTAATATTGATAAAAACTGAAATTTAACAAAAAGAGACTGGGTTGAGTTTTGTCATTTTAAATTGTAATAACTGTATGTAAAAATTTTAAAAACTGTAATGTTGTTTACTGAAAAATCTGTTGTTTGGTACAAATGCACATATTGCCTGGACCATATTAAAATGTTTAATGGTTTTATATTATATTTAAAACGAAAAGAGGCAGGTTTGTGTTTTATATTTAGTTTTTTTTATAAATAGGCAAACGTTATGTGCAGTGAATATAATCAATACGCGTTGCCTGAACCACATTTGTGTGGCTATCATGTTTAAGATTTCTTTAAATGAAAACGAAAATAGTTAGTATGGTGTTTTATCACATATTTCGTTGTCTAAAATATACACAGAGATAGCTGGAGTAGCAGAGCGAGCAGAGTGACACGCGCTGCGTCAGAAGGTGGGCGGGGTTAGGATTTCCCAAGGTTTTCCATGATGAAAGTGACCAATCATAAGAGGGTCAGTGCCCTCCTTGGTTTCCGCCCCCAAATTGTCAAAAGTCATGTAGACTCGAGCAAGCAGAAATCAGCTGAGCGAGCAGAAATCCACTGCGCAAGCAAAACAGCACTCTGCGAGCAGAAGCCCGCTGCGCGCGAGCAGGATTCCACTGTACAAGCAGAGTTAACCTATGAGAGTATGCCAGGCGCTCGCTTGCAGCTACCTGTACACCTCTCGGTTGTTGAATTTGTGCGCGAGTACTTTTATCATGCCAGCTGAAGGTTCATTTTTGCGCGTGTGAAATAACATAATGTGCTCGTGAGCATGTCTTACACGCTCATAACTTTTGACTAAAAAATAACGCCATACCAATAGTCTGTTAACATTGGCTCAATGAGAAATAATGAGAAATAATACGTCAGACTAATTGAAAAATTTAGATGTAACCAGTCACTAGAAAATTTTGACTTGGGGATGTAATTTTTTTTTTACAGTGTGCACATTCATTTAATTCTGAATTTTGCACACACAATTTGAAAGGCATTTGTTCAAATCAAGTTCACGGATAATTGTGCGTGCATTTATTAATCATTATGATACTAAAATCAAAACAAAGTAGGCTATGAATCAGGGTATCTTCCGTCCATTTCATTTCCTATTTGAAATGAAATAAGCAGAAACGAGAAACGGCGCCTTTATTCGTTTTTTCGTTTTTTCCCAAAAACGAAAAAACGAGATTTCGGCTTGATTTTTCGTTTTTTTAGTTCACGGGCAAAAAACGAATAATGACTTCAAAATTCGTTTTGCACATGTGGACGGTCATGAGGCGCCCCTGTCAGCCGATTGGTCAAGAAAATCTGAGCATGTGACGTCATCGGTAGTTCCCCAGGTTTATTCAACAAAATAATAGTCCTATGGCTCTGCGTACCGCATATTAAACTGTTCAGGGCAGGTCCTGGGCTTACTTATGTGCAACTTGACGCATTTCAGAGAAATATTTATATATCAGAAATATTAAATATTAATCTGCACCCAGACGGTTTTATTAGCTGTGCGGAGTTAAATCTGTGTGGTGAAGCACATACGCAGCAGTCATAACTCTTCTTTTAGACAATACGCTCAGTTTTGGACAAGGGGTGGTTATTGCAAATACTGTAATGCAAAACTGCTGATGGTGGTGGGTACCGCGATGATGGTAAATAAAATTGCACTGTAAACTGTAGCTAATCATAGCCTGTTCTTTGGCAGTTGGGTCTGTTCGAGGTCGGATCACGTTCTCACCACAAACGAACCGCTCCAGAGTTCGTTTGAAAGCGTACCGCTTTTGGTGCGCACCCGAGTGCGATTGCTGCATTCACACCTGCCCAAGCGAACCGCACCAAGGGGGAAAACGAACTCTAGTGCGATTCAACAGAACTAAATGAGGCAGGTGTGAAAGAAGTAAGAACCCTTAGATTTTCTAGTTGTTGGAAATACTGTTAACCCTATTGTTTTTTTCTTGATATTTTGTGACTTTCTCATTTATCATGACGAACATGCAAAGTTTCAACATGCTGATGTGTTTTGACATAGCCTATACAAACAAAATTACTATAGTAGCCTAGGCTACGTTCCTGATGTTCACGGGCCAATTTGACCCAAACATTTTAACACTCTAATGCAACTGTAGGCTACTGACCCAAAATAATAAAATTGCTTGGTTATATATATATATATATATATTTTTTTTTTTTACAACCTTATGAAGCTAAAATTAGCTTTTCCACACTTATTTTAATACAGAAAAATATTTTGTCAGCCACAGATGGTAAAAATGAGCCATCATTTATTTTTTCAATCTACCTGAAATAATATTAAACCTTTGTTTGTTGGTATTTTGTGACTTTTTTTCATTTATCATCATGATCATGCATGCAAAGTTTCTACATGCTGATGTGTGTTGACATACAAACAAAATTACTATTACATTTGTGATGTTCCCGCCCGGGTCAATTTGTCCCTCAGCTATTAAAATGCAACTGTACGGACACATGTGTTTGTATGACAGGGCACTTCAACTCCAGTTCTAAAGTGCAAGTGTCTAAAAGTGATCTAACCCTATCCAAACACACTTGAAAAAGCTAAATCACGTTGTTCAGAATTAATTGCAAATTACAGATGAAAATCTTTGTCAGACAAATAAGCTCTCGTTTCTATATTCAAGATATCTGAAATACCTAGCTTTTAACCTTTTATGATTTTCAAAGGCAGCTTTACAGAGCCAATAAATTAATAAAAAACATTTATTTGATGTATGTTTTTGTTATGTTTTGTTTCTCACTCCCATGTGAGTGAATAATGAGCTTTCCCACAATTTTGCTTAGTGTGGCACAAGACTTTGACATAGACAGCAGGAAAAATGAGCTCCCAAAAATTGACATTTAAATAAGTAATTTCACAGGTTTTTGATGATACTGATACAGATGAAGATGTTTCCGAGTTAGAGGATGCTTCAGAGATTGAGGAATGTTGTTTAAGATACAGAAAATGAATGAAACTAGGGAAACTAGGGAACTTTAGGAAAAGTCAACATTATTTTCATACAGCTACATTGAATTGTTCAGTTATGATGTTATAAGCATAAAATGTATAAGAAAAAATGAAAACGTAAAAAAAAAAAATGATGCAAAAAAAGTCAGTAGGCCTACACTGTTTATAAAAAGAAAACGGTTTTTAAAAATGGTTAAAAAAACAATTTGACCAAATTTGTCAATTGGACCCGCTCCGTAAGTAGCCTACACGGAAATCGAACAGTGCACGAGGGTAGGCTATGTTCAGCATATAGCGCTTCTTTTAGATTTTTTTTAATGTTTGACAACATCTTCCTCCACTCTTTGAACAATTTTAATTAACATTAGCCTATTCGTTATTAACAAAGAGAATAAGACGGATGAGATAACACAAGTAAATGAAAGACCTATGGATTAACCTTTCAAACGAATGCGGTTCATTGTTATTTTTTAATGAAAACACAACAACAATAAAATAGTAGGCTACAATAAAAAAAATTAAAAAACTCCTGCATAGTATTAAACTTGAATTAACAAAACGATTAAGACAGAATAACAACAGCATAGGCTAACAAATAAATAAAATATATTTGGAAATGTCCCTTTAAAATGAACACTGTTATTAAAACTTTTTGTTGTTGTTGTTGTTTTCAAAGACAAACTCACTTCTTTACTAACAAAATCTTGCGCTTTTTCCTCCGCTATCGTCCTGTCAATCATCTCGCTCTCGCAGCTATGATTAGCTACAGTTACAGTACAATTTTATTTACCATCATCGCGGTACCCACCACCATCAGCAGTTTTGCATTACAGTATTTGCAATAACCACCCCTTGTCCAAAACTGAGCGTATTGTCTAAAAGAAGAGTTAAGACTGCTGCGTATGTGCTTCACCACACAGATTTAACTCCGCACAGCTAATAAAACCGTCTAGGTGCAGATTAATATTTAATATTTCTGATATATAAATATTTCTCTGAAACGCGTTAAGTTGCACATAAGTAAGCCCAGGACCTGCCCTGAACAGTTTAATATGCGGTACGCAGAGCCATAGGACTATTATTTTGTTGAATAAACCTGGGGAACTACCGATGACGTCACATGCTCAGATTTTCTTGACCAATCGGCTGACAGGGGCGCCTCATGACCGTCCACATGTGCAAAACGAATTTTTAAGTCATTTATTCGTTTTTTGCCCGTGAACTAAAAAACGAAAAATCAAGCCGAAATCTCGTTTTTTCGTTTTTTGGAAAAAACGAAAAAACGAATAAAGGCGCCGTTTCTCGTTTCTGCTTATTTCATTTCAAATAGGAAATGAAATGGACGGAAGATACCCTGATTGCTATGCTATGTACACAAAAATCAGATGAGCCCAGAATATGAATGCAACGTTTACTTGTTCAATTTAATAAAATGAAAACTTTAATTGTGATCATTAAAATAATTGAATATTAAATATTTAGTGGCCAAGTTTTTCTAATAACGAATAATGGGTTGTTTTTCGTTTTCCTATTTACTAATGGTAATTGGGAAACCGGCCGTTTTTCGTTTTTGTTTTTTTTCCTTTCAAAACGAAAATCCGTTGGCCGCCAGGTACACGGACCCTTGACACACGCGAACTGTTGACTTCAGATCTGTGTGTGGGGACACTCGACTCCGGTTTGAAAGGTTAAAAATAACTTTGAAATACTTGATAACATCTTGTTTCATATAATCTCTATCGTTGTATTTATGTGTAATCTGTGTATTCTGAAAACAATTCACTCTGACATATTTCTTCTGCTCGGAAAAATACCACGATCGGCAGCTCACTTGTCTGTTTGAGTCATTGAGTTCACTCAGAGTTCGTTTAAAAGCTTAAACCTAACTTTTAATTACTTAATATTTGTATTTCTTATATCATTTATCTGTTATTTTTATTGGTCATCATTGCTAATTTTTAAACTCATTTTCATTCTCTCCCACAGACATTATAGGGGACATTCTACCAGAAACGTACATTTCCACTTTAAAAAATCTTGGGGAAAAAAATATATTTTTCTTAAATCTGAACGTTGAGACATATGGAGGACATGTTAAACTATGAGAAACACATATCATCCCATCTCAGCATGTTTTTATGATTAAATAAAATACATTTTTATACGCATTTCACCCCTAAAATGTCAGGCCCTGTCACAGACAAATTTGTATATGTTAGAATGGTTTCCTAATGAATTTCTTTGATACAGATAGCATTTTCTTATTGATCACATGTCCCTGATTGTATCTAACATGGTTTTATAATTCCTTTAAGAAATATAAGTAACTTTTCGGTCAACTGTAGTACACAAAATCACAGAATACCCGCATGCACTCATATAGTTGTAAAATAACTACCTTTACATAGGAGATTTTTATAAAAACATAGTAGTGGATATATACCCCCACCTTCATCTACACAGTTAAAGAGATTAATTAATTAATATTTCCTCAAATAGTACACTTTTATCATAATTTCCTGTGTGACAGGACTGACCATGGCGTGACAGGACTGACGGTACTGTGACAGGACTGACTTTATGGATTTTGATGATGCAGAAAAAGTTATGTTTTGTGTTCTTTATTTAAGTTTTGATTGGCATTTCTTTTTTAAATTATTATTATAATTTTAATGTTAAAGTAATATTAGACTATGGTAAAATTCAGCCAAGGACATACATAATATTGCCAAAAGTATTGGGACAGCCCTCCAAATAATTGAATTTAGGTGTTTAAATCACTTCCATGGCCACAGTTGTATAAAAATCAAGCACCTTGGCCTTCATTTTACTATTGCATGCGTTAAATACATAACATATGCAATAAATGTAATAAAAAAGAACAATAACATTAATTTGTAAGGCCGTGTCACACAGGAATGTGACAGGGCCTGATGTGACAGGGCCTGACGGTTGGCCATTGTAAACTGCCATTACTCAGCCTGCTAGCATGCTAGCATAAAAACTGTTAACATGCAAGCAAGGAATTTCAATAACCTTTTTAGACATGTTTTGGATTTAAAACATTTTCATTATTTTCTGGAATGTTTAACCGTGACAGGGCCTGACCCTTTAGCTCGTCTTCCTAAGAAAACCCATACAAAAACAAGCTTAAAATCATACAATTCAATGAAACAATTCAGCCTTAATCAATGTAAGCTTCACCTGGGTCAAATGATGTCACTTCCTCTGAGTGATACCCTTAAAGGTGTATTTCACACATTTTATGTAGAGTTTTATGTAAACGTGACAGGACTGACCAAAACATGGGGACAGTTGTAAAATAGAATTTATTTGTAGAATTTATATATAATTTTATGTTTTTGATCAGTTGATGTGAATGATAACAGCTTAAACTTGTTATTGATGAGTTTTTTTTTTTTAAATAACAGTTTGTAGCATAACAAAACTATGAAAGCTGTAGCTCCAATTTGGCTGAGGACAAGGGCATGGACAGGATTTGTAATTTTCAAAAGTGTTTTTAATAAAGAAAAAAATATCTGAGAACCTAATGAATGACATATTCCTTTACAGAACAACTCACAGAAATCAACTATGAGCCAGTTTTAGAAATTTTTGGATGAAATACTTTTTTATTCACTGTAACAATTCAAGGACAGATAATGTACGTTTCTGGTAGAATGTCCCATAGGACGCGGCCGTGAAATCTGAAATTCCATGACAGATCTCTTCATATTCATAATCTCGTCATTCTGTGAATATTATCCATAATAAAAACACCCCCTCCTGAAAAAAAACGTTTCCTCTCACACCAACCAGATTACAATCATAAAACACACAATCACAAAGGTCTTCGTAAAACCCCCATGTGTACAAACATCCGGTCATAAACACATGTCATAAATCAATAAATCAAGGGGCCATAAATCATTTTTGACACAAGCTACAGGTTATAGCTACTACTGTGCGGTGAAATGCAGAGTTTTAAGTGTAATAGTTCGAAAAGTTTGGAATGTAATGGTTGAATAGGTAACAGAAAAACGGCATAACTCACTTTTCATGTTGGGTCATTGTGTCTTGCATAGATAGACCAGAACGATGTCCTAAAATAAATTTCATTTGTTTAGTCTCAAGCAGTGTCATGTAGAAGGACTGACATTTAATTCTCAAAATGCGGTATTTGTTAATGTTTTCATTATTCCTATGAACATGTTTGACCACGCTCAGAGAGTAGTCTTTACAAACTGTACAAAACAAAGAAACTAAATGTAAAGCGGATCATCGATTAGTGGAAAAATATCATTTTACATCGACATAAACTTTCACAATAGACCAGGAGAGAGGATTTATGTATTCTTTATGGCTAATTTTCTCTTTTCCTATATGCCTTACACTCTTTCGTAATAAATTGACCTCTTGAATTTACTTTTGTGCACACATAAACCCTGTATAACGATTATGTTTGAATTTTGTCTATAGTCTTTACAAGGACATGTAACTTTATAGTTCCTAATGAGTTTGCATTACAACAGTGTGGCATAGTTCCTCTAACAAATCTGACAGAAGAGCAAAAAATGTACAAAGATTTTTAGCACATATAGTACCTTTTTTTGAGTCAAAGAAGATGGTGATAACAACTGAAAACAAACTATAATCTTTAATGTTAAGCGGGACGTTGAAATAAACAATTCTGCAGACGTTAACTTAATATAATATTAAGTAATGTAATATAATATGAAATACTGGTTTGTCAAAAAGAGAAAGTTCAGTCATATATTTAAAAAGCCTCTTAAATGAAAGGCCTGCGTTTATCACACACGTTTCCCCATGTGCGGAATAGCATGAACTTACATCGGTTTGTCTTCGCCTAAAACAAAACACAGACCAACAAACAAAGAAATGTGAACAGTGTCATCTCAACAAGATGACTAATCTAGTGGTGTAATAAAAAGTCATTTGCAAAACCATACTTACAAACGTGTAACAAACTTACAAATTGTTCATCATTTGTGTTTTCTATATTCTGCATGCATCATAAACTATTTTTGTATGGCCTAACTTATTTTCTTAGTGATTTGGGGTCTTAATTTTACATGGTGATTTCTGCACACGTCATTTTTTTTTTTTTTTTTATCTGCAGGTTTTACCAGAGTGTGGCACTTTGTTTACCAGCCTCAAACTTTAAAGGGATACTTCACCTCTGGAAAGATGAATGTGTATTTAAAATAGGTCATTTATGTAGAAGAAATGTGAAGACATTTTTGAATTTGGAGCTTTCTAGACTGAGAAAAGCCAGAAAATGTATTTTTGGCTTATGTGGATGAAAGACAACAAGTCCCAGAATGCACTTGCTTCGCTGCTCTACGAGGCCACTCCCAAGCCACGCCTCCCGGTTAGAAAGCGCAGTTGAAAACAACAAGGTTAGGCTACTAGTGAGTCTCCGTGACGAGTTTGCCCGGGATATCGAGATCGCCCAAAATGTCCGGGATTCGGCTTTTGCGTTCTACAGTCACCATTCATTATGTTTACTGTGGCGAGCAGGACGAGGCTGAGGGACGCGGGAGAACGGCGCGAGGCCGGTGGCGTCATTATTGAGACGCACCGGTCTCATAGGCTATCTCTCACGGAGGAGCGGGAATTTTCTTAGCAATGTTAAAACGCATATCAACCGATCACTTGTTTAGCGTTCATGTAAACACTACATTCAGATTCACCAATCGGAATGAATTCAGTTAGATTGAAACAAAAGGTGTGCATGTAAACAATGAATGGCGACTGCAGAAAGCAAAAGCCTAATCCCGGACATTTTGGACGATCTCGACGGCCAGACATGTCCGGGAAAAAGAGGATGGTAACCCCTACTACTCAGCTTTCTCCTACTACTCAGCTTTCTCCACAGAACAAGAGCCTGCTAGCTTAGCTTCCAAAGAAAGATGGCTGATACTATGTGTACATTCTGTGAGTGAGATCCCACCTCCTATGGGCGGGTTGAAAACATGCGGGACAGCCCCTACTACTGGCTGTAGTCTTTAGCCTCTGGCCAGAAAATCCTCCGATGACGCCAAATGACGATTTTTGCGTCATCGGAGGATTTTTTACTGACAAAAAATACATAAATCTCTCATCTCAGGGGGATATGAGGGTGGAAAGCATGGTAATTCGAAAATACTACAGGTTTTCTACTAATACAAAGCTTAATGCTAAATCCTGAAGTATCCCTTTAATGAATGTGCAGCTCTCAGTGCAATAGTCAGATGTGATTCAGTTGTAATAGATTAAGTGTAAAACAGAATAACTTATACTTTTCGTACTGATGCTTCATGTGATCCCACATCATAGATAGCTGTAAAGTTGCACTAAAAATATCAACTTAGTCAAACACTCTCAAGCAGAAAGACTATCACTCAAATTCTTAATTTGCATTTATTCCTATAAACACCGAATGTTGACAGTTCTCAAAGGAGAGTCCAACAAACAAAATAGTGCTATCTGAATAAGATGGACACTAGTGGAGTGATAAAACAACACTTACAAAATGAACAAACTTTCACAATTGCTCACGGATGGATTTTGTGTATTTATTATAAATGTTACTTTTCAATGCTGTGCCCTCTTTTCTTACTGATTTGGTCTTTTGAATTTTACAGGTGTTTTGGACTCACATACAGTAACTCCTGTATAAATATTATGTTTGAAAGTTATTCAAGAGTGTGAACACTTTGCATCACAGTGGTGTGACACACCCCTGACAGAATATGTTGGCGTGTAAAAATACACACAAAGAGTTTAGCACAACTATTCACACACACACACACACACACACACACACACACACACACACACACACACACACACACACACACACACACACACACACACACACACACACACACACACACACACATCTAACTATATATTGTGTCGCTTTGATAGAACCTTGATATCACCCGTTTTTGGGGGTCAAATAAGATGGTAATAGTCAAAACATCCTAAGCTCATCTCTTTAATTTTGTGCTGGATGTTGAAGGGCTAGTGACTTCCATGATATTTTCTAGCATGAAGCTTTGTCTGGATCACTCAACAAAAAGTTTTGTGTTCTGACCACACGAAGATTACACTAAGATTAGATTTCTTGAGTATTGCATGTTTGCACTGTACCCGAAAAGTATGCGTCAAGATGTATCCCTTGTGGTTGTTACACACACACAGGTATAATTTGAAATGTAGGTTTGTCAAAAGAAAAAAAGGTACAGGCATACATTTAAAAAGTGTTCTAAGTGAAAATTGTGTTTTACTCATGTGAGAAAACTGCTCGACTACAGTACTGATAGTCTGTTTTAAAGAATAAAATAAAGTAAAAGTTTTATTTAAAGAAAAGAGACAACTTTCATTGCTTTTTGTATGGCAAACAAATGTATAAAATGTATAGATAGACTGTGTGTCTTATTTTACTCAGAATTTTGAAGTAAAATATGTAAATTTGTTGTTTTGCAACACACACACACACACACACACACACACACACACACACACACACACACACACACACACACACACACACACACACACACACACACACACACTATGGGTTGGGTTAAAAACTAAAACATTTTCTTTAAAAAATACTAAAATAACAAAAGTAACAACCAAATTTATATACACTAAAAAGATGTTTTTGTGTGCGAGCCCAGAGAATCACCAGAAAGCTTTTGATGAAGTGTCATTCTTTAAACATCTAGGCTAGCCTAAGCAACTGTCCTAAAACCATTAACAAACCCATTTAGGATGCACTCTTCCCCCGCCAGTTCCACTCGCAAACACCTTCACTGTGAGTTAGATAAATGTTTTGATTCTTTATCTTTTTAACACTGATCCTATTAGCGTCGAGAAACAGATACAGATGTTCTAGAAAAAACGACATCTTTTCTTGTTGAGAAGAATATAGCACGGGGTGTGTGGGTAATTAGTACTCTTTGGCTGGATGAACGTGTCTGATTCTTTGTCTTAATCATTAATATAAAACCTAAAGTTCAGGTACTACTGATCCTACTGAGGTGCACACACACACACACACACACACAGTTGTTCTTAAAAGAACATTTACCACTCTACAGATAAGGCGTTGTCGGGTAAATTTGTTTCGCGTACCTACCCCGAAAGTGACAAAATAAAATAAAATTCTGTATCAAAATTTATACGGAAAGACCAGTACTTTGTTTAGGCTTGGTTTGGGAATTACAAACCTGCGCACATCTATTCAAACGCACATAACTATAGAACCAATTCTTAATGCGCATGTGAACGCCATCAGCGTTTATTACAGGTTCGCGTTTAAAGTCTGTGTAGAGAGAATGGTGTCGTCTTAGCGGCCCCTAATTTAATAACAAATGATTGTTGCGACGGAAGTGAATCAATCAAAACGAACTTTAGCTGGAAAATAACTTTATTAAATAACCGCTATAAAGCCAAAACAATCTCTGTTACCTTAAATTATACGCTTATCTCTGTAAAGCTGCTTTGAAACAATCTACATTGTTAAAAGCGCTATATAAATGAAGATGACTTGACTTGACTTGACTTAAAAGAACATCCCCAGACATGTTATTTTAATGAATATAGCCACACTGTTAGACTTTGCCGTAATTTTACAGTTACTTACCGCAAAAAAGCCCAGTAAAATACCATTTATATTATTTATGGTTAACTACTGTAATATGCACTGCATTATGGGTATTTTTAATTAAATTTACAGTAACTTACTGTATATGGAATTTACAGTACTTTAATGTTTACGCAAAAGCAGTAGTGCTACTGTAAATGAAGAAGACAGATTTTTTGAAGTTTGTATGCATATTTATGTTTTAGGTATATTAAAATATCATATGATAATGTTTTATATTTTTTTTTCCCCATCTTGTTCTGCAGATGAAAATCATGAATCTGCATTCTCATACCTTTTGTGGTTTACCTTTCATGCTTCATGCTTTTTTTGCGTATTGTCATGATCCCTGCAGTTAGGACATGGACATCCAAGATTTGTGTCAACACAGAAAACATTTCATCACTGGATAGTTTTTTTTCCGTTTAATTAAAGTGTTGTTTTATGTCAGCTGAATGTCCGGAACGCTTTTCAGAGAAGATAAGGCAACTTATTTAGCACAATTCACACCCAGCGGTAATTCAGGAAAAAAAAATCTCCGAATGCTCCACATGAAACTTTGGTCTTCCGACCTTTTACCACCGTGTCGATTTATTTTGATTAATATGTGCGAGGGAGAGAGAGCAAGACAGCGCTTAGTTTGGAGACGGTGAAGTCTTGTTTACACTTTCGCCTGGCTCCGAAGAGAGAGAGAGAGAGAGAGAGAGAGAGAGAGAGAGAGAGAGAGAGTGCGCGCGCGCGACCGGGTCTCTCTCTCTCTGCTTGTTCTTTCAGTTAAACATGCGCCCTGTCACAAGCGCAGCAGTTCATCTACATTACTCACCGATCAAATAAGACTTTGGCGGGACAAAAATTCACTTTGGCGGGTGCTAAAACAAGTTCAATCAATGCAGGAAAATTCATGCGTGAATTTAACTGAGTAGTATGACCATGCACTCGCACAAATGCGACCACATACAATTTTAACTCGCACATTCTCAAAAAATGGTCGCAGTCTGGAACCCTGGTGGTGATGTGCAAATGTATATTATGTGAAAATTCAGTAGTAAATAGCATAATAAGGGCACTTTAAAACAGTTATAAAAACAATTAAAAAAGATGTACAGTACAGTTATAAAATGAATTAAAAGAGTAAAAAGATACATAGATACACTTCTCATCTGGCAATACACCGGTGTATCATATTTTTCACAACTCCCAGTTTTATTCTGAGATTTTCCCATGGTGATTACACTGTGTCTGTGGTGTTCTTGTGGCAAGCCTAAGAAATCAACGTATCCAAAAAACCCGATTTTCCCCTAAAATCGTACATGAGAAGCTCTAGGACTGACTCACGGGGTAACCTCGGGTTCACTGCCCCATCAGTCCGCACCCCAAAGATTTGTCCGGAAGCTCTAGGAATGGAATCGATCCAGTCCGCACCCCACAGAACCTTGAGTTTAATTACACGTCAAACTCACTACTTCACCACAGACAGAGGTCATCAGCATGGTTTCATCTCTCAATTTCCCCAAATAAGTAATTTATGTTTGTCTCTTACCCAATTCGCAGTGCCATTTGAGTTCAGTTTAGAATCAAAAGGAGGATGCAAAAAGAGAACTGAATTCATAACAAATCACACAACGCGCATGACACGTCCAATTCGCGAACTAATGACTCATTTGAACCGATTCATTTTAAATGAATGGTTAAAGGGGAAATGAAAAGTCTATGTTTTGGCACTGGTAGTAGCTACATATATTAGAAAAATCACCTTGCCAAAAATATTATTTTAAAAAGTTGTTAAAACCACAGATATGACGAAATTATTTTCGTAATTTCTAGCTAGCGAGTCGCCATTTTGGAGTGACGTCACAGCCTACGTAACGGGGTTGGTTGGTTCCGCTGGTGAGTGAAGAGAGTGAAGCGTTACTGGACGGGACTGAATACGCAATTGATTTGAAATGGAGGAAGACGAACTTGAAAGACCTGTTGAGCCCGTGTGTCCCATTGCTTATGCATTTGAGTTGATACGACGTGGGAACCGAGCAGTGGTACGTCGCTATGTCGAACAGCCGGTGATACATGGCCGTAGCCAGCTGAGGTCACCGAGGTCCGGACCTCGGTCATTTTTTTACATTCAAAAATAAAATTTCAAGCTCTCTGAATGATTAATTAGCCGTTTAAACCACCTCATATGAGTGTTTGCAATTCATTTTGCTTCGAGAATCTAGCGCAGTGAACGGGGCTTGAGAGCGCGTTGTGAGGGCACGGGTGCGATCCAGTGTTGCCAGATCCATCTAATGGAAAGGTGGCAGTAGTCTTCTGGACTTGTTTTTCTGATTTAATGTCACACTTTAGGAAGTTATTAAAGTGGAAAGTTGCATGTTAGGGTTCCTGATATTTTAATCTTATTTCCAAAACACAAGCTTTGAACTTATTTCGGATTATAAAAAAAATTTCTTTTTTAAAATGTTGCTTGTTTTTCGTAGCAATATCTGGCAACATTTTACTGTTGGCATTAATAAAAAAAAAAAGCTTATAGAAAAACTGTAATTGCTGACAGGAAGATACCACATTCGGTAAGACAAACGCAATGATCATCGTGATTATCTGTAAGAAATGTATTACACCATCAAAAAGAATAGCATAATACAGATCTGTATGTTCGTATTACATGTCTGTAAAATGTAAAACATTATATTGAATAAAAAATTATTTCACAAACATCTACAGTGTGCATGTGCAGTTTGTTAACATAACGTTAGACGTCGTCTTTTTGTCTGGTACTAATAAACTTCACTAGCTAAACACTAAGTTAGCGTTATTTAGCTAGTTCATGCTTACAGCTGTTAGCTAACAATGACTGTACATAACGTTAGTTGTTCGCTGGTTCGACCAGCACATGCATCTTGTTAACGAGCCAGTGTGATGCAAACATGTATGAGAGGTTTGACATGATAATATGATAGCAGATGAACGCTTTTTATGCGTAGTTTAATGTTAAGTTTTATGTCTTTCACTGCGTTTTACTGAACTCAGCCCAGAGCCTTTAAAGCCAACCAACCCCGTGACGTCACATGTTAGAATACTGCACAATAGTGGCGCCCTGGCCGCGAAAGATATAACGTTTTTTCTTTTTTCTTTTATATGTTTACATTTGTCATGTTTCTTATATAATTGTTGATTACAGTGGAAATCCATTTTGTAAATCATGTAAACTTGATTGACTGCTTGGACAAAAAACTTCCTCACGTAATAATCTAGAATACTGTCTAACACTTGATGGCTGCTCTGTTAAGTCTTCGTCGTCGGTTAGGAACCTGGGTGTGCTCTTTGATACCAATCTTTCATTTGAAAGTCACGTGTCTAGTATCTGTAAAACTGCATTTTTACATCTTAAAAATATATCTAAATTACGCCATATGCTCTTATTGAAACCAGTCCATACCAGCTTGAGATATAAGATGTCTTTAAGGAAATTTACAGAAACTGGGAAAGGAGGAGTCAAGAATGTCAGAAACCTGTATAAAATGTCTATGCTCATTGAGTCCAATAGGTTATTTCTGTTTCACATCTGGGTGGCTGCGGTTGTGAAAAGAACCCTCAAAGAATAAACCTTTTCTCTTTAAAACAGTTTTGCCTCTTGAAAGTTTCTTACACCTTTGATGCTGTTTTTTATTAATCTCTGAAAATTGCTTTTACAAGTTGGTGTCAGAAGTGTCGGATCTCGTGCGGACTCTTCTTCTCCTGGTCCTGAGAACGGATTTGACGGAAGTGCAACCCGGCAGCATCAGGCGGCCGTCTCATACCTCGACGGTTTGAGATAGAAACTCAACAGGTTAAGGGAGAGAGAGCCAATACCCGCATTCAGGACCAGTTGAAGAAATCCCACAAAGATCAAAAAGAATCCGTGGCAATTACAGAAAACAGAAAAGTATCTCTGGGTAAGAAAGGGCAGAATTGTTTTATTGAAGTTGAGTGTAATTTGATAATTGTGAGTGAACGTGAACCATTTTGGCTGAGTTTTGCTTTGGTACGAGCGAGAGGTGATTCAGATAATCACAATTGTTTGGGGAAGAAATTGAAGAAGCTTCGGATCGGTTTCTTCCACACTTAGCTCGTTGGTGGACGGGAGTGCCACAGGTGGACGGAAATGCCACAGGTGATTCAGATAATCACAATTGCTGATTAGTTAGTTTTACTCAAAATCTCTGTAACCTGAGAAAAAATTTACAAGTGGACGGAAGAGCCACATCAAATCAGAATTAATAGAGCGCTAGAAAGTGCTTAGGCCTATGGGAAGATTTTGAGTAAAACGTAATTACAGAAACCCGACCGATTTTGGGTGACGAAAAAAGATCGGATCTGTCGAAGACGTTTGACAGATACTGTAAGACACATGTCGAAGTTGTGAAATCCAGAAGGGAGATTCAGCCAAAATGGGGTCATCTAACAGTAAAGTAGACCATTTTTACACACCTATTTTCTGTAAAATGAAAAAGAACGAGGGAAAACAGAATGGTTGTTGTTGTGTGTGTGTGTTAAACATGTGTGTACCGAGTTGACAACGGCTCCGCCACCTGCCTACAAAACAAACCATTATCCCATAGCGGATTGAACCGAGAGGGCAGGAGATCGGGACGGACAGGGTTCGGCTCTGGGAATTCAGTCTCTGGCTACAGCAAAGGGAAGTGAAAATATTTTTACTAACAAACGTACACACGACGCACACACAAACACATACACTGATTTTCTTTCTGCTATCTGCAATGAAGAAACTGCTTGCAAATCTTTTTGTGTGTCTGATGTTTTTCTGAAGTGGCAATTTATCCGTTACTAGTCAAAGAATTGGTGTAGTTTGTTCATGAGTGTAAAAATGTGAACAAACAGTGAATTGTTGGATGGAAAAGAAGCAGATAAAAGAGAACAGAGTCGATAGGAGAAGGAACTGGCATGTAGAGAAGAGAGAATGTTTTTCCTGATGGAAAATACAAACAGTGAATTGTTGGATTGAACAGATAGGAGAAGGAACTGGTATGTAGGAGAAGGAACTGGCGTGTAGGGGAAGACAAAATTCATATTTATGAACGCCTGATTAAGTCAAATTAAGTTGAAATGGTATGAAAAGTGAGTTTTAGATAAAAATAAGGCATTGAGTATGATTAACAGGGATTAACATGATATAAAGATAAGGAATGTTTCATTAAGCAGAACGGGAAAAATTCTATATTTTAGAGATAAAATAATTATTGAAATGTTTATTTTGACAACCATTGTCTTTTGAACCTAAAGGGTCCAGCTATGCTGGGAGTATAGCAACAGTGCTAGCTTATTAAGCCGGCTTCCGGATGTTAATATGTACCTGATTTCTAATCAGTGTTGTTGATAACACAATTAGATAGATGTAAAGACAGCTATGTCCAAAGATTTTGGAAATCAATAATGTACAAAGTCAGATATTTTGTTGAAATTAAGTCATTGAAAGACAAGGACATTGTCTGTTTTATAAAGGAAATTATGGGTTAATTAATATTAGGGATAATTTCCCTAAACAACGTGTGACTAAAGTTAATCAGAAACTTTGTGAAACCTGCTTAGAATATTTAGATTTTCCATGTCGCTTATGAAAATTAATGTTCTGCCAATAATAATGATGTGAATGTGCTTTATTGTATTAATGTTATGAAAACAAGAGTATTGAAGAATAGATTGCCATATTTTTGTAACAAGAGTTGAAGGTGCAAGCGGTTAGGATAGCTGTCTGTGTAATTTAGAGACTGAGAACAAGATTTGAGGAATCTTGTGATTTCTGTGAAACAATAGAGATAAGTGGGACTGAATAATGATAATATTAAGTTGAATCTGCATACTAACCATTTGAATAAGCTATCAAACCAGTGTTAATGAAATTAATGACATGCTAAATTTCTTTATACTGTATGAAGAGTAACTGAATAGTCCTGATACAAAAGAGAGCAAATGCTGTAAGCAGCTCTGCTCTGAAGCTCTCAGTTTAAAGAGATTTGCAGATTATGTTTTTGTAAAAGTTTGATTCTGATTGGAAAGATAAACAGTAACTTGACTGGCTCCAAACAAAGAAAGTGCCAAAATAACACAAATTTAAAGAAAAGTCTGTGTTGATATGGGTTAGAAAGTAGATCAGTGTTAAATATGATGAAGATTATGATTCGGCCATTGTAATTGAATTTTCAGCTGGGACAGTGGGGGAAAATGCAGAGAACTTATCAGTGGCTCTGTTTGCATTTCCTGAATAAGAACACTCTGCTTCAGGGGTGTAAAGTAGGGTGGAGATGTTAGAAAGATCACAGTGATTGTAGGTAGAATAACAGAGAGTGTTTTACTGCGGTCAGCGGGGTCATTCAGTGACTGTAAAATGCCCACTGTATGACTGTAAAAGTAAATGAGGGAGAAAAGAAAGTTGATAGATAAACTTTTGAAAGTTGTTAAGAAGATTGAAAGATATTAAGTGTAAGGAATTCCTTTTGAAAGGAAAAGAACTATAAAAAGTACCGGTTGACGTAAAATTACAGATGAGCTAAATGAGTTGCAAAATATTTTAAAAGTACCGGTCACCAAAAGGATGATTGTGTTTTGAATGAAACGCTTTGATAAGGTTTCAGATGATATAGAGAGACAAATCTAACGAATGATTTATAGTGATAATCATAAAATGTATGACAAGCAGAGAGCGCAGTCTCAAAAGATAGTATGAATCATAGAAGCAGATTGATAAACTCCTAGAGAAAACATTGAAGTCAGGTATTAAATTATGGCAATTGAAAACCTGACAACTAAAATTGAAATGAAATTTCAAACGTTATTAAGAACTAGAATAATTCTTATTATTTCTTTAAGATAAAATAAACAGAAGCAGTGTTACAGGATTGACAGTTGCAAAATGTAAAATGTGTAAGAAAAGGCATTTGATTAAACAAAAGCTTGTTATTGACTATGAAAAGAGCTAACAGCTGATGTTTTGGGTTCAAAAGAAGATTGTGATTTGGCCAAAACAGGTTTGCTTATCTGAATCTGGTATGTGCTGTAACTGAAACTGCCACAGTTTCAGTGCAACAGAGACTCATTCTGAGTGGAAATTTGTAATGTCTAAATTACAATACATGTAATTTATGGAAAAGATGCCTTAAGATGGGCTAGAGTAGATAAAAGATGGTAGATAAAGTCTGAAGTTAAAAGTTTATGAGAATGCAGTGTATCAGTCCTGAATGCCTCAAGAGTCTCTCTCTCATTCAATGTCAGCTGAAAGCTGTTGTCTGAGCCTGTGTAAAGCACAGTGTTTCAGTTGAAAATCATAGACACAGAGATGTTAAGGGAAATCATTGCCATTCAAAGGGCAATTTGTACTTAAAACGCTTTAAAGGTAAAACTGAAAGACTTTAAAGAAGTCTTTAAAATAATACTGTTTTGAACTTGTTTATTTTAGGACCAGTGACTTTGTCTCATTTTAGCCTCCACTATAAAACAGGGCTGATGGCTCCGGCTACAGAAGTAACAGTACACTGAATGTACGATTGTGATCTAAATTCACTGAGTATAATCTAAGCAGCTAGGTTGCTGCCTTTAAAATGATTAATGAATTTAAGTGATTAAATACTGTTGTTATTAATCTGTCTCCCTATGTTTAACACTAGTAGGCAGTCCGAATGGCTCTGATGACTCTTGAATGCGCCTTTTCCTAAGCTCCAGAAAACAACAGATTATGTTGAAGAAAACGGTCACAGATTCTGTAATGGGGAAGAGCGGTAACCAAGTGTGTACGAAGTGATTACCCCAAGGACGGGTAAGATCCTTCTGGCCGAAGGACAACCTAAGACAGGGGAAATCACGCCTGATGGAGGTGTTTTTATGTGAGATGGATATGAGAGTGGCGCTGATTGACTGAGTGGCCACCAGCATCAGCAGATCATTGAGAGGTGAGATGAGCTGTGAGAAATTACGGCGGTCTGACCCAGAAAATGTGAGTTCCTCTATATACCACTCATCAGAAACCGCGTTGATTGTATGGCTTGTCTTCCATTGTGACATGTGTCTGCATCTATGCCAGGGAGACAACACCCTGAAGAAAAGAAAATTATTGCTTAAGAGCTAATGGAAATGGGCTTTCAAGAGCCAACTGAGACCGAGAGGTGATTGTCATTATTTGTTGTGGAGACCGTAACAAAACGTATTAATTTATATAAGGAACATGATGTTGGTCGCCTTATGGGCAAGGAAAAAATGTTTGATATTGAACTAGTTTTAACTTCTGAAGGTCGTTAGACATGGTGGTGGCTAAAGATGAGGACAGCTTGTGATGAGCCAAGAGAAATTTCTGGAAAACGAAGGTTAGGTGAATTGAGTATTTAAACTAAAGATAACCTTAGCAAAAAGATCATAGCATAATGTATTTCAGATTGTTGTAATGGTTCTAATTTGAGTCAAACATTTGTATTTTGACATTTATGAACTATTAAGGATTGACTATGACTATGATTATTTTAGTTACAGTCCTAGGAGGCTGTTGAAAAGATGATTTGCTTATAGTGAGCGAGAAAGAGACTTGAGTGGAGGAAGGGTTGGTACTCTGTCTGTCTTTCTGTTATCAGTCAGCCAAAGAAAGCAAAGAACCAAAACAATCCAGCTGACTTTTCTAAAATCAAATGAATAATGAACAGACATGCTTTGAAACTGGTTAAGAGGCCATAAATAAAAACATTAGATAAAAGATACAGGAAAATGTAAGGTTAAAATGTAATTTAAAATTTAAATATTTTTAGAGAAAATATATAAATAAGAAATATGAGCGGTTCATAGTCAGGGATGAGTGTAAGTGTTAATTCCATTTAACCTCTGGAAAGAGTGTTTTAGTATTATAGATAGGTTAAGGCAAATGACAAATTTGAAAGTAAGCTGAGGATTGTGAGTCAATCTGATGAGAAGGCAACACAGAACATAGGACGAGCTTTAAGTTGATTGATCATCAAGCTCTGTCTGTTAATTGTTATTTTGGTCATTTATGATGTGCAGTAAATTTGAATTACCTTCTGGACAGGGTTAAGTATTGATGTGTAAATTAGAATTGTGAAGTCGTAGATAGCCGTCAGTCATGTGTTGAGAAAATGTTATAGATTTGACAGCAACAAACACGTAGGCTAAGTAAATATCAGACTATCCAGAGAGCCCTTAACAGTTAGGCTGTGTATTGTAAAAAAGGGGGAGATTGTCATTCGACTGACGTTGACAAACGTGTGCACACCACAACCTGACCTGACCAATTGATGACCTGGAGAATGTTTGTAGATGACTGAATTGCGAGACCAACGACAGGCCTGAAAAGCAGGATATGCTGTGAGACTCGGGGCCGCTGCCCTTTAAAACAATTTGATAAGAAGATGAAATTGTGGCTTTAAGTAATATTTTTGTTTAAGAGGCAAAGAAAGATGTCTAAAAGAAATTTGGCTGAAGGACAATGTTTGGGTTAGCAAACTTTGTCCAAACAAATGTTACCAAGTAAATATGAACAAATATTGCAGTTTTCCTGTAGCTCAAACATTAGAGTTTGACACCTGTAACGCCAAGGTCATGGGTTTGATTTCTGAGGGAAAGCAAGAACTGATAAGTCGTGCGTCAAGAGGAGGATGATAACAGTTGGGGTCACATTTGCTGAAAGCCATCGCACAGGTGGGAAGATAAATTTTGGAAGGACACTGGGTTTAATTGGGTAAAAGCCCTGCAAGAAGCCATTCTTCCCCCGAACAAAATTGCTGTGTGCATTGTTTGTATTTTTAAGTGTGCCAATAACAAGAATTGTTTCGACAGGAAACACCAGGGCAGATGCGGCAGCACAGCAGACAAAAGAAAACTATGTGACAATAACCTCAACATTTGTTTTTCTTTACAGAAGATGCAGACTTTTACACACACACACACACACACACACACACACACACACACACACACACACACACACACACGTCTGGTTCACTATCTTTGTGGGGACTCTCCATAGACTTAATGGTTTTTATACAGTACAAACTGTATATTCTGTCCCCTTACACTAACCCTACCCCTAAACCTACCCATCACAGAACACTTTCTGCATTTTTACATTTTCAAAAAAATATAATTTAGTATGTTTATTTACCCATTCCCCTCATGGGGACCGCTGGCTGGTCCCCACAATGGAGGTGATCTCAGGTTTTACTATCCTTGTGGGGACATTTGGTTCCCACAATGTAATATCAATCAAACGCACACACACACACACACACATGAACAAATGGTCAGATAAGAGCCTTTCAAATCTTCAGGGGGGGGGGGGGGGGGGCCAGAAGGACCATTTGCATTCAGGAAAACCCAGAGGGTTAGAAGAATTTGTCTAAAACCAACACAGGAGTGAAATGACAGGGCAGACTGTGCCCAGTGAAAACAATAGCTATGAATGAATTTGATTAGTAATCCTGGCCAGGGTCATTATTGTGGCAGAAAGATGCCACACCTTGCGCAGCGCATAACTTAACATTTTCATTTTGCAGGATGTCAGAACGGATTGAACCAAACAGAACTGATTCTGTATTGTTTTGTTAACATGAGCAACATGGGTTGAATGTTTTTTTAGGGGAACAAGGACCCTGAGTGCTATTCAATGAGCAAGAAATTATCCGGTGATATGTTTCAGGTTGAAAATTTCACAGGTCACACCAAAGGGACGACAAGACAAGCGGTCACTAACAAAATCAAAATTCGCAGGTGACAGCAGACAGTAAATTACTCATTCCAGTGGGGGTGCGATCGTGATCTAAGGGGAAATCTTGTAAGGATTTGAAAATGATTAAAGGGTGTTAGACCGGGGTCCAAGCATCTGACCTTAACCACACCAACCAACGTCAGCAACCCAAAACGCCAACGCAAAGAATAAAGTGGGGGATCAATGATATGTGCTAGAAACTATCTCCCCTGCCAACGTTGGAAAAATCCTCACTACGGCATGCAAAGTGTCATATTGGTGAAGATGGAACGTCCATGAGGCAACGAGATGATCAACATATCTGGAGAAAATGTTGACCAATTAATGGTTGAAGAAAAGTTTATAACTGCTCTTGAATTAAGACTTGAATTAATTCTATTCTCAAAGATTTAACAGTATAATGGGTTTGATTAGAAAACAAGAATGAATTTTTTCTATGTTGTTTATCAGAGAATGATAAAGAGGAGGAATATTGTGATGGAAAAAATTCAGTATTACTTAATTTTCATCGTTTTCCAAACTGTTAATATCATTTAGTCATGTGTTTCTGTGAGGGTCTCTTACAGCTGAAGGGACATGAAAGAACAAACACAATAACGCCAGATGGGCCAGGAAGATAACGGACACCTGGGGCACTTGAAAGAGTTTTAGTCAAGGAATACAGGGTGTCGTATAATAATAGGGTCCCAGACCCCCTCCTGAGGGAAGCAGGAGGTCATTTAGAAGGCCTTTTGACTTCTCAGGGACAAAGAACAGCATGACCTGCCCAGGGGGGTTGGGAGGGGGGTTGGGGGGGGTAGAAACCAGTCCATACCAGCTTGAGATATAAGATGTCTTTAAGGAAATTTACAGAAACTGGGAAAGGAGGAGTCAAGAATGTCAGAAACCTGTATAAAATGTCTATGCTCATTGAGTCCAATAGGTTATTTCTGTTTCACATCTGGGTGGCTGCGGTTGTGAAAAGAACCCTCAAAGAATAAACCTTTTCTCTTTAAAACAGTTCTCTTACGAGAGGTCTCTCGTACTGCGTAAGATATCTTACGCTAGGGGAAAATCCTTTTCCGCGAGATATTGAAGCCAAAAATTATCCTTAATTTTGTAATAATGCAAAACGCGTTGCAGCAGCAATGCAGACATAGGCGAGACAGCTCGCGCGCCTATTGGCTGCTCTGCGGCAACTGCAGCAGCCTATCGAGCGAGGCCTGGCGTGACGTCAGACCCAATCAGGGCACTTCGCGCCCGCTGCGTCACGTCCCGCCGAAATGGGCGTGGTCTAGGCCTATAAATATCGCTCGCAGGCAGCTATTATCTGATTTTTCATCCTTCAAGCGAAGCACACGCATCGCTGGAGCTGGATTAGAAGCCGCGCCGTCGAGAGAGAGCACCTTCAGCGGGACGAGTCACTGAAGTCGCTGGCCGCGCCGCCTTCCTGCCTTCCTGCTGCGCTTTCCGGCGCTTATATCCTTCTCTTTATTACTCTGTATTTGTGTGTGTGTGTCGCCGGCGCGACACACATTCTAAAAGAGCTAGCGTCTTTTTAAAGATGCCTTCCTGCGGCTCGTGCAGAGCCACACTCAGCGACGGGGACCGCCACGTGATCTGCGTTTCCTGCCTGGGTGAGGAACATGCAGCTCTCGCGCTCGCTGACGGCGGATGCCCTCACTGCGAGCTGATGGCAATGGCGACTCTGAGGAATCGCCTAGCCGTCTTCACCGAGACTGCTCCCCCGCCCGCCGCGGCGTCGCGCCTTAAAAAGCGCCGTGCCCAGCGGGCCCCGGAACCCTCCCTCAGCCGCCAAAGCTCGCCGGTTCGCCCGCTTGCTTCCCCGGCTTCGTCTGTATCGCTTCCTGACGGACAGCGGCCGCCGTCTGCCGCCGCTTCCGTTGACATCGCGGATGAGGAAGCCCTGCTGGGAGAGGATGATTCCTGCTCTATCCTGGCGTCAGGCAGTGAGGATTGGGCGGGCTCTGAGGACCCCGCACCCCCTGCCCGCACGCCGTCAGGCAAGAGAGCTTCCATTGAGACGGAACTCATGCGAGTACTCGCACAGGCCGCGGCGAGCCTCGGCCTCGAGTGGTCTTCGCCTGAGCAGCCCGCTCACAACCGGCTGGATGGATTTTTCCTGCCTGGGGAGCGCGCTTCGCCTGCGTCCAGACCGGCGCCTTTTCTTCCTGAGTTACACGAAGAAGTCGCAAAGTCCTGGAACGCCCCCTATTCGGCTAGAGTGCGTCCTGCTGTTTCTTTGGCATTCTCCGCTGTTGACGATGCCAAGAACAAAGGATACCTTTCGCTGCCGCCGGTTGAAGAGGCGATAGCGGCCCACTTATGCCCGCCCTCCGCTGGACGGCGCGCTAAGCCGGCCCTACCCTCTAAAGCTTGCCGCACGACGTCAAGCCTGCTCCGCCGCGCTTTCTCCGCCGCCGGGCAAGCTGCATCAGCGTTGCACACCATGGCAACGCTCCAGATCTTCCAGGCCGATCTCCTCCGTAAGCTGGATGAGGAAGGACCTGACGCGATCTGCGTGCCGGACTTAAGGAGTGCCACGGACCTCGCTCTTCGTGCTACTAAGTCCGCAGCACAAGCCATTGGACGGACTATGGCTTCTCTCACCGTGTCTGAGAGACATCTTTGGCTGACGCTCTCGGAAATGGCCGAGTCTGAACGCACCGCGTTCCTCGACGCCCCGCTTTCCGCCACAGGCCTCTTTGGATCCTCCGTCAAGGACTTCGCGGAGAGATTCGCAGAGGTACAGAAAGCGTCTCAGGCTATGAAGCACTTCCTCCCGAAGCGCTCCAGCTCTGCAGCAGGCCGTGCGAAACCGTCTGCTCAGAGCTCACAGCCACAGCCACCGTCCACTGCCTCCACTTCACAGCGCCGCCAGGCCAGAAGCGCGAGACCGCGCTCCCGCTCATCCGGTCGCCGCCCCGCAGGACGTGGCTCGCGACCTAGGATCACGGTGAAGCCCGAGGCCCCGAAGTCGTCCTAGCACAATTAGGAAAACGACGGTGTTCCAGTCCCGCTGCGGCCGGACTCACACCAAAGCTATTCGCTCGTCCAGTTCCAGCAAATGTGACTGTTCCAGTGTTTTCTGCAGCCAACAAGTCGGTTCTGTCACCCGCTTGCCTGCACACAAATGCCGTTTTCACGGCTACCCAGATAAATCCCCCAAAAGAGTGTATTTTCTGGTGTCCCGGCCACGGCCGATGGTGTTTCATGTGTAGTAAGAATGCCCACTGCCCAGTGCCCATCCCTACAGACAAGCACAGCCTGTCACACAAGGCTCGCGCACATAAAACCGACTCAGATCGGTTGCGCTTCAAACATGGTGAACGTGTCCACTACCCAGTGCCCACTAACACCACGTTATGCATGTCTCACGGTTTCTGTAAAAACGAAACCAACGTGCACTCGCTTCACTCAAGCGAACGATGCTTTCGGTGTGATAAATGTGCCCGCTGTCCCGCGCCCACATCCACACATAGACATGACAGTTCCCACGGGAACCGCCCAGCCCTCCCCCTCGCGGTTAACCACCGCAGAGGAGTCGAGCGCGGGCAATCTGCCCGCTGTCATCAGCGCGCCCCATGCCTCAAATGTCACGAGCGCCATGCTTGTGTTACAGCACGCCGAAGCTTCTCCATCGCTGAGCGAGCGGAGCGCGCTTCGTATTCAACCCCTAGCTATCCATGCAGACGCATGGGCAAAGCTACCCGGGGTTTCGAAGTGGGTGCTGAACATTATAGAAAAAGGCTATTCGCTGCAGTTTCGCCGACGCCCTCGCCGCTATGTGGCGCGCGTCGAGACCACGGTAAAAACAGAAGTAGCACATCTACTTCGAGCCGAAGTGACGAAACTATTGAGCAAAGGGGCCATAGAGCCTCTCTCTCAAGTTCAGAGCGAAGGAGGGCTATACAGCAGATACTTCCTGGTACCGAAAAAAGACGGGGGTCTCAGACCCATACTAGATCTAAGGCAACTGAACAAAGTGCTTGTGAAGCGACAGTTCAGGATGCTCACGACCAGGCAAATCCTTGTGCAGATTCGCCAAGGAGATTGGTTTGTGTCAATAGATCTGAAAGACGCGTATTTTCAAATACAGATAGCGTCACGTCACAGGCGATATTTGAGATTCGCCTTCGAGGGCCAGGCATATCAGTACACAGTCCTGCCGTTCGGTTTGTCCCTGGCACCCCGTACATTTACGAAGTGCATGGATGCGGCGCTCGCGCCCCTCAGAATGAGAGGCATGCGAGTGCTGAACTATTTGGACGATTGGCTGATTCTAGCGCAATCTCGCGCAGTGCTCATAGAACACACAACCATTTTACTCGATCACCTCGAGGATTTGGGTCTGAGTGTCAATTGGGCGAAGAGCTCCCTGTCACCCAGTCAGAAAATCTCTTTCCTGGGCACAGAACTGGACTCACTATCCATGATAGCGCGACTATCACAACAGCGCGCGGTAGACATTCGACGCACAGCGAACTCTTTTCGCTGCGGCGCGTCTGTCCCGCTCAAGAGATTTCAGAAGATGCTAGGTCTCATGGCCTCAGCATCGTCAGTGCTCCAGCTGGGCCTGCTCCGCATGCGCCCGCTGCAGTTTTGGCTGAAAGCGCGAGTCCCACGCGAAGCGTGGGCACCCGGTTTGCTTTGCCTCAGGGTCAATCAGAAGTGCGTCACAGCTCTGAAACCCTGGAAAGCGAACGACTGGTACCAATCAGGTGTAAGCCTGGGGACTTCCTCGAGGGTGAAAGTGGTGTCCACGGACGCGTCCACCTCGGGATGGGGAGCGCTGCTCGAGGGCAGACCGTTCTTCGGCCAATGGTCAGAACGGGAGAAGCTCCTGCACATAAACTGCCTCGAAATGCTGGCAGTAGACAACGCGCTGATGCGTTTTTGTCCCCAAATAAAAGGTCACCACGTCTTGGTCCGTTCGGACAACATGTCTGTGGTGTCCTACATAAATCGCCAGGGCGGCATCAGATCCGAGAAACTGTACAGGCTGGCAGAACGCCTCCTGGTATGGGCTCAGTGCAACCTGCGCTCGCTCAGAGCAGCGCACGTGCCAGGGATCTTGAATATAGGACCGGACAGACTGTCCAGGAACAATGTTCCGGCAGGCGAGTGGTCGCTACACCCACAGACAGTCCATCTGCTGTGGAAGAAATTTGGCAGAGCGGAAGTGGACCTGTTTGCGTCTCAAGAAAACGCTCACTGTCAAGAATTTTTCTCCAAGAGCAGGAGCGCGCTGGCCCATGTGTGGCCCCGCCGCCCGCTCTATGCTTTTCCCCCCGTCTCTCTCCTGCCTCAGGTGATAGAACGGATCAGGGAAGAAGGATGCTCAGTACTGCTGGTAGCACCGTTCTGGAAAAACCAACCTTGGTTCCCAGTCGTGATGCAGTTAGCAAGTACTGCCCCGTGGCCAGTACCAATGAGGAGAGATCTCCTCTCACAGGCCCGCGGCTCGATCTGGCATCCTCACCCGGAACTATGGTCCCTTCATGTCTGGGCCATCAACGGGTACATGTCGGACTCCCTAAAGGAGTATTAAACACGATCACGCAGGCTAGAGCTCCGTCTACAAGACGACTCTATTCTTCGAAATGGTCAGTGTTTTCGGGCTGGTGCACAGCCCGTGGTGTGTCACCCACAAACTGTGGTGTGACGGAGGTGCTTTCCTTCCTACAAGAGCTGTTGGATGGGGGCAGGGCCCCCTCCACGCTCAAAGTTTATGTGGCGGCTATAGCAGCGTTCTCAGAAACAACGCTTGGTCAGTCAATAGGAAGGAACGATTTAGTCATCCGCTTCCTTAGAGGGGCTAAGAGACTGAATCCTCCCAGACCTCCCTCAGTCCCCGTATGGGACCTTTCTACGGTTCTGGAAGCCATGAAAGGTGCGCCATTTGAGCCTTTACAGTCAATCGATTTGAAACACCTGTCTTTCAAGACGGTGTTTTTGCTGGCTCTCGCTTCAGTGAAGCGCATAGGGGATCTGCACGCGCTCTCTATGAGCGCGGCGTGCATGGAGTTTGGGCCCAATGACTCAAAAGTTATACTCAAACCTAAGCACGGTTATGTTCCAAAATCCCTCAACACACCGTTTAGGGCGCAGGTTATCTCCCTGTCAGCCCTACCGGTCCCTGATGAGGAAAGAGACGCGAGCCTCCTGTGCCCAGTCAGGGCATTACGAGCTTATGTGTCTCGCTCGTCTGTTTTCAGACAGACGGAGCAGCTTTTTGTTTCGTTTAGCGGACGTTCTAAGGGACTAGCCGCGTCGAAACAGAGCCTATCCAGATGGATAGTTGATGCTATAGCGCTGGCATACGCCTCCAAGGGCATGCAGTGCCCATTGGGTGTCAGAGCGCACTCCACGAGAGGCATGGCCTCTTCGTGGGCCTGGTCAAGTGGGATTGCCTTGCAAGATATTTGTATGGCGGCAGGCTGGGCCTCCCCGTCTACATTTATAAGGTTTTATAACCTAGAGGTTCCCGCCCTGCAGGCCAGGCTGCTGTCGGTCTAAATTTACCAGTATTATCTGACCTGATGCGATCAGCTCAGAATGCTGCGTCTGTTGAGCACAGCTCAATGTTCGACAGTATAAAGCTGGGCAAACTGTGTAAGACCCACATTTCCCCATCAGTTCAGGCCGTACCCCGCCCTGTCTGTATGATGAAATTCGCGTCCCATCGACGCTACTATATGTGGAAAAGTGAGGCTGCACCCCTCCCTCTTCCCGGACTCCCTGTGAGTTCCCTGAGTGATTGTGCACTATATGTACCCCGGGCTTTCGCCCTTGGGTCTTTGGTGTCAGATCTCAGCATGCACGGCGTTTTACATTGGGTCCCCTAGCGTAAGATATCTTACGCAGTACGAGAGACCTCTCGTAAGAGAACGTACTCGGTTACTAACGTAACCTCGGTTCTCTCTAGAAGAGGGAACGAGTACTGCGTATCTTGCCGTGCATGCACACGCTCTGGTTGCTTCGATGATGAAAAACCAGATAATAGCTGCCTGCGAGCGATATTTATAGGCCTAGACCACGCCCATTTCGGCGGGACGTGACGCAGCGGGCGCGAAGTGCCCTGATTGGGTCTGACGTCACGCCAGGCCTCGCTCGATAGGCTGCTGCAGTTGCCGCAGAGCAGCCAATAGGCGCGCGAGCTGTCTCGCCTATGTCTGCATTGCTGCTGCAACGCGTTTTGCATTATTACAAAATGAAGGATAATTTTTGGCTTCAATATCTCGCGGAAAAGGATTTTCCCCTAGCGTAAGATATCTTACGCAGTACTCGTTCCCTCTTCTAGAGAGAACCGAGGTTACGTTAGTAACCGAGTACGTTTTGCCTCTTGAAAGTTTCTTACACCTTTGATGCTGTTTTTTATTAATCTCTGAAAATTGCTTTTACAAGTACAGTTTGCTTACTCAATCTTAAAGGATAATTCTGGTATTTAACACTTTGAGTAGGGTTGGGCATCGTTTTGATTTGAACGATTCTGATTCCGTTTTCCGATTCTTCATTTCGATTTCGGTTCTTTTCGATTCTCGATTCCGATTCTTTGAGGGGTGGAGTCAAAACCTGTCACAGTCTCATTTCACAGAGGAAAATTTTATTTTGATTTAGTTTTAGTTTTGGGAGCTGCAGCCCACGTGGGAGAAAATTAGGAATGCCTCTGCACCAGACCAAAAAACAGATTTATGCAGAACTTGCACCCTGGTCTGGACTCTCTGGACATAACTAACTCAATGTATAAAAGCTCACTTTAAAACACCATTGATTTGTATCATATTCCGGTCACGGTTTAAAATGGTTTTAAGTAAAAAAAAAAGATGTTGAAATATGTTATATTTAGCATTTTATATGCAGCTAATAGCTACCTTGCTTAGCACGTATACTATAAACATTCTCTATTAAAAATACCTCATATCACGTCACGTGAGATGATTGACAGCTGTACAGCGAATGAGAGAGCGCTGATATCATAAACTGACGCGAATCAGGAAGAGCAGAGACAGAGCTCGATGTGTTCGCTGTTTGAGCTCTTCAGATCGTATAATGCATTGGAAAATGAATAGTAATGTTATTCTGTATGACGAAATATTTTACAAACATGTGATAATAAATCATTATTTCTCCAAATATGCGCACCATTGGATTAAGAGCCCTGGCAGATGCTGTTTATTGCATGTATGTGAACACAAATAAACCGGAGAAGACGTGAATGACGCTTTATGAGTGATGATTTCTATTCAAAATAACAAACATTACAGATTAATTATTTTGCACTCGATCCTGGCAACGTTACTAACGTTGGTCGCGCAGGGTTGCCTGAGGAGGACGAGACAGTGGACCAGCGCTCAGAGACAGTGGACATATGTCGAACACGCTACACTCCTTGTAAATTTTGTACACCATGCAGGCGTAACGTTAGGTGTTTAGTCATATTTGTAGTGCATCCGCCCGTGCAAGAAATAAGTTTGTCACGTGTTGCACTCTGCCGACCCAGGCTTTTTTAAGGTGAAATAAAGCCACACTTTTGAGCGCCGCTTACCGTGCTCCATGCCTGCAACAGAACAAGCGGGCGCGGCAAGCACTTCCGGAAATCCAGTGGCCACTATGGAAACCAAAACTTGCGCGTTTGGAACCGATGATCGGAATCGAAAACAAATTTTCTAAACGATTCCAATGGCATCATTATTTTTTAAACGGTTCCCAGTTGGAACCGGTTCTCGATGCCCAACCCTAACTTTGAGTCTATTTTGTAGTTTATTTTGGATGAACAAGAGTGGTGGACAAAGAAATTTTGACAATGGTTCCTGTCTCGACTTTTTGACTATTTTAGAATTGCCCATGACTGCTTTAGAATGGGAGTCTATGGCCATGCACAAACAAGTCCTTAAAACAACCCTTAACGTTCGTTTTCAAAACTGTGCAACTCACCGAGTGGTTAATGGTGTTCGTTGATGATTAAAAACCAGTAGCGTGGCGAAATACAGTTTCTGTCGTATTTTATTTGGCATTTTGTAAAATCCCATTGATTTCCGTTGGAGGACTCATTGCTCGTTGATATTACTGCGCTACCGGAAACGGAAAGGGGGCTGTTTACATTTGGTTGTAGTCTTTTAGGTCTTTTCGCTCGGTCTCTCAGAAGGCTAGCGTGAGCAGAGCAACGGAAGTTGCGGAAGAGCGGAAGTTTATACACGGTTGTGAGGTATCTGAAAAAATAGTTCCACTATAGAAAAATAAACGGATTGAAATCATACATTGCGCCGATATATTTGTTTTTAATCATCAATGAACACCACTAACCACTCGGTAAGTTGAACAGTTTTGAAAACGAACGTTAAGGGTTGTTTTAAGGGCATGTTTGTGCATGGCCATAGACTCCCATTCTAAAGCGGTCATGGGCAATTCTAAAATAGCAGACATCCCAAGTCTCCCGGAAGTTCCGGGAGTCTCCCGCATATTGATAGCGGCTCCCTGATGCCCGCAAATCAGTTAAAATCTCCCGGAAGCAAGAGCGTGCAAGGCAGAGAGAGGGAGCGAGAGACCTTGCGTGTGTGTGCTAGTGTGCGTGTGTGCCTCAGGATTTTATCTCTACTCTCGAACCGAATTCATCAGACAAATGCGGAAGTAAAATTCTCACAAAAACGACTCCAGAAGCCTAAATAGCGTTTTATAAGTATATGTTTATATTTAAATCTAGTTCCTACATTATTTTTCTATACATTGGCTTACTGGGTACTCTAACCTGCAACATGGGCTTTAAGCTTTAAAATAAATAAAACCACTTGTTTTTTTGAAAAGCATATGACTACATTTTTCCACACAGTGCTATCAAGAATCGATAAGAGAATCGTTAAAGAATCGGATCGATAATCAGAATCGTCAGTGGCATTATTATTGATAAAATTTTATCAATTCCCATCCCTATGTGAAGACAGTAAAATTATAAATCAAACATTAAAGAACATACATGTTTTTTTAATAGTTTTTTTGAGAGTTAAAAGATTAAAACATTTTGCTAACATGAGGTCTTGTGTCACTGTCAGTCTTTTTACATCAGTGCAAAACTAGGGTATGCAGATTAAGACCACTATTTATCAGCATGCATTGATTAATCCCATGGCATGTAGCAAAAAAAAAGAAAGAAAAAAAAGTGCGACCAAATCATATGCTGGTGCGACCAACTGAGAAAGTTGGTAGCACTAGTGCAACCAGTGGAAAAGTTAGTCTGGAGCCCTGACCACATTTTTCAAAGATTCTTAAACGGCTCGTCAGATGAATCAATCTCTCTAAATCCCTCCTTTCCACATGCTACTGGCCAGACAGCTCAGTCTGTTGTGATTGGTTTACTGCGTACAGCGCGCTTGTCTTAAACAAAAACACCCATTGCCATAACAACATCAGCTGTCCTGAGGCTTCCTACACCATAAACTAAACACAGTAACGAACAATGACATCGATTTTACCATATCAATCCGAACGCGAGTCCAATAATGAAACTCTGGAAGAACTAGTTATTCAACCCGAACCTCCATCACAAGTATGACTCAAGCAGGACGTTTCTCAGTGATACACTGCATTAATAGACACAGCTATAGATAATTGTGGCCCACAAACTGATTAGCATAGGTATTTAAAGGGTTAGTTTCAAGGGTTTGCGCATATGCTTCAGTTATTGTGTGCGAGAGAGATCTCAGGACTGGTAGCATATTGTGGCGAGCTTTAACGAGAAGCAGTGGGTCCGGAATTTTAGCATGAGCAAGCCAACCTTTGATATGTTGTGTCAACGTTTGTCCACATTCCTCTCCTACGACGACACAACGTTTCGACAGGCCATCCGTCCCTTTGCAGACGCGCATCGGGGTTGCTCTTGTCATTAAACCGCGGAGAAGTAGCCTAATGCCTCAGAAAATCCGATCAGCCTGTTTACATGACAGTCGCATTGGCACATATCCGATTTATATCTGATTTATTTTCACATATGAATGAGGCCTGAAACCGATCTCGAAATATCTGAATGCATGTGTTTTTTTCCTGTTTACACTGTCATAGAACACATCCGATCTGTGTCACATATGAGCAAAAAATCAGAATTGGGTTACATTTCACTTGTAAACGAGGCCTTAGAGCTGTTACACATTACATGAAAGGTCATTTTCTCAAAAATACGATAAAATGTCTAACAGTGCAGTGTGGTGTAGGGGTAATAGTATTCCTGAATGTCTTGACTCAAATACTTTGACTCATTTAACATATAGGCTATTGATCAAACAACAACAATTTTGACACTCAGGGTGTCAACATTACGTAATACCTGCTTGGGTGAATTTCACCTCCAGCAATCAAAGGAAAATACAATCAGCAACAGTTTCCCCCATACAGACGTTCCCCCTGTAAAAACATTTGACACCAACTGACCAGTCAGTTTGAGTGACACATGGATTCCCCGTCAATCACTAGTGACAGTCATAAATCAACCAAAAGTGACACAAAGTATATGCTAATACTACTGTCCTACTTTTTACCAATAATTTTTTGTCACTTAAGTCAAAGCTTAAGACTATTCTTAAGAGCATTTCTGAGAAGTTTTATAAATACGGGCCCCAGGGAACGAGACACTGCGTCTCGTCGCCATGCCTCCGGGCTGCCTGCACAGTCCCTTCAGACGAAGAAGTGGATGACATGTTCTCTAGGCACCCTTTTAAACTTCCTGGTCACACTAGTAGTGACGTCATGGCTGTTGCCGGCCAATACGATTGCAGTGATTATACAGAACTTCAGTCATCAGTCATGCTGAGGTGTTCCCCAAAGTGTCTCAGGACGCAGTGTCTCGTTCCCTGTTTTCAGGGAACAAGAGTTACAGTCGTAACCCGAGACGTTTTTGAACGATGGTGCGCAGAGAGACGAATCCTTTCGTTCTTATGCTCTGTATCAGATGTTCTCTGCTTTCTGCAGGAACTATTAGATAAAGAGCCTTTTCAACAGTAAAAGTTCATCTCAGCTTGTCATGTGGGGCTGGATTCAGAAACAATAAGCCAGCACCCCTTAATACAGTAAGACGATTTATGAGGGTGCGAGACAGTTACTTCCGGTCACTAAGTCTCTGATCCCATCCTGGGATTTATCTGTGGTTCTGGATGTGCTCTTCCAGCCCCCTATTGAACTACATCAAAGCGGGTGAGAGTGAATTACACGCTTTGTCTGTACATTCTCACTCTATGCGGTTTTTACTGGGTAGATCGGAAGTTACACTGAAAACTAATCCGGAGTTTGTTCCTAAAGTCAATGTGCAGAGGATGAGTTTGTTACGAAAGAGCAGTCCGCTCTTCATCTCTTGTGCTGACAATTATAAGGGGGGACCCATTTAGTTTTACCACTCACTCACTGTAGGAGCCATATTTAGAATTTTGTGCACTACCAAAATTGATATTTGTTTAATTTGCTTATTTTATATTTTTCTTTTGTTTCATATTTGGACTAATCTGTTCACGTGAATAGACTTGCTCCTCCTCCTTGACACGTAATTACGGCGTGAATGTGCAGGTCTTAAATGTGTATTAGAATTGTTGGTAGACAGGTTAGAGTGTGGAGAGCAACAGTTTTCTTCAATCGCATGCTATGGTATCGATGCTCACAGCAATATTTGTTTTTTTGTTTTCTTGGAAAGTTGAATTTTTTATTTTTTTGGGATTGAAAGTAAACCGGAGATTATGTTCAATAAACCGCGGCATTTGTTATGACTGCATCTCCGTGCGTGCTTTGTGGACATGTGAATCGGGAGAGACTCCTCCGCTAACCTCAAAAGGGCTAAAGAAAGTTAACAAGATAAGCCTCTACAATTTATTGAAGAAAACTTGCACTAGAGATCGATCGACGAAACTACAAAGGACTGTACTGTGGATTATCTTCTCAAGAAAACTTGGAAGCGGTGCTGTTCACGTCCGAAGTGGATGGACGCGATTTATCAATGAACAACGCATTCGCTGTGAGTACAAGAATGTAAACAAGCAACACAACTGATCAATGAATCTGCTAGTATTTGTGTCTTGTATTACATAATGGATGAGGAGATTCAGACTGCCGCTGCGGCCGAAAGGCTTTTAAGTTCACGCATTGCAACGCGTGGAAGCAAATTAGGAGTATGCACGAGGAAAATGAATGAAATTAAAGCTCTGCTTACTGAAGGTGGAATCGTTGAAGAGGTAGATGATTGCATGTCGTCGTTATTATTTTATATCCACGACTTCAAAAGTGTGCATAAGGCAGTGCAAGATCTCTTGGCAGAAGAAGAAAAGGAAAATGATCATGTAGATTGGTTTGAAACTAGAATGATGAATTTCTAGTGTGTCTGTAAAGTCTAAATCATCTACGGCCTCTTCTGCAGCTAAAATAGCTGCCGCTGAAAAAGCTGCTTTAGAAGCACGCGCCAAAACTCTGCCTGATATACAAGCGTTGCAGATGGAAGAAGCCATTATAAAATCAAAGATTGAAAGGGCAGAACTAAGAACTCAAATGGCAGAAGCAGATGCAAAGATCAAAGTGCTGACAAATAATGCTGAGTCACAAGGTGATGTTATGAATGACTATTATGATACAAACATGGAAGATAATGTTGAACCTACTTTTATTGATGCCTCTGCAATTGAATTCGCTCCTGTAACAGCCGTACCTAAAACTCCACTCCAGAGAGCAGTTAGTCACGTGCAAAGAAGCTCTCAAGTAGCAGCAGCCGCAAGTCCATCAAGTCCACAATTGGAGGTCAGTAATAGCTCAAACAAAGGCTTAAGCTTAATGGCTCAAAGGCAAAGGGAAATGACTGATCTTATGATTAAGCAGCAAAATCTTTCTCTATTGCCTAAGAGAGAAGTTCCTGTTTTTGATGGAGATCCACTGTCCTATCAGTCTTTCTTTCATGCTTTTAAATATCTGATTGAAGAAAAGACTAGCAGCAGTCAGGATAGACTCTACTTTCTTGAACAGTTTACTGCTGGCCAAGCCAGAGACCTTGTTCGCAGCTGTCTGCACATGGAAGCTCGCAGAGGATATACTGAAGCTCAGCAACTTTTAAAGAAACATTTCGGCAATGAAATGAAGATTGCAAATGCTTATATTGAAAAGGCACTGAATTGGACAGCCATTAAAGCTGATGATGGGAAATCACTTCATGCCTATGCTCTGTACCTTAGGGAATGTTGCAATGTTATGCAGGATCTAGAATACATGGATGAACTGAACGTTGTATCAAACTTGAAATTGATAGTATCCAAACTCCCATACAAGCTTCGCGAAAAGTAACTTTTGAGTCATTCCAAAGAACGAATACTCGTATTAGATTTAGAAATCTTGTAGAATTTCTTGAAATTCAGTCTGAGATTTTACTCCATCCAGTTTTCGGAGATATCAAAGATCCTACTCCTGTTAAAGGTACAGTTGTAAAATCCAGAACAACCAGCTTGAGGATACCTAAAAGGGGCAGCAGCTTTGCTACTACAGTGACAGGAGCTGATGAGCAAAACAAGCAGAGAGGCACCTAAAGTGCAGCAGCAAGCAGGCACCACCCATGTTGCTGTTTTGACCTCATGTAGTTTCTGCCAAGGTAACCATGCACTAACTGACTGCAAAATATTAAAATCAGAATCGCAAGAAAAAAAGGTTGGATATCTCAAAAGGAATGGCCACTGTTTTGGATGTTTAAAAAAGGGTCACATGAGCAAAGATTGCAATAAGAAAATGGTTTGCCAGATATGTCAACGAAAACATCCTACATTGCTCCACATTGTCAATGAAAATTCAAAGAAGCAGATTTTGCCAAACCCAAACTTCACAGAATCAAAAGAAACGCCAGTTAATAGTGCACTAGTATCAGCTGATCGTGCAACAGGGGCCAGTAGGGAATGTGCACTAGCAATTGTGCCAGTCCAGGTTAAAGTTGCCAAAGGCAGTAAGATCATTAAAACCTACGCCTTTCTTGATCCAGGCAGTTCGGCGACGGACTCCACTGAGAACCTCATGAATCAGCTGAATGCCAAAGGACGCAGAACTGAAATTCTTCTGAGAACGATGGGGCAGGAGAGACCTGTTAAGAGCTATGAGCTCACAGGACTAGAAGTAGGTAGTATTGATGGAGGTGGAGGTGGATACATAGATCTGCCTAAAGTATACACTCAACCCAAGATCCCTGTATCAAAAGAGAACCTACTCACTCACCATGATCTTGAAAAATGGCCTTATTTGAAAGAAATCGAACTGAAAAGAATCAACGCTGACATTGAAATCTTGATTGGAATTAATGTTCCAAAAGCTTTGGAACCGTGGAAAATAGTGAACAGTCAAGGAAATGGGCCATATGCGGTCAAGACTGTGCTAGGGTGGGTGGTTAATGGCCCACTCAATTCTTGTTCCTCTATGGATGAAGTTGGATTAACGTCAGTGATGGCCAATCGCATCTCTATGGAAAATCTCCAGGATCTGCTTATCAGGCAATATAATCATGACTTTCCTGAAAAGGATTATGAGGAGAAAAGAGAAATGTCAGCTGAAGACAAAATATTCATGAACATAGCAACGACTTCAGTGGAACTCAAAAATGGGCATTATCACTTACCTCTACCGCTTCATAAAGATGCAACCTTGCCCAACAACTTTGAGTGACAGCACAACATACACTTAACCTTGCTAAGAGATTCAAGAAGGATCCTGCTTATGCAAATGAGTATAGTGTGTTCATGGAGGATGTGCTGAGGAAGGGATACGCAGAAAAGGTGCCACAAGAATAATTCCAAAGGAATGATGGTCATCTATGGTATATACCACATCATGGGGTGTACCACAAGAAGAAGGGAAAGCTTAGAGTTGTTTTTGATTGTTCATCTTCATACAAAGGCAAAGCTCTTAACTCTGAACTTCTCCAAGGTCCTGACCTGACTAACCCACTTCTTGGTGTGCTGCTTAGATTCAGGAAGGAACGAATTTCAATAATGGCAGACATCGAAGCAATGTACTATCAGATACGAGTTCAAAATGATCATCGTGACTTTCTTCGTTTCCTGTGGTGGCCACAAGGGGATGTTAACCAGCCACTGGAAGTCTATAGGATGAATGTTCATCTTTTTGGTGCAGTATCATCTCCCAGCATTGCCAATTTTGCCTTAAAGCAAACAGGAATTGATAATTTTGAACGATACAGCTCACAAGTCATTGATACAATTAATCATAGTTTTTACGTCGATGATTGTCTCAAATCTGTGGCTTCCGTGGAAGAAGCAATCAAGCTCATTAAAGACCTCAGGGAAGTATGCACCCTCGGAGGATTTACTTTGAGTAAATGGGTGAGCAACAGCTTTGAAATCCTTGAGACTATTCCAGAAATTTACAGAGCCCCTCTTGTGAAACAACTGGACTTGGACAGAGAAAAACCTCCTCTTGAGAGGGCACTCGGAATCCAGTGGAACATCCAAAAGGATATCTTTACCTTCCGGGTAGCCGTTATAAATAGAGCTCCCACAAGACGAACAATCCTTTCTGTAGTCAATTCTATCTATGACCCACTAGGTTTCCTTTCCCCATTTGTTCTCAAGGCTAAGCAAATCCTGCAAAGGCTCTGCCATGAGAAATATGGGTGGGATGAAATAATCTCAGATGAAATGATGAGACCATGGCAAAGATGGCTTACAGAGTTAGACCAGCTGAGCAGATTTGAAGTGGACAGATGCATGAAGCCTGAAAATGTTGGTGTTGTAAAGACAGCCGAATTACATCACTTTTGTGATGCGAGTGAGCTAGGATATGGGATGGTCAGTTACCTCAAACTTACAAACAGTATAAAAAATGTTCATGTTACCTTTGTACTGGGAAAAGCCAGAGTAGTCCCACTGAAACGGATGACCGTTCCTAGACTTGAGCTTGCAGCCGCGACCCTGGCTGTGAAGGTGGACAGAATGTTGCAAAAGGAACTTCACATGGAACTAGATGATTCTACTTTCTGGACAGACAGTACAGTAGTACTGAAGTACATCCACAACCAAACAAAACGATTTCATACTTATGTTGCCAACAGAATTGCAGTGATACATAACATCTCGCAAGTACATCAGTGGAGGCATGTATGTTCTGGAGACAACCCGGCAGATGACAGCTCACGTGGTCTACAGATAGAATCCCTCCTAAATTCCACCAGATGGCTGAACGGACTTCTGCGTAGTCGAATGCATTCTCAATGATCGGCCCATCACAACTGTATCAGGTGATACAAATGATCTTGAACCCCTAACACCAAATCACCTTCTGCAGTTGAAATACAAACCTCTCTTGCCACCTGGACTCTTCAATAAGGATGACTTGTATGATAGAAAGCGATGAAAACAGGTTCAATACCTTGCAGACCTTTTCTGGCAACGATGGACCACTGAATATCTCTCATTGATGCAGCAACGGCAAAAATGGGTCAATACCAAGAGAAACTTCAAGGTAAATGACATAGTAGTCATAGTAGACCATACAGCACCAAGGAACTCGTGGCCCTTAGGTCGTGTGATGAAGACCCTCCCTTACGAAAAAAGTTCATTTTGAGTAATGTTCAAGTATATTTTTAAGTATACTTTATGTAGTAAGTATACTAATGTCAATATGTACTAGTAGTAAACTTGTAAGTGTACACTCTAAAAACTCCTGGGTTATTTCTTCAACCCATTTTCTGGGTTATTTGTGTTGGGTTAAAATTATGGGTTATTTTTTCAGAGAGTAACCATTTTCTGGGTTATAGGGCTAATATTTTGACCCAATTCATGGGTTGTTTGGGTTTCTGGGTTATTTTTCAAAGAGTAACCCATGTTCTGGGTTATAGGGTTGGCTTTCTCTCTCTCTCTCTCTCGCAGTTGTTCTGGAATTTTCTCACAACAGTCTCACACATAACCGTCGCTTCGCGCTCGATCCGTTTTGGCCTGTGCTTCATCGGTGCAACTTCATCTATATTCAAGGTAAGAGAGTATTTTCAGTGTTGATGTAATGTTAACTTTTCTGTGTCCATGTCCCTGTTGCTAGTTTAGCACCATTTGCAAAAAAATAAATAAAAAATACGTTGCTACGTTGAGACTAGCCTTAGCCGTGGTAATTCTGTGGTTGGCATGTAGCCGCGGCTATCACGACAACGTCTAGGACAACTCGAGGTAACGTTATCGCACAAGCGGACGCGATTTTGAACACGGTCCTGAGCCGTTGCTGGGTGCCGCGGACAGACCGCCGCTATGTGTGTGTGTTAGTGATGGGCGGAGCGATCCTGAAGTATCGATACTTCGATACTGACGTGGTATCGAAAAGGATCGATCCTCACATAAAAATATCGATCCAAATGTGTTTTTTTACCAGTCATTTTTTAATTAATTTAGCACGCAATTCAGTGCGGAAAATAAGCTTCTAAGTGGAAAAATAAGCGAATGTTAGAGGACAATTGTGTAGGATAGAACTTTTTCTCCTAGTCATCTGGATACAAGACGAAACCAATCAATTACAGAGAGCGTTTGATGCTGGTGCTTCGCTGAGCTCACAGGCCCAGTGCGTTTGGGAAAGCCTTGCTTAGATGACAGAGAAACAATCAGGAGTTATTTTGCAATAAACAAACCAAAAGTGTACATAACGTTTCAAAATGTTGACGTCAGTAAGATTTTCTTAATGAAATTAATATTTTTATTCAACAAGGATCGATGCATTAAATTGATCAAAAGTGACAGTCAAGGGTTTTACACTGTTAAAAACAAATCTACTTCATATATGCTGTTCTTTCAACTTTGTTCCTCAAATAATTCTGCATAAAATGTATCATGGTTTCCACAAAAATATGAAACTGTTTTCAACATTGATAATAATAAGAAATGTTTCCTGAGCAGCAAATCAGCATATTAAAATGAAATAACATCATGACTGGAGTAATGATGCCGAAAATTCAGCTTTGATCACATGAATAAATTACAGTTTACTATGGCATAGAAAACAGATAGCCTATGTTAAATTGTAATATTACAGTTTTTACTGTATTTTTGATCAAATAAATGCAGAAGAGAATTAAAAATCTAACAGACCCCAAAATTTTGAACAGTAGGCTGGTACTAGTAGGCTAGTAGTAGGCTAGTACTATAATTAGGGTAGTTTTGTAAAAGTCACTGACTAATTACAGGCGAGTTGAGAGCACAAATCACAAAATATTTAGGCCTAGTAGTCATGAAAATTTATTCAGATTTAGCATATTAATGATGCATTCACCTCATAAATCATGACACACTGCTCTAGCACAGCAAAGTGCATACAAGTTCAAGTGCATGCTTTTAAAATGAAAAAGTATCGGTATCGGTATCGGCGATACTGGCCCTGTATTTACTTGGTATCGGATCGATACCAAAATTTGCAGTATCGCCCATCACTAGTGTGTGTGTGTGTGTGTGTCCGTTACACTCATAGAGAATAATGTGTTCGAATTTTAAAGACGCGGCTCTGCGCTTCGCGAGCCCCTTGAGAGAGTGCACGTCCGGTGAGCGATACCTCGAGTTGTCCTAGACGCGACGCGGCGCTTCTCGTCCGGTGTGCGAGCCCCATAGCTGCGGCTACAGAGCGCCGAGGCAACACAATAGTTGAGTTATGTTTACCAGCTGTGCCGTGCTTATCATATTATACAGTGCTCTACTGGCTGAAGTAACGTTAGGTAGAGTTAAAGAAGCGGGTCAAGTCTTCAAATTGTTGCTAACCTCTATATTGCTATGTTTTCTCCACAGTTTTGTCGCTGATAAGCTAACTGAGTGGCAGCTGTCTGAGCTGACAGAGAATTTTAGAGGTGAGCATTTTACTCTTATTGCCCTTATATCATCTCTCTATACCTTTTTTTTTTTTTTTAATAAGACTTAAATGTGTCAGTGCAAGATTTTGTGAAAGTCACAACTTCTTTGACAGTGGGGTATGTACAACCCTAAAAGATTACTGTGCCTTGTCTTCAAGCTGTTATGCATAAGAATGGGCTGTCATTACACTTTTTAATGAAAGAAAATATGTCATTCACACAAAATGGGTAATGTTAATGCTGCAAAATAACCACATTAGTAAACTAGCAATTTGGGCCACGTAAAAAAAATTAAATAAAAAAGCCACTGCATTACCTTAAAAGTGATTATTTGTTAGCTTGATAATGAAAGAGTGTCTGGTGAGTGGTTCACAATTGTCTCGACTTATTAACAATACTCATATTGTCTTGTTTTCTGTCTTTCAGATAGATGAGGAGGCATTTCTTCTCTTTGATGAGGACACCATCAAAAATCTTGTCCCCAAAGTTGGCCCCAGGCTTAAATTCCTGAGGCTCTTCTGAGAATTGTTGTTTATTTTTCTATTTTTTATTTCTAATATTGTTATTACAGTGTGACCTAAAATAAATATGAAAATAAACATGTCCAAGTGTGTGTTTTTTCTTATAGATTTTTATTTAATGCAATAAAAATGTAAAAGTGCTTGAAGTGTGTAATATAATGTAAAACAAAGTTTTATTTTCTGAAATAAGGCATACTGGGATAGTGACCCAACCCACTGAGCAAGCGACGTCTGTGGACGTACAAAACAGGTTGATATCAAGTCCGCCCGTCCAGGCCATGATCTGAACGTCCATTGACAGCCAGAATTAGTCGATTAATGACACTGAGAAATTATGTCCAATCTGGCCATAATCTAAACGTCTACTGACAGCCAGAACTAGTTCAGAAAAGACGTTCATACTGACTATAATCTGGACGTCCGTTGACATCCAGAAACAGTCCATAAATGACGTGAATAAAGATGTCCAATCCGGCCATAATCTAAACGTCCACAGACAGCCAGAACTAGTTCAGAACAGACGTTCATACTGACTATAATCTGGACGTCCGTTGACATCTAGAAATAGTCCATAAATGACGTGAATAAACATGTCCAATCCGGCCATAATCTAAACGTCCACAGACAGCCAGAACTAGATCAGAAAAGACGTTCATACTGACTATAATCTGGACGTCCGTTGACATCCAGAAACAGTCCATAAATGACGTGAATAAAGATGTCCAATCCGGCCATAATCTAAACGTCCACAGACAGCCAGAACTAGTTCAGAAAAGACGTTCATACTGACTATAATCTGGACGTCCGTTGACATCCAGAAACAGTCCATAAATGACGTGAATAAAGATGTCCAATCCGGCCATAATCTAAACGTCCACTGACAGCCAGAACTAGTTCAGAAAAGACCTTCATACTGACTATAATCTGGACGTCCGTTGACATCCAGAAACAGTCCATAAAAGACGTGAATAAACATGTCCAATCCGGCCATAATCTAAACGTCCACAGACAGCCAGAACTAGTTCAGAACAGACGTTCATACTGACTATAATCTGGACGTCCGTTGACATCCAGAAACAGTCCATAAAAGACGTGAATAAAGATGTCCAATCCGGCCATAATCTAAACGTCCACAGACAGCCAGAACTAGTTCAGAAAAGACGTTCATACTGAGTATAATCTGGACGTCCGTTGACATCCAGAAACAGTCCATAAAAGACGTGAATAAAGATGTCCAATCCGGCCATAATCTAAACGTCCACAGACAGCCAGAACTAGTTCAGAACAGACGTTCATACTGACTATAATCTAGACGTCCGTTGACATCCAGAAACAGTCCATAAAAGACGTGAATAAAGATGTCCAATATGGCCATAATCTAAACGTCCACTGACAGCCAGAACTAGTTCAGAACAAAATGACAAACAATATCTGTAAATTAATTAACTGACTGTTACGGACTATATCATTAACTGTTAAATTGATCTTGCTGGTCAGACACCAACAGGGTTCATGATGCACACATGGCACTTTTAAGTCCTTCTGGGAAGTTTGTATTCATGAGGTTTTACAATTTTTTTAATTTTTTTTATGTTTTAAATTAATTTATGAAGCCACTGTAAAATGTATCATTAGCCTACATGTTATATTGTTATACTATAACACAGTCATATTTTGTGCAGGCATTAGCTTACTTCATCGTAAATGGAAAAGCCTGACAATGTAACTGCTAAATACCCAAGTATTGTGGTATTCCACAATGTTTCTCACTGACACACTCATAACTCGAGATTGTGGATTAAAGAAAATCCCAAGCTTCCTACTCATATTTTCATCATTGTGGCGGCGTTCATGTGTGTTCAATTTGTAAATACGATCTTTATGATACTAGGCATGTCTTGAATGCATCAATAGCTCTAGTTTAGGGACAATCCATACAAACAATCTTTATTAAACAGACTGTCACAGTGAGAAGATTTTTGTCCTTTATCAATGCTAAAGGCCTAACCACTGCAGTTAACACCATGCTGTTAAATAAAAGTCTGTAGACAAGTCTTAAGGTTAGGGTTAGGGTTAACCTTAACCCTTAATTTCTAACCCAGACCCGGTTTCACAGACAGGGTTTAGATAAAGCCAGGATTTGTCCTTAGTTCAATTTGGGTATTTAATTATAGCTTTTAAAAATGTGCCTTAGAAAAAAAAAAAAACATTACTGGCGTGCATCTTGAGACAAAACAATGGCACTGCTATAAGATATGTTGCTTTCAGGTAATACAGCTCAAACATGCATTTTAGTCTGGGACTACAGGCTTGCCTGTGAAGTGTGAAACCCGGGGTATTATGTTGTAACTTGTATATAATTATGCCAATGTTACCAAAGTGTTGCGTTGGACAGAGGATTAACTCTAAACCAACAGGTTGTGTAACTGTGCCACACAGGGTGAAAATGGATGTTGACATTATTAGGCATAAGAGTGTTTCTAAAGGAAAGGTCAATAATTTGTGAAAGTGTAAAAGGGTCATTATGGGTCACATGAATGTAACTGTCACCACCATGATGCCAATTCCTTAGATTTTCATATAGATCTACATACAGAATTGTATATGAATATATGCAGTGTTTGCTCTGTTTAATATACTGTTTGCTCTATTAAATTGCACTTTATCAGAACAGTGGTAAATAAATATTATATATGGTCAGTTACTGTAAGTTCTTACAGTATTTTTAATCTTTCATTTTTATTGTTGAATTTTTAATCATGCACTGCAATGAAAAAACAATTTAACCAATTGATTAGCCTAAATATAACAGCCAGCCTACAAAAACAACCAAATAAATAGCACACAATATATAATAAAAAATAAAAAAAAATAAAAAAAAAATATATATATATATATATATATATATATATATATATATATATATATATATATATATATATATATATATATATATATATATTTTTTTTATTTTTTATTTTTTTTTTATTATTATATATTATATTATATTTTCATATTTCCCTGTAATTGCAATGTTGCCACACTATTGGCTGTCTCTCCTAGCTGTTTTGAGCATGATTGGTTATTCTCTGTTTATTCTGTCTGTCATCCAGGAATCTAGCCAATGACAACTATGCGCGCCTTTACGAGTCAAGTTTGAATAAACGTCAGTTGAAGTGAGTCGGTGTTTGCTTTGCTGCTGCGCGGGATCTTCAATATTTGCCTATTCTGTGGGTTTTACATCGTTTAAAACATGGATTATTTTTCATCGGACTGCTAAATGTTTATTTTGAGCGAGTTGCTGGGTGTTGCTGGATGTAAATGAAGAACAAACAAGGAATATGGACAAAGAATTTTATCAACGGAAATATTGCAATCTACGGAAGGTAAAACTTTATTTTATACAAATTCTGCTACATCAAGATATAGGCTAGTGTATTAAATTGAGAATCTAAACGCGATTAGAGCAATATTGTTAGTGCATACGGTATTCCAATGTATTAATGTTATGTGCTGCTAGCATGTGTAACTTGTCTAACTTAGTTTATGATAAAATAAACTCAGCATGGGAGCTTACAACGAGTGAACTGAGAATATATATTGTATCTTTAGACAGAAAGGAACTGTCACAGTCTTATACTATAAGAATCTGCAAACTAGGCTTATGAATCTATTGATCGCGGGATGGCTAACCGATCAGTTAAATTAACGAGTCGTAATAATATGTTTTGGAGCTGGTGAGTCAATTTAGCAAGCTTTTGCAAATGTCTCCGTAAGTAAGTAAAACAAATAACTAATATTGATGTGTATGTGTGTGTTTCCTTCATGATCCAGGCATTTGGGGAATAAATATTATCCAGCCACACGATGTTCAGATGCGGTGAGTATTGTCATAAAATACACGTGAAATAGAGGCAGAACATGTGAATCTGCTCAAATGCACTGGTTCAAACCCTCCAGACAAGCTTTATCTTCTTGAGTTTACAGGCCTAGCTGACCCAAAAATAAATGTCTTTCAAAATGAAAGTATTTTCAAACCTGTATAACTTACTTTTGTGAAACACAAGAATTTTGGGAATAAAACAACTGTATGCATTGTTGCCTATGACAAAAATAAAAGGCATTTTTCAAGATATCTTAATTATGGTTCTACATAAGAAACTCATACAATTTCAACCTATGGGTGAGTAAGCTACATAATGAGATAACTCTATTTTATTTTTATTTTTTTTATTTTTTTTGGATGAGCTGTTCTTTTAAAGGATTAGTTCACCTCAAAGTTGAAAATTCTGTCATCATTTACTCAACCTCAAGTTGTTTCAAACCTGTATGAATTTCTTTCTTCTGCTGAACACAAAGAAAGATATTTTGAAGAATGTCTGTAACTTGGGTCCCATTGACTTCCATAGAATTTTTTTTCCCTACTATGGAAGTCAATGGGACCCAAGTCTGTCTGGTTACCGACATTCTTCAAAATATCTTTCTTTGTGTTCAGCAGAAGAAAGAAATTCATACAGGTTTAAAACAACTTGAGGGTGAGTGAATGATGACACAATTTTCAACTTTGAGGTGAACTAATCCTTTAAGGACATTTGCTAAATTAACCATGTTTTTTATTATAGTGTAGAAACCATGTTTTTATGGTGGATAGTGAGTATAGGAGCAGGCTTCACTGCATATATTAATAAACTTTTAGAGTGCTGGCCTGGATAATTGTAATACGTAAAATAGGAAAGAGGCCGCACTATGCATAAACTTTTATTTGCAAAAATGCGTTTCGGCACGTGGAAACTGATGAAGGCACACGCCGAAACCTGTTTTTGCAAATAAAAGTTTATGCATAGTGCGGCCTCTTTCCTATTTTACGTATTACAATAATTTATTACCATTTGGTTAGTGTCGCAAAACATTGTTAATTTTTAGTAAGGGTTCTCCAGATTTATATAACACTTATGGAACATTAAAAAATGGTCCTATGTTACGCGATCAATAATCCTATTAAAACTCTTAAAAAAAAAATATATATTTTTAGATCAAGCATTGGACTTACGGAGCAGAATAGGCACCAACAGAGAAACAAGTCCATCACTAGTAAGTATCCACTGCAGTATCTTCTGGTTACACTTTATTTCGATAGTCCACTTTCACTAACATGTCAACTAACTCTCATTAGAGTATTAGTAGGCTGTAGTAGACAGTCAATAGACTGGTAGGTTAAGTTTAGATGTTAGGATTCGGGTTAGGAGAATAAGTTGACTTGTAGTTGCCAAGTAACTTATAGTCAGTAGAATGTCTGTTAGGGGACCAACAAAACAGAGTGTTAGCAAATATTAAGCAGACAGTCTACTAATACTCTAATGACAGATAGTTGACATGTAGTTGCAAAGTTACTTATAGTTAGTAGAATGTCTAAAGTGGACTATCGAAATAAAGTGTTACCCAGTATTTAAATCCGCAGTCAATTTTAAAGGCACAATGCACTCCGAAATTAAAAAATGATCTCTTTTTTTCTTCTCTCGTGCCATTCTAGATATATATGTGACTTTCTTTCCACAAAGATTTTTTGAAAAATCATCCATTATTGTAAGCCAATATAATGCAAGTGCATACGCCAGAAACTTCATACAGCATACTCACAGCTTGCTGTGTTGTTCACACAAGATGTTTTCTGCACTTATCATGTGAGCTTTACAATGCTCTTGGACTTTTTCGACCTTCAGCATTTTGGTGTCTATTCACTTGCATTATTTGACACACAAACACAAGAGATGGATAATATTTCTAAAAGTCTAGTTTATTTTTTCTAAAATATGTGTTTTCATCTGAAGAAAGAAAATCATATACCTTTCGGTCGGCATAAGGTAGATAAAATGAAGGGGGAATCAGTTTGCTCTCCTTTACCTAGTATTATTTATAAACATTACATGTGATTTAATAAATGTACAATTAAAGGGGTGTTCGAAGCAAACATCTAAATCCCTTCACAAAGAGCCCTTCCACAAAAGGGTTAGCAAAGGGGGACATGCATCCGATGGTAAATTAACTGAAGTAATTTTATCTTATAGTAATTTTATATTATATTTATGGTAATGTGACCTAGGATGGCAAGTTCCTGTGTTTCATTTTAAAGTAGATATGGTGGAAGAGTTAAGTTGAACATAGAATAATTGAGTTGTTTGTTTGGGTTTGCTATATTACACACATTTTCATCATACCGAAGTTCCATAGGTAAAACTTTTATTAACAGATGCGTTAATGTAACTACCTGCAGGGTTAAAAGAAAGACGTCAAGAACACACAAACTTAAGGAACTTTTACACATCAACAATGTACTAAAAACGGAAACGTTTTTTCTTTGTACAGATGACAATGTTATTAAAACGATTACCGTTTGGACAGATCCACTGTGTTAATTTACATGTTCCTTCTTTTGGTGATGCACATTTTTCTATCAGACATAAGTTTTAGATACCAGACAAAACGAATGAGACGTGACCCATGCTAATTAATTCCCCCCTTTTACCTCTCTCTTTTATCTTTCTGTGACCAGGATCCGTCATTCATCAGAACAGCTACCAAGAGAAGTGAGTATTCGTCCTCTACCTCCTTTGTCTCAATGTTATTTCAACACTATTGGTCTCCAAAGTACTATATGTGTTTATATTAGGGGTGTAAGATTAAGAAAATGTCGATGCAAAAACGATTCACAGTATGTAAATGTAGTTACTTTTCCTATATAGGTATTAGGGATGTGCATCTCCATAACTGAGGCCGATACGATACGCATCTCGATGCATAGCCAACGATACAATACATTAATGATACATATAAGCAGCTGCCAGCTACCGATGCAATGCAATACGATTCACTTTTATTACGATCCGGTGCGATTCGATTTCGATTCAACGCATTGCAAAAATATGATGCTATGCAATTCAATATGGTATAGATAGTTCACTTTTATTTCTTTTGTTCAGACATAGGGCAAATCATAAAGTAGCAAAGTGCCATCTGACTTTTAACACATGGCTCTCTCACAATCAAAAGATTTGGTTTCCACAAAAAAAGCAGGTACTGTAGGCTAACTGACCAGAAAGCAGGTACTGTAGGCTAACTGACCAGAAAGCAGGTACTGTAGGCTAACTGACCAGAAAGCAGGTACTGTAGGCTAACTGACCAGAAAGCAGGTGCTGTTATTATGTGCTTCACGGGCCGTTTATCAGTTTGGACCAGTGCAGCGCGAGCCGATCTTGATCAATCGACACTGTTACTACACGGCGCTAAGAGATCCCCACTGAAGTAATAACATCGCTGCGAGATCTATTGAGAAGCATTCATATATCTCTGTTATTAACGGATCAAACAGCGCTGACATGGAAATATTGTGCCATGAATGAACAATCCAGTGTCCACAGATCAGCAACATTCACCATGGATTTACTGTAGTAAAACAAACTGTAACCATGGAAGTTTGGCAGGAATAGTAGGCTATAATGCTTTCAAGTTACATTACGTTGGTTTTATTTTGACATGAATAAAATTACTGCCCTCAGAAGTTAATCTGAACTAAAATAAACCTTTGTTTATAACTACAATATTACATTAAAAAATTTTTTCAAGTAGCTGTTTTACATGCTTCTAAGAGTCGATTATAGCTTCATCATTCCTCAAAGTAAAAAAAAAAAATCATACTTTATGATGTTACGTTTAATAAATTTTTTTTTTTTTTTTAAATATTAAATCAAGGAAATTTCTCTGGCATTTCTTTCTTTTTCCTGTATCGAAAACGTACCGAACCATGACACAAGTGTATCGTATTGAACCGAACCATGAATTTTGTGAACCGTTAACTTACACCCCTAATATGTGTGTGTGTGTGTGTGTGTGTGTGTGTGTGTGTATGGGGCTGTTTAAACCTGGCCACTTGATGCGTTTTCTCAGATCGGATAGCTATCTGTTTTATCACAACAATTCCATTTACACCTGGTCACATAAATGTGTTTTTGCAAAATGGATATAAATCAGATCTTCGATTCCCTCGCTATGCAAATTTAATGGCGTTCACGTCACCGAAAGCAACAGATATGAACTGCATTTTATTGATCATCCGTTCAAATTTCTAAATCAAAGACAGCAATAGGAGAGAGCGGCAACAGCCCTGGTAAGATCATTTCGTTTCTTTACTTTTAATGATGATAACTGTGTGTTAAGCATCGGGGACTTACTTTCACTTTAATTTGCGATAGTTTGCACGTTGGCTTGATGAATAACGTTAGATGGTCAGCGGCGATGCGGCAGTAGCGTCGTCATAACTTGCTATAACATGACATATAGCCTAAAACACGCTCTCACAACTTTATTTTAGAGCGTTTTTGGGAGGAGTAAAATTTACATGTGGTTTCAACAACCAGATGCATTTACACTTGTCCAGTTTCTTCTGGAATGCGGCCCAGACCACCTCCTGAAGTGGTGTGAGCAATCAGATTCAAATGCGTCACGAATGCGTTTCGGAGGCCATTTAATCCTGGTCTTTTCAAGATCATATAGCTATCTGATCACTTAAATCGCATGCAGTTGTAAATGGCACCTATATGTGTGTGTGTGTGTGTGTGTGTGTGTGTGTGTGTGTGTGTGTGTGTGTGTGTGTGTGTGGAATGCCTTATATCAGGCTTGATGTAATTTTACTTGATTTGTGATTTATTTCATTTAATTGATTCGAGTACAAAAATGTTCAACTATGTATCTCTGCTATAAGCTAAACCACAACAGTGGCATTTGTATTTATTTATTTAACATGTGGATTTTTTTGCTTTGATTGTAGCTGCTGTCATGAAATGGGACCCAGCTGCAATAGAGGCCCAAATAAAGTCTGTAGGCGATCATCTGAAACTGCTTGCTGCTATAAATGAAGCTTGTGAACCTTATAGCAGCCATATTTTGTTAATTGTTATGTTATTGTTTTAACAACATTTTATAGACTATTTAAAGGGAAATTGTGTTAATTTACAACTTTACTGTTCAGGCTTTTAAGTTGTATTGTGTTAATTTATACTTTAGTCTTCCGGCTGTTAAGTTTTGGTCCAGCAGAACAAAATAGTAATAAAAATATATTTTGAGATTTGAATAGTTGATTTCTTGGAGTGATTAGTTTGTTTTACAGGAAAATGGTAAGCAGTTTATTACAGTTATATTGTTAAGATATACAAATGCAAGTATATACACTACACAGTTATTCAATTGAATATTCAATATTATCAATATTCTTTAAAATCTTATTTAGGTCTATGGTCTGTGTGTCTGCAGTTTCATGACACGACAACCATTAACATTGAGTAACTGGGTTTTTCTCAGTGAGAACTAGCTCCCTCACTGCCACTGTTTTGTAAATATTTGTAAGTAAATATTTTTTAAAGTTGGATCCTTGAAAAATGCACATATAGGATTTCCATGTCAGTATGGGTCTTTAACAGTCTTTGACATTTCTACTACAGAAAACACTTCTAATACAACTTTTATTCTGACTGCCTTTAGATGTCTAACAATTACATCTGTAGCAAGTCTTTACTTGACATCTATAGAATGTCCAGAAAAGACGTAAAAAAAACTTTCATTCTGGCTCCTGTGAGGACGTCTTCTGGATGTCTAAGAATGACGTCTTTAGCACGTCTTTAATTGACGTCTATACAATGTCCAGAAAAGACGTAAAAAAAACTTTCATTCTGGCTCCTGTGAGGACGTCTTCTGGATGTCTAAGAATGACGTCTTTAGCACGTCTTTAAATGACGTCTATACAATGTCCAGAAAAGACGTATAAAAAACGTTCATTCTGGCTCCTGTGAGGACGTCTTCTGGATGTCTAAGAATGACGTCTTTAGCACGTCTTTAAATGACGTCTATACAATGTCCAGAAAAGACGTATTAAAAACTTTCATTCTGGCTCCTGTGAGGACGTCTTCTGGATGTCTAAGAATGACGTCTTTAGCACGTCTTTAAATGACGTCTATACAATGTCCAGAAAAGACGTATAAAAAACTTTCATTCTGGCTCCTGTGAGGACGTCTTCTGGATGTCTAAGAATGACGTCTTTAGCACGTCTTTAAATGACGTCTATACAATGTCCAGAAAAGACGTATAAAAAACTTTCATTCTGGCTCCTGTGAGGACGTCTTCTGGATGTCTAAGAATGACGTCTTTAGCACGTCTTTAATTGACGTCTATACAATGTCCAGAAAAGACGTAAAAAAAACTTTCATTCTGGCTCCTGTGAGGACGTCTTCTGGATGTCTAAGAATGACGTCTTTTAGACGTCTTCTAGACGACTTTATGCTCGCTGGGAAGTTAGGTTATTTTTGACCCAACTCCTGGGTTAAAAAGGGACCAACTAATTTTTGGGTTATTTCTACCCAGATGTTGGGTTTTTTAAACCCAACATTTGGGTCAGGTATTTAACCCATAATGTGGGTCAAAAAGCATAACCCAATTTTCTGAGTTGAAATAACCCATAAATTAGTTGGTCCCTTTTTAACCCAGGAGTTGGGTCAAAAATAACCCATTATGGGTTATTTTTGACCCATGAGTTTTTAGAGTGTACTATTTTAATACCGCTTGGGACTAAATTGGCCCACTTGAAGTATATAAAAGTATATGTTTAAGTGTACTATAAGTGTAACAGTAGTAAACTTTAAGTGCACAACTAGTTCATAATTATGTTTCTCATTTGTACTGCAAGTGAACGTATGATTATACTAGTAGTTTACTATTTTAATACTTGTAGCAACTTTGAAGTATACTCTCAGTAAACTACTAGTTTAGTAGTTTTATACTACAAGTTTTATTTGAATGTACTCTCAGTAAACTACTAGTTTAGTAGTTTTATTCTACAAGTTTTCTTTAAGTGAACTTAACATTATACTTGAAGTTGACTATTTGTATACAATTTTTGCAGTTGCAGTAGGCCTATACTACTACGTTCAAATGTAATTTTTTTATACTTGAAAAATACCTTTAACTCTACTTTAATTTTAAAAACGTTGTATTAGCTTCATGCATCCTTTTTTATCAACACTCAGTAAGTTTCATAAAGGCAACATTTTAAACAAAATAGTTGAGAAAATCACATTTTTGTCAAAGACTATGCCTTGATCAGATCCAGAACGATGATCAAAACACAGGTGGAGTAGATCGAGTCCAACACCCCCAAAGCTTCAGTCGTTTTCTCTTCATGGGTTAGGCCTACGCTTAATTTCATTTGGAAACATTAAGCAGTTTTGATTTACAAGCTGTTTAATGTTTGATATTACATTATTTTACATTTGAGTGAGCAATCTTCTATCACTTGTTTCAGCTTCTTCTTCTCCTGTGTTTTGATCCAGAGATTCTGTACTAGAAGATGTGTCATAGCGCCCCCTACCGTATACCAGTGAAAACATGGATTCTGGAAAATTCAGTCAATGGTGGGGAAAAGTTAAATTAAAGTAAATATGTACACTACCAGTGGACTAGCCTACACAAAAATTCAGATACGCAGAATTAGAAACATATGTTTTATATCAATATTTTAATCAATATTTTCAAACAAAGTTTCATAAAACTGTATATGAAAAACGATGTAAAAAAAAAAGTATATTTAATAGGCTACTCGATCGAAAGAGTTAACACAACTACAAGCCAAGTATACTTTGAATAATTCAAATTTTAAGTATATCTCGATCAAAAGATTGAGTACGAGTATAGGCCAAATATACTTGGACTTTTCTCTCAGTATAAGTCAAGTACACTTAAGTGTAAGTATATTTTTGAGAAGTATAAGCTTTCTTCTTTTTAGTTGAAAAGAAGTATACTAATAGAACACTTGAATAAACTTATTTTCCATGCTTATTTTATTTTATTTACTCTATAAGCTATTCCACCCGAAAGTTTGTTACTATATAAAGCTGAACATGTTAGTTTATAAGACGGTGTGCAATATGTGACCCTGGACCACAAAACCAGTCTTATGGGTAATTTTTTTTAAATTGAGATTTATACATCATCTGAAAGCTGAATACATAATATCTCCATTGATGTATGGTTCGTTAGGATAGGACAATATTTGGTCGAGATACAACTATTGAAAATCTGGAATCTGAGGGTACAGAAAAATCTAAATATTGAGAAAATCACCTTTAAAGTTGTCCATTTCTATTGGCGATTGTGCTGCATCCATTCACAAAAATAAATGTTTTATATATTTAAGGTGGGAAATTTACAAAATATCTTCATGGAAAATGATCTTTACTTAATATCCTAATGATTTTTGGCATAAAAGAAAAATCTATAATTTTGACCCATACAATCTATTGTCACAAATATACCCGTGCAACATAAGACTGGTTTTGTGATCCAAGGTCACATATTATGTTTTTTAAAAAGTATTTAATAAGCTACTCAATCAAAATAGTAAACACAAGTACAAGCCAAGAATACTTAGAATACTTAATTATACTTTTAAGTACATCTCGATCAACAAGTATAGGCCAAATATACTTAGACTTTTCTGTTAGTATAAGTCAAGTACACTTAAGTGCAATTTGAAGTATATTTCTGAGAAGTAGACTGAAGTAGACTGAAAGTAGACAAAAGTAGACTGAAAGTATACTTTCTTATTTTTAGTTTAAAAGAAGTATACTAATAGAACACTTGAATAAACTTCTTTTTTTGTAAGGGCTGCCAGGGCCCAAAGGTCTTGTCCGCTGTGTCATACTGAAGACTAGAACTGCTGGTCTACAAAGACCCATCACTAAACTCTGCTTGCTCCTGGAAGATGAAGAATCAGCTTAAGAGTCTGACAATCCAATGTCAACATTCTATAGTCTGTTCAATATGCACACTTTCACATATCCTGACAAACCTGTACATACCCTTGCGTGCTCACACACACCAGTTCATATTTACATACATGGACTTTTCAATTTCGCACCACATATACACCTCTTGGACTCTTCATCTCCTTCCCTATGGATTGTGCATTAAATGCATGTATGGCATAGACTGTGGTGGGGTTTCATGGGGATGATATAAAAAAGAGAGAAGGAATTAAAATATGACAATGTATTGACATTGATAAATGGAATGCAATATAATTGTTTTGATAAATGCAATATGAGTTGACATTTGGTTTGGTATATTAAAAATATGGCAAGACTTGTATTAGTTATGTGTGTTTTGGCTCCATTTAAAATATTATGCTTAGTAATTGTTCTGCTTCTGGCATTAACAATTAGGGGCCAGGATGTAGGAGCCATATTTAGAATTTTGTGCACTACCAAAATCGATATTTGTTTAATTTACTTATTTTATATGTTTCTTTTGTTTCATATTTGGACTAATCTGTTCACGTGAATAGACTTGCTCCTCCTCCTTGACACGTCATTACGGCGCGAATGTGCAGGTCTTAAATGTGTATTAGAATTGTTGGTAGACAGGTTAGAGTGTGGAGAGCAACAGTTTTCTTCAAATCGCATGCTATGGTATCAATGCTCACAGCAATATTTGTTTTTTTGTTTTCTTGGAAAGTTGAATTTATTTATTTTTTTGGATTGAAAGTAAACCGGAGATTATGTTCAATAAACCGCGGCATTTGTTATGACTGCATCTTCGTGCGTGCTTTGTGGACATGTGAATCGGGAGAGACTCCTCCGCTAACCTCAAAAGGGCTAAAGAAAGTTAACAAGATTAGCCTCTACACTCACTGAGTGGTAAACGCGATTGTAATGTGTTGCAAAGACGCAAAAATTTAAGCTCGAAATTAAAGCTTCAAGCTCACTCCAGGAATGGTTACCTCTTGGGCACTGTTCAAGGGTGTTTCTATTTAGGACATTTGTGCTGCGGCGAGCTGGGCATCACCGCAAACATTTGCAACATATTATAGACTGGATTAGGGTTGCGCGATAATGCCCATTGTCATATCGTCCTATCGTCAGCCTGTAAGATCGCCGATACACGATAGTATCGGGGGGAGGGGCAATTTTTTGATTATTTATGTATTTGTTTGCTAATTTATAAGATCATTTATTTACTTAGTCAACTTTTTTTTAATTACACTTTTATTTAAATATTAACGTAATTAATTATCACGCGTCACGCGGAATGACACATGGGAAATGAGGACCGTCTATCATTCTGACAAGGAGGATGGAGTTGGTGGGAAAGAAAAATGCGACATCGCCTATTTGGCAATATTTCGGGTTTACACCAGATGAAAAAGGTGAGCCTGCTGATGTCACACAGGCAGTTTGAAAACTTTGCTCGAAGGTTGTGCCCGTAAAATAATCACAAACATGTATGTACATTTGCATGGGGCACCACCCTGCACCCAGCACCTAAACTAGCGCCAAGAGAAGGCGCGATTAGCAAAGATCGAAGTCAGCCATCAATCATCTGAGCTTTTGCAAAAAGCACAAAGTACAAAAGAAACAGTGAAAGGTGGGCTCAGTGCACTGCAGCTGTATCGAAGTACATTGCGAAGGAAATGGTCTCTTATCATACAGTCGAGAAAGCAAGCTTTAAAGACCTGCTCCAAACCTTTGATAAACAGTACGAGCTGCCAGGGCGCAAGTACTTCACCGAAACATCTATCCCAAACTTGTACAATGAAACTAGGGACATCATTGCTAAAGATCTGAAAGCTGCTAACTTTGTTGCTTGGACCACAGACATGTGGTCAAGCATAAACATGACCCCCTATATGTCTGTGACAGTCGATTATATTTCGGAGGATTGGAAGCTAGAAGCAAAATGCCTGGAAACAACATTTATTCCGGAGAATCACACTGCAGAGGTACTGGCAGAGGCGCTGGCAGATGCCATGCAAGACTGGGACATAGAACAGAGTAAAATTTCATGCATTACAACTGACAACGGGGCCAATATTGTTGCGGCCATACGAGGGCTCGGATGCCCATGGCTGAACTGTTTTGGCCATAACTTGAATGTGGCAGTGAATTATTCACTACAAAAGGAGAAAACAAAAACTGATTGAGCTCTTGGAATCTGTCGCAATATTAACGCGGCATTTTCTCACAGCTGGAAGAGGCGACGAGAGCTCCGCAAGGCGCAGGAACAGCTAAATTTACCTCAACATATGCTGATAACGGTACATAAATTATTATATTTTATTTGCTTAATATTTATCTTGTGGCACAACCATCTTAGTGAAAAATAAGAAAAATGTCATTTTTGTCAGACTAGAAATAATACTTGTAAATCAAATATAATATTATTTAATTATAATAAATGATCACAACATTAACGATCTACGCATAATTGTCATTTAATATGTTGTTATTGTAGGATTGTAAAACTCGTTGGGGATCAACATATGCCATGGTAGTAAAAATTCTGGAACAGCTTCCTGCCATCAAAAGGGTTTTTGCTGATGACAAGAGCCGTCGAACACTCCCAAACGTCACCTGACAGGACATTGCTGTACTAGAGGCTGTCAGGGATGGGTTGAAGCCTGTCGCAAAATTAACTGATATATTATCAGCTGAAATTTACGTGACAGTCTCATCTCTGCTGCCCGTGCTGCAGCTAACAAAGGATATCCTGAAGGAGGAGGAGACTGATGTGAAGAGGACAACAGGAATTAAACTGAGGATTTTGGAGAAACTCGACTCGAAATATGACGACAGTACCCTCCAACTAATGCGCAAAGCTACCCTCCTTGACCCACGCTATAAGGGCGAACACATCGATGCCGCACAACTTGATGTGATCAAATCACAGCTTGAGGTTGAGATGGTGGCATACTGGAATGAAACAAATATGCCACCTGTACCCATCAGAGTGGAGGAGGAAGAAGAAAAAGATGCGGCAGGTGCGTCATCAGGTGAGAAACAGCCGGCTAAGAGGATCAAAACAGTGGGTCGTCTTCTTGGCAGAGCAAAGCCGTCTATATCCGCATCCACACCTGTAGACCAGCGAGCAAAATCTGAAATCACGTCTTACTTACAAGAGGAAGTAATTGATGGTGATGACAAGCCACTGGACTGGTGGAAAGAAAATAGATGTCGTTTTCCTTTAATGGCAAACCTGGCAAAAAAAATACCTGTGTGTTTCCGCAACTAGCACCCCTTCAGAGCGTGTGTTTAGCGCAGCCGGCAACACAATTACTCCCCTTCGCAGCCTACTCAAACCAGAAAAAGTTAACCAGCTTGTTTTTTTGGCAAAAAAATCTGTAGACGGAAGCATTACTCTTGCATCGTAAACAGTCATATTGTTTTAAATCTGTAGGCAATGTAACTAAGATTGCATTATTTTAGTTCTTGGTTATGTAATTTTTTTTTTTTTTTTTTGCTTTTTGTTTATTGAAACGTGTTTGGCTATTAGCGACAAGATAAACACTCTTTTATGTTAAATATGTTAAACAAGTTGGAGTTTGAAATAAACCTGCTTTTCATTTTCATAGCCGACTGATTATTGTGCATTTATTCTGAATACACATCATACATTTGCGGCTTGCAAGGAATATGACGATTTTTAAAAGAGAATCACTCCTCTTTGAAAACGTATTACAAGCGACTTTAAAACTAAATTTCCTTCATTCACAAATTATGTCAAGCCTGCTTGTTATAAAGATACATCATTCTTGTACAGCTGTTATTTTAGCCATGTTAAAAAAAACCCGGCAAAACTGCATTATTTTCGTTTTGTTGTAGTTGCATAAAGTGTAAACAACAACAAAAATAACATAACTATACAAGAACAAAAAAAATATATTATTACATAATTTTGTATATTAACACTGATCAATTTATGTATGATTTTATTTTATATATTCCTCTGGTGGTTGAAGGTTACGCGACGATGACAGTGTGAAACTATGCAAGGGCCACTGAATTGTACTTTGATAATAATAATAATTGCCTAAAAATAATTTTTCAAAAACAACCGTATTATCGTCATTTTTATTAGCTATCGTCCATATGGCTGACTATCGTCGATATCGGCACAACCCTAGAATGGATGTGACTGAGCCATCTCTGGCTCATTCAGTGCTTGGTGTGGGAGAGTTGTGTGATTAGTCCTCCACACGTGTCATTCACTCATATTTTTGTATTTCAGAAAAACACCTTGTTGCTTTCTCATTATAGGGTATTATATTATAAATGCATGCATTATATTATAAATTAATTAAATTATTATATATATATATATATATATATATATATATATATATATATATATATATATATAATAATTTAATTTAATTAATTTATAATATAATGCATGCATTTATAATATAATACCCTATAATAAGAAAGCAACAAGGTGTTTTTCTGAAATATATTATATTATATTATATTATATTATATTATATTATATTATATATCCCCTCCTTGAACTGCCATCTTAACGTGGTGGAGGGGTTTGAGTACCCGAATGACCTTAGGAGCTATGTTGTCCAGGGCTATATGCCCCTGGTAGGGTCTCCCAAGGCAAACAGGTCCTAGGCGACGGGTCAGACTTAGAGCGGTTCAAAAACCCCTTATGAGAAAAATTAAACCGAGGACTGTGACGTTGCCCGGTATGGCGCAGCCGGGGCCCCACCCTGGAGCCAGGCCCGGGGTAGGGGCTCGTATGCGAGCGTCTGGTGGCCGGGCCTCCCCCCACGGGGGAGGGAGCGACGTGGGGCCGCCTTCCCGTGGGCTCACCACCTGCAGGAGGGACCGTAAGGGGCTGGTGCTGAGAGGATCGGGCGGCAGTCGAAGGCGGGGGCCTCGACAACCCGATCCCTGGACACGGAAGCTAGCTCCAGGGACGTGGAACGTCACCTCGCTGGCGGGGAAGGAGCCTGAGATTGTGCGTGAGGTTGAGAGGTTCCGACTAGAGATAGTCGGGATCACCTCTACGCACAGCTTGGGCTCTGGAACCACACTCCTCGAGAGAGGATGGACTCTTCACCACTCTGGAGTTGCCCATGGTGAGAGGCGGCGGGCTGGTGTGGGTTTGCTTATGGCCCCCCAGCTCAACCGCCATGTGTTGGAGTTGACCCCGGTGAACGAGAGGGTCGTTTCCCTGCGCCTACGGATCGGGGATAGGTCTCACTGTTGTGTGTGCCTACGGGCCAAACGGCAGTGCAGAGTACCCGGCCTTCTTGGGGTCTCTGGGAGGGGTGCTGGAAAGTGCTCCAACTGGGGACTCCGTCGTTCTACTGGGGGACTTCAATGCCCACGTGGGATCTGAACCCGAGCGGTGTTCAGTTATTGGACTTCTGTGCTAGTTACAGTTTGTCCATAACGAACACCATGTTCAAGCATAAGGGTGTCCATCAGTGCACGTGGCACCAGGACACCCTAGGCCGTAGGTTGATGATCGACTTTGTGGTCGTTTCATCTGACCTGCGGCCGTATGTCTTGGACACTCGGGTAAAGAGAGGGCCGGAGCTGTCAACTATTTCACCACCTGGTGGTGAGTTGGATCCGATGGCGGGGGAGGAAGCTGGACAGACTCGGCAGACCCAAGCGTACTGTGAGGGTCTGCTGGGAACGTTTGGCCGAGTCTCCTGTCAGAGAGATCTTCAACTCCCACCTCCGGCGGAGCTTCGACCGGATCCCGAGGGAGGCTGGAGATATTGAGTCCGAATGGACCATGTTCTCCACCTCCATTGTCGAAGCGGCCAATCAGAGCTGTGGCCGTAAGGTCTCCGGTGCCTGTCGAGGCGGCAATCCCCGAACCCGGTGGTGGACACCGGAAGTAAGGGATGCCGTCAAGCTGAAGGAGGAGTCCTATCGGGCCTGGTTGGCTTGCGGGACTCCTGAGGCAGCTGACGGGTACTGGCAGGCCAAGCGAACTGCAGCCCGGGTGGTTGTGGAGGCAAAAATTCGGGCCTGGGAGGAGTTCGGTGAGGCCATGGAGAAGGACTATCGGCTGGCCTTCGAAGAGATTCTGGCAATCCACCCGGCGCCTCAGGAGAGGGAAGCAGTGCCCTACCAACGTTGTCTACAGTAGAGGTGGGGAGCTGTTGACCTCAACTGGGGATGTCGTTGGACGGTGGAAGGAATACTTTGAGGATCTTCTCAATCCCGCCGTCACGTCTTCCATTGAGGAAGCAGAGGCTGAGGGCTCAGAGGTTGACTCGTCCATCACCCAAGCTGAAGTCACCGAGGTAGTCAAGAAACTCCTCGGTGGCAAGGCACCGGGGGTGGATGAGATCCGCCCTGAGTACTTCAAGTCTCTGGATGTTGTGGGGCTGTCTTGGCTGACACACCTCTGCAGCATCGCGTGGCGGTCGGGGACAGTGCCTCTGGGATGGCGGTCCCTCTTTTTAAGAAGGGGGACCGGAGGGTGAGTTCCAACTACAGGGGGAAATCACACTTCTCAGCCTCCCTGGGAAAGTCTATGCCAGGGTACTGGAGAGGAGAATACGGCCAATAGTAGAACCTCGGATTCAGGAGGAACAGTGTGGTTTTCGTCTAGGCCGTGGAACACTGGACCAGCTCTATACCCTCTACAGCAGTGGTTCCCAATCCTGGTCCTGGGGACCCACAGCTCTGCACAGTTTGCATGTCTCCCTCATTTAACACACCTGATTCAGATCATCATCTCATTAGGATAGAGCTCTGAACTGAACTGGGTGTGTCAGATAAAGGAGACATACAAACTGTGCAGAGCTGTGGGTCCCCCAGGACCAGGATTGGGAACCACTGCTCTACAGGGTGCTGGAGGGTTCATGGGAGTTTGCCCAACCAGTCCACATGTGCTTTGTGGATTTGGAGAAGGCATTCGACTGTCCCTCGCGGCAGCCTGTGGAGGGTGCTCCGGGAGTATGGGGTCCAGGATCCTTTACTAAGGGCTGTCCGGTCCCTGTACGACCGAAGCAGGAGCTTGGTTCGCATTGCCGGCAGTAAGTCAGACTTGTTCCCGGTGCATGTTGGACTCCGGCAGGGCTGCCCTTTGTCGCCAGAATTTCTAGGCGCAGCCAGGGGCCGGAGGGTGTCAGGTTTGGTGACAACACGATTTTGTCTCTGCTCTTTGCAGATGATGTTGTCGTGTTGGCCTCAAACCAGGACCTTCAGCATGCACTGGGACGGTTTGCAGTCGAGTGTGAAGCGGCTGGGATGAGAATCAGCACCTCCAAATCCAAGGCCATGGTCGGAAAAGGGTGGCTTGCCCACTTCAGGTTGGTGGAGAGTTCCTGCCTCAAGTGGAGGAGTTTAAGTCTAGGTCTAGAGCTCAGCTACCGTTCGGACGCTCTTGCTTACTGCTCCGCGCTTTGCTCTATCGCTTTTATATTTTATCTTCTATATTTTATCTTCTATATTTTTATATTTTAGCTCCTTTTATCACCTAATTTTAACTTCAGCAAATCAGCACAGTGCTCAAACGACAAAGTTTGGATTACCACAAAAACGCAGAATTCTTCTACCCGACCAGCTTACATTCCGGGGAAAGGAAAACACAACTGCCTACAAGGATAAGAGAGAAAATGCCTCTTCTGGAATCTACTTGCTGCACTAACTGCCACAGACTTTTACAAAGGATTGCAGTTCTTGAAACAAAGTTATTTACGGGACCACCAAACCAGACGGAACACACAACAGAGCTTCGTCATGGACACCCTCAGCATATAGCCGGTGAGTCCCATGAAACTAGTGCTCCTCGACAGGTAGAGAAACAAGCCGATCGACTTACAAATCGATGGCACAAACAGGGAGCGAGACCCAAAGGCACTCAAGACATCAGATTTTCCCGAGCCCCACATATTGCCGCAGTAGCATCCTCTAGCCCAGATACAGCTCTGACAAGGATTGCAAACACTGGTCTCCCACCAACACCTATACATCTTGAGAACAGATTTGAAGTACTAATGAATGTAAACGAGGAATCCCCAAACGTGATGAATGTGATCGAACACAGACTGTATCAGCCAGTAGCTAACACTGATGCTAACTGGCGCTCAAGGTCGAGCAGACAGCGGCACTCAGCTCAGAGCACAGCCGAGCCCAGGACTCTTATAGTGGGGGACTCCATAATCAGAAACATTAGCAGCAGGGATACAACTACATGCTGCCTTCCACAAGCTACAACTTCTGATATAAACAGGGAACTTCAAAACATTCTGATGAAACATAAGACTGCAAATCGACTCATCATTCGTGTGGGGAAGAATGATATTCATAAAGAGCAGTCAGAACTCCTTAAGAAGGATTTCAATGAACTTTTTGAAACACTTAAAAGACTGAAAGTTCAAACATTCATCAGTGGACCACTCCCAGCAAGAGGAACAAACAGGTTTTCACTGCTGCTTGGGATTAATACATGGCTGCAAAAAAACTGCAATATAAAAGGAGTAAACTTCATTGACAACTTCAATCTTTTCTGGAGTCAGAGACAACTATTTCATCGGAATGGCCATCACCCAAACAAACTTGGTTCAAGAGTGTTAAAGGACAATATGTACTTCTCCCTCAATCATCCTTCTGCAGTGTGTGCCAATCCACTCAATCTGAACGACACACACACACACCTGGAAACAGTATGAATGAACACGGGACTTCACTTCAGCAGCAAAATGGACATGCAGTTGACATATCACACAAGGACAATGATAACACCACTGAGCCACAACAACCTCTGCTCACGGACACAATCTCAGCTGAGCCCTGCCCACAGAGCTCACCACAGACAGACATATCAGAACTGCTCCAAGATTCAGCACCCAAGGACGACTTCCTGGAAAACAGCCAGGGATGCCAGGACAGCATATTACAGCCTCCGATAACACCTGAGCAACAGCCCCTTTCACCAGATACTCTCTCCCTCTCGCCAGCAACTCCACTTCTGTGCTTCTCACAGAAAATGAAAGAGCTGGTGCATGCTGGAACCAGACTATCCCACTCTTTTGCTGCAAGCCCCCAGATACCAACCAAAAAACGTCAGGCACCTCAAACACCAAAGCCTGCGCGCCGAGCTCGCCCGCCCCCTCCTCCTGTGAGAGCTCTTCGGCCAAAACGCCAGGGCCCACACCCTCCTCCATCTGCTCGAGGTGAACCAAAAACAACTGATACCAGCTCTCAGTGATGTATTTTGGGTCCCTGCTATGACAACAGTAACTTTCTCAAATTTTTACAGAACAAGCGGGAACCCAGTGTGCCTGTATCTTTCTCTATTGCTGTTCTATTACAAGATAGAAAGTCTAAGGCCTTCAATAGCCGTACAGCAAACCCAACTAATCTGGTGCCTATTACATGTCAAACTAAGATTGCTGTGGGGACAAAAAGTAAGACTGTTACTTAGTCTGTTTTAAAAGTTAGCACTTTTAAACATTCGCTCACTTAAAAATAAATCACTTCTAGTCAACGACTTAATAACCACAAACAACCTGGACTTTATGTTTCTAAATGAGACCTGGCTAGAAGACAGCTGCAGTGCAACAATCCTCAATGAAACAGCCCCTCCTAACTTTACTTTTATGAGTGTCTGCAGAGCTGTTAAGAGAGGTGGGGGTCTAGCTGCTCTTTTTAAAGATATCTATCAATGTAAGCAAATATCATTTGGGAATTACCCGTCTTTCGAATATCTGGGTACTGTGTTAAAAGGTGCTCCTCGCATTTTACTTATTATTTACAGGCCTCCAAAATATTCTCCAGCCTTTGCTGAGGACTTTACAGAACTGTTATCAACAATTACCTCAGAGTTTGACTGTTTTGCCATTGCTGGAGATTTTAACATTCACATAGATAATGCAGAAAACAATATGGCAAAAGAAATCAAAACTGTTTTAAAAACTTTTGATCTGACTCAGCATGTACATGGACCCACACACAATCATGGACACACTCTAGATTTACTTATCAGTAAGGGTCTAAACATTTCATCGATTGTTATTAAGGATGTAGCACTGTCTGATCATTTCTGTATTTTCTTTGATATATTGATCTCTCCTGCCACTGAAGCTAGATCAGTGTCTGCCAAGAAGAGATGCTTAAATGAGAACACTAGTGTACTATTTATGAAGGCTATATCCTTAACACCAAGCTTATCTGCTGACTCTGTTGATTTTCTCCTTGATTCTTTTAACTCAAAAGTTAAAAATATAATTGATGATATTGCTCCTGTTAAAGTCAGGAAGAAGAGTGGCAGACAAAAAGCACCTTGGAGAAACTCAACAGCAGTGCAAAATATGAAAAGACAATGCAGAAAAGCAGAGCGCATGTGGCGGAAGACAAAACTAGTAGTCCATTATAACATCTACAAAGACAGCCTGCATGCTTTCAATATGGAACTAGGCAAAGCTAGACAGACTTTCTTCTCAAATATTATAAACAGCAATTTAAACACACGCACTCTTTTTGCTACTGTAGAGAGACTGACAAACCCCCCAAGCCAGATTCCCAGTGAAATGCTCTCAAACAGCAAGTGCAGTGAGTTTGCTTCTTTCTTCTCTGAGAAAATCAATAATATCAGAAAGGTGATCAGCACATCCTTGAGTTGCGCTGGGGTCAGACAGATCAGACCGCCTGAGAAAGTAGTTACTATGTCTGACTTCAAAGAAATTGATGGCAAAATTTTGGAAGAAACCGTACAACACCTTAAAACATCAACATGCGCCCTTGACAAACTTCCCACATCTTTTTTCAAAAGTGTGCTAAACAGTTTAGAAGCAGATCTCCTAGAAGTGGTAAATGCCTCACTTCTCTCTGGGAGTTTTCCAAACTCCCTGAAAACTGCAGTTGTCAAGCCCCTCCTGAAAAAGAGCAATCTGGATAAGACCATATTAAGCAAGTATAGACCGATCTCAAATCTTCCTGTCATAGGCAAGATCATTGAAAAAGTTGTCTTCAATCAGCTGAACAAATTCTTAAGCTCGAATGGATACTTTGACAATTTTCAATCTGGTTTCCGACCGCACCACAGCACAGAGACAGCGCTCATAAAGATAATAAACGATATTCGCTTAAATACTGATTCAGGAAAATTATCAGTGCTGGTACTACTCGACCTCAGTGCTGCATTTGACACTGTCGATCATAACATACTTCTTGACAGGCTGGAAAACTGGGTGGGGCTTTCTGGGATAGTCCTAAAATGGTTCAGGTCATACTTAGATGGGAGAGGTTATTATGTTAGTATAGGAGACCATAAGTCTGAGTGGACATCCATGACATGCAGAGTCCCTCAAGGCTCAATTCTTGCGCCACTCCTGTTCAACCTGTATATGCTCCCAATGAGCCAAATAATGAGAAATAACCAAATTGCTTACCACAGCTATGCAGACGACACACAGCTGTACTTAGCCCTATCGCCTAATGATTACAGCCCCATTGACTCCTTGTGCCGATGCATTGACGAAGTCAACAGTTGGATGTGTCAAAACTTTCTTCAATTAAACAAAGACAAAACTGAAGTTATTGCGTTTGGAAACAAAGATGAAGTTCTCAAGGTGAACGCATACCTTCACTCTAGGGGTCAAACAACTAAACATCAAGTCAGGAATCTTGGTGTGACACTAGAGTCAGACCTTAGTTTCAGTAGTCATGTCAAAGCAATAAATAAATCAGCATACTATCATCTGAAAAATATTGCAAGAATTAGATGCTTTGTTTCCAGACAAGACTTAGAGAATCTTGTGCATGCTTTCATCACCAGCAGGGTGGATTATTGTAATGGACTCCTCATTGGCCTTCCCAAAAAGACCATAAGACAGTTGCAGCTCATACAGAACGCTGCCGCTAGGATTCTGAGCAGAACCAGAAAATATGAACACATCACACCAGTCCTCAGGTCTTTACACTGGCTCCCAGTTAGATTTAGGATTGATTTTAAAGTATTACTACTGGTATATAAATCATTCAATGGCCTAGGACCTCAATACATTTCAGATATGCTCACTGAATATAAACCCAACAGATCACTCAGATCATTAGAATCATATCAGCTAGAAATACCAAGGGTTCACTCTAAACATGGCGAGTCTGCTTTTAGCTATTATGCCAGCCACAGCTGGAACCAGCTTCCAGAAGAGATCAGATGTGCTCCTACAGTGGTCACATTCAAATCCAGACTCAAAACACTTCTGTTTAGCTGTGCTTTTACTGAATGAGCACTGTGCCGCTGTTCTTCCGACTGTTTGTACTGTACTGTATTTTATTTTATTTTTCTAAACTGTTTTAATTATTCTCATTTCTTTTAATTATTTTAATTTCTCCTATGTCAGCTTAGCCCGAAACTGTAAATGCCCAATCAGAAGGTGTAAAAGAAAGTGCAATTTGAGAGTTTGCTTTTGGTACGAGCAGAGGGAGTATTTGAGGGAGAAACTGATCTGACAGATTCAGACCGGTTTCCACCAAACCCAGCCCGTTGGTGGACGGAAGTGCCACTGGTGATTCAGATAACCACAGGTGATGATTGATTAATTTTGCTCAAAATCTCTGTAAATCGAGCGCTAGAAAGTGCTCATGAGAAGATTGAGTAAAACCATAATCACAGATAATCAGAGCATATTTGCTAAAACCTGGCCGATTTTGGGTGAAAAAAAAAAAAATCGGGTCTGTTGAAGACGTTTGACGGACTAGTAAGACACGTGTCAAGAGCGTTAAATCCAGAAAGGGGATTCAGCCAAACATGGGGTCATCTAACAGTAAACTAGTTAAAGGAAAGTTGATAGATGGAAGTCGTAAGAAGATTGAAGGTTAAAAGATGGTTGAAAGATTTAAGGGAATCCTTTGAAGGAAAGATCTATAATAACATTCTCTTTTATTTTTAAAAGTACTGTATGTTATTTTATTTTTCTAAACTGTTTTAATTATTCTTATTTCTTTTTATTATTTTAATTTCTTCTATGTAAAGCACCTTGAATTGCCATTGTGTATGAAATGTGCTATATAAACAAACTTGCCTTGCCTAAGTATCTTGGGGTTTTGTTCACGAGTGAGGGAAGGATGGAACGGGAGATTGACAGACAGATCGGTGCAGCTTCTGCAGTAATGCGGTCGATGTACCGGTCTGTCATGGTGAAGAAAGAGCTGAGCCGCAAGGCGAAGCTCTCGATTTACCGGTCAATCTACGTTCCTACTCTCACCTATGGTCATGAGCTTTGGGTCGTGACCGAAAGGACAAGATCCCGGATACAGGTGGCCGAAATGAGTTTTCTCCGCAGGGTGGCTGGGCGATCCCTTAGAGATAGGGTGAGAAGCTCGGTCACTCGGGAGGAGCTCAGAGTAGAGCCGCTGCTCCTCCACATCGAGAGGGGTCAGCTGAGGTGGCTCAGGCATCTGTTCCGGATGCCTCCTGGACGCCTTCCCGGGAAGGTGTTCCGGGTGCGTCCCACTGGGAGGAAACCCCGGGGAAGACCTAGGACATGCTGGAGAGACTATGTCTCCCAGCTGGCCTGGGAACGCCTCGGGTGTCCCCCCGGAAGAGCTGGAGGATGTGTCTAGGGAGAGGGAAGTCTGGGCATCTCTGCTTAGACTGCTGCCCCCTCAACCCGGCCCCGGATAAGCGGAAGATGGAGATATATATATATATATATATATATATATATATACACACTAACAATAAATATATATAAATATATTATAATATAATAGAATGATAAATGTTATAGGTTACAGATAGCTTTTTCCAGGTATTATAAATTACTTTTTAGATCTCTGGATCATCTGTAGAGGCTTAATTATGCTAACTGGAAGGCTAGTTCACAGAATATTGCAATAGTCAATAACATCAGTCCAGGGTGGAAACTTTATAGCAGAAATGTTTGAGCGAATGCATACAGTAAACATGAGAATTAATTTTTGAAACCTTTTGAACTTTTATGGAACCTTTAAAAGATCAAATTTGGATTCTCTTGATACTCAGCACTCTTGTGATGCAAATAATAAGCTTTAATGTAATCATACAGATCAGATATTAGTGTTGTAATAAGTGTATCTTGTTGGGAAAAAAAACAAAGGCTAATTATTTGCTAAAATAAACAGGTTTATTAAGAAAGGCACTTTTACAATAAACATTCATATTATATGACTTCAGCAAATGCTCCTTTCAAGTGTTAAAGATTCATTCTTCTTTGGCCTGGGAAAGAAGGAAGAGTTGAATATTAGTCTTAACAAAAATGTTCTTCACTTTACATAATGAAGAGAATACAGATGTGCAAATGTCATATAGGATATGTAACATCAGCAAAATGCAATTATTATAGTTCCACTACATCTAAGAGGTAGTTCATGTATTTGGATAAACAAGTTGAATAAATAATGCAAAAAAAAAAACAACTCATCTACTTAGTCTAACCTTTCCAGTATCACGGCTCTTGGCTCTGAGCTTGTTGACCTGAGACTCAGAAATGTCAGCACGCTCCTCAGCCTCCTCAAGCTCATGCTGCACCTTCCTCAACTTGGACAGGTGAACATTGCCTTGCTCCTCCTAAAGTTATATATATATATATATGGTTAATGTATCACGTTTCATCAAATTAGTTTCATATAAATAATTAGTGTCAAAATGTTCTATTGGATTTACATACCGCCTCTTCAGCCTGCCTCTTGTAGACTTTGACCTTCAGCTGCAGTTTGTCAACCAAATCCTGGAGTCTGGTGATGTTCTTCTTGTCCTCTTCAGTCTTCAAAAAAAAAAAAAAAAAAACACACGTTTACAAAATTAAGCATTGATCCTTTACTAAAAATAGGCATTATCAGTACATACACTATTATACAGACTCTTTTGTCTGAACAAACTTGTGAAGAATATGGTCATACCTGATAAGTGAGCTCTTTCACTCTCCTCTCATATTTGCGGACACCTTTAACGGCATCAGCTCCACGTCTCTGCTCAGCTTCAACTTCAGCCTCAAGCTCACGGACCTAAAGAACATATTTTTATTCAAACCAATCGTAATAACATACTTCACCTTGCCCATATCATAACTATAAAGAGGCTTACTCTGGACTCCAACTTCTGGAGTTGTTTCTTTCCTCCTTTCATAGCCAGATTCTCAGCCTCATCCAGACGGTGCTGCAGGTCCTTCACTGTGACCTCCAGATTCTTCTTCATCCTCTCAAGGTGAGAACTGGTGTCCTGCTCCTTCTTCAGCTCTTCTGCCATCATTGCAGCCTTTTGCATTAATACAGAAAGTCATTAGATCCACATTTTTTACGTAAAATTTACATAAGCGTCTTATGAAACATTTGGCAGCTACTCTCTCTCACATCAGTGATGGCCTTCTTGGCCTTTTCCTCTGCATTTCTGGCTTCCTGTACAGTGTCATCAACTTCACTCTGGACCTGAACAAGGTCAGCCTCAAGCTTCTTCTTGGTGTTCAGGAGACTTGTGTTCTACAAAATGGAAAGCAAAAGTTTGAACATTTTGAATGCTCTCAATTTCCTTAATTTCAGGGAAACAATATGCCCTTACCTGAGAGTGCAGCAGACCAGCACGCTCACCGATATCCACTAGCTCTTGTTCAGCCACTTTGCGGCCTCTCTCTGTCTGCTCCAGAGCAGCTCTCAGCTCCTCAATCTCAGACTGCATCAGAGTGTTTCTGCGCTCCACCATGGCCACCTGCTCCTTCATGTCTTCCTGTCCTCTCTGGGCATCATCAAGGTGCAGTTGGGCATCCTGAACATAACAATAGCTGCAGAATGAGCTTTCGATGTGATTTCTGCTAGGCTGTACTTACCATATGTTAGATTATTAAAAAATATATGAATACATCCCAAAGTCAAAAAGAAGAATTCCTATGCATACCTTGAGTTGTCCCTGAACATTCCGGAGCTGTTTCTGGGCCTCAGCAGCCTGGCGATTGGCGTGACTCAGCTGAATCTCCATCTCATTAAGGTCTCCCTCCATCTTCTTCTTGATTCTCAAGGCATCATTCCTGCTCCTGACTTCAGAGTCCAGAGTGCCCTGCATGGATTCAATGACTCTCTGGCTGTTCCTCTTGATCTGCTCCATCTCCTCATCCTTCTCTGCAAGCTTCCTATCAATCTCTCCCTTGATCTGGTTTAGCTCAAGCTGGACTCGAAGAATCTTGGACTCCTCATGCTCCAGTGTACCCTATGAAAAATAAAACATTTAAATATAAGAATGAAAATACACAGTGTATTGATGAATAGCACACTGTATGGTGGTTCTAGCAAGAATTCCATATTGATCTCCAGATACTCACTTCAGCCTCTTCCAGGGCGGTCTGAATCTCTGCCTTCTCAGTCTCCACTGTCTTCTTGGCCTTTTCCAGCTCATGGATGCTCTTACCAGTCTCACCTAACTGCTCTGTCAGATCTGAAATCTCCTCTATAGAGAGAAAAACATATAATATGTATCATAATGCACATTCATTAATAATATGTGCTTACTTTTTAATACTCACTGAGAATTAGAACATTTAAAGGGATAGTTCACCCAAAAATGAAAATGTTATCATTAATTAATTACTCGCCCTCATGTCATTACAAACCTGTAAGACTTTTGTTCATCTTTGGAACACAAATGAAGATCTTTTTTGATGAAATTTGAAAGCTTTCTGTCCCTCCATAGACAGCTACACAATTGATTCTTTGACACTTCAAAAAGGTTATAAAAAGATCATAAATCTAATCCATATGAATTGAGCTCTCAGATTTCATAAAAAAGATCTTAATTTGTGTTCCGAATATGAACAAAAGTCTCATGAGTTTGGAACAACATGAGGGTCAGTAATTAGTAAAAGAATTTTCATTTTGGGTGAACAATCCCTTTAAGTTTTTTTCCTAATTTAACGGCTTCATTCTTACGCTGCAGATTCTTGTTCTCTCTCTTGAGGGTCTCCAGCTGATCCAGGCTCTCCTCATAGGAGTTCTTCATCTTGAACAGTTCAGTGCTGAGTGAACGAGACTCTTTCTGGGCACCTTCCAGCTCGGCCTGACCTTCCTCATATTTCTGCTTCCATTCTGCCAGGACCTTTGGTGGAGATATTTTAGGATAGAGTTTGTTTAAAAAAAAGGTTGAACAAAGCCCATTCCAGCAATACTTTACAAAGAGAATATAATATAATATGACTAAAACTGTTTACCTTGTCGAAGTTCCTCTGCTTCTTGTCAAGGTTGGCAGCCAAACCATTGGCTCTCTCCACATCAATCATGAGGTCCTCCACCTCACCCTGGAGTCTCTGTTTGGTCTTCTCCAGAGATGCACATTTGGAGTTCACGGCCTCAACTTGTTCCTCTGCCTCTTGAAGACGCTGAGCCAGCTTCTTCCTGTTGAGTAATACACATTATTTTGAATTCTAATCTATAAAATAGCTGTGAGAGTTAGGAATATTATACAATAATATACATACTTGGACTCTTCAAGCTCCTCCGTGCGCTGGATGGCATCAGTTTCATATTTGGTTCTCCACTGAGCAACCTCACTGTTGGCCTTTGACATTCCCCGCTGCAGCTCAGCCTTTGCCTCCTGCTCTTCCTCAAACTGCTCACGGAGCAGGTCACAGTCATGACGGGCTGATTGCACAGCATGGGCCAGTGCGTTCTTAGCCTAAGGGACAAAGTCACATAATATTATTGTATTCTTGTCTCTACAGTAAAGTAATTCATGAATTGATTATGCTGCATTACCTTAACCTCCTCTTCAATAAGCCTCTTAAGCTCCTCAATTTGCTGAGTGAAAGCTTGTTTGCCTCTGGTGAGCTGAGAAACCAGAGCCTCCTTCTCCTCCAGCTGACGGCCAAACTCACCTGTATAGATTTAGATTCACTGTGTCAGTAACTGATAGAGACAGCACAATCTATCAAAACAAACTCCTTGAAAGCAGAATGTAAATAAGTGTGTTTTCTTCTGATAAGACTGAGTGTGGTGTATTAAGATTATATATAGCACTGAATTTCTGACAGTTACTGTTGGAATACTATTAATTTATTGATGATTTTCATTAGTTACCATTTTCAGTTTGAAGTCTTGCTCTTTGAGCACTGAGGTCATTTAACTGGCGAATGTTCTCATCATTCTTTGATTTTATTTCACTAAGTTGGTCCTCAAGTGTGCGGCACATCTTCTCAAGATTAGCCTGCAAATACAAAAGTCATTAGATAATTGAAAAACTTCAACATGTTATGTATTCTTTAAACATAAAATGTCCTACTTTTCCTTTGGCAACAGCTTCCATGTTGCTGGAAAGATCGTCAATCTCCATTTTGAATTCGCTCTTCTCTTTCTCAAGCTTCTGCTTGACACGCTGCAGGTTGTCGATTTGCTCTCCCAGCTCGGCCACACTGTCTGCCTGCTTCTTGCGGAGGGCAGCAGCAGTAGCTTCATGCTGGAGGGTGGACTCTTCAAGATCACGACGCAGCTTCTGGAATTCAGCTTCACGCTTCTTATTCATCTCGATCTGAGCAGCAGTGGCTCCTCCAGCCTCCTCAAGCCTCTCACTGATCTCCTCAAGTTCCCTGGAGAGATCAGCTCTCTGTTTCTCAACCTTGGCACGAGCAGCACGCTCAGCCTCGATCTCTTCCTCCAGTTCCTCAATTCGGGCCTATGGTGGTAAGTAGTTAATTAGATTTTTGGTTATCTTTATTTTATTATAATGATGTAATGTTTGAAAAAAAAAAAAAATCTCTAAATACCTGAAGCTCCTTGATTTTCTTCTGGAGTTGAGCACCTAGAGATTGTTCATCTTCAATCTTGCTGAGCAGCTGACTTATTTCAAAGTCTTTCCTGTTCAACAAGTAGTTGTTCAAAAGTAATAACACAACAATAAAAAATGTCAATGTTTTCAAAGATTTTCTGCTTTAATTACTTTTTTATTTTCTCATCAGATTGCTGCTTGTCATTCTCCAGGTCCATGACGGACTCTTGGGATAATTTCAGGTCTCCTTCAAGCTTTCTCTTGGTTCTCTCCAGGTCCATGCGGAGCTTCTTCTCTTGTTCAAGGGAACCCTCAAGCTACAGGACAATGATATATAAAATATGTTCACTGCAGAAAACAGTTGATTTGATGAATTAATATAATTAATTTACATCATCAACTCACATCATCAACTTGCTGCTCAAGCTTTGTCTTGGATTTGGTCAGGGTGTTGACTTTGTCCTCCTCGGCCTGAAGATCATCCAGTGTCTGCTGATGTGCCTCTTGGAGGGCTTTCTTCTCCTTCGTAACCTTAGCAATGCTCTCATCCTGAGCTGCCATTTCCTCAGTCAAGTTCTTGACCTGTAGGATTTTTTGTTCCAAATAAGCTTAAATATTACAATTCATATTCTATATCAATATATAAAACAGATTACATTTAATCTTAAACCAACTCAATCTCTGACCTTATTCTCAGTGGCATGTTTCTCCTTTTCCACTTTAGCCAAGGTGAGCTCCAAGTCATCAATGTCTTTCTTCAGCTCAGAGCACTCATCCTCCAGTTTCCTCTTCTTGGCTGTCAGTTCAGCATTGATTTCTTCCTCATCCTCCAGTCTCTCAGTTGTCTCCTTGAGTTTAGCTTCAAGCTGGATTTTGCTTTTAATCAGACCCTCACACCTCTCCTCAGCATCTGAGAGATTCTCAGAGTCCTGTTTGTAAAATAGATTGCCATTTCATTGGAAACAACCTTGCTCATTTTTTAATGTAGCCAAAATTCAGTTAATTATAAAATATACTCACAGATGCAACTTGCAGCTGCAGATCATTTTTCTCTTGCAACAGTGCTACCATCTTCTCTTCAAGCTCCTTCTTTTTGGCTTCAGCCTTAACCAAAGCCTCTTTGCATTTTGCATAGTCCTCTTTCATGTTTGCCAGCTCCTTCTCAGTCTCTGCACTCTGAAGCAGAGGCTTAATCTTGTAATAAACCTTCATCCATGGCCAGTGTTTGACATTCATGAATGAACGGATGTTGTATTGGATGGTGTAAATCGCCTCCCTGTGAATAATTCATCATTAAATGGCATAATCATCATTTAGTTTGCACAGTTATCATTGATATCATCTTTACTCATGACAATAATCACCTCCTCTCCATCATTTTCACATACTCCCTCCTCATCAGGTAACCACGGCAGAGAGCCTGAGTCATTGTGACCAGAGTAGCCAGTTTTTCATCACGCATCTCCTCAAGAACACCCAAAAGACCAGCTTTGAAGAACACCTGAATTTATGTAAAACAGTAAATCTAAATATATTGATTTAAACTGTATAAGCTAAATGACCATGATCACTGAATCTTTGGAATTTGTAAAGCTAAATAATGAACCTTTGTATGTCCAAATCTGTAGTCGTCATGATTAATGTCGATGGATCCCAGGAGTTTCTCACTGGCCTTCTTGTTATCCATAAACTGTCCATCTGGGATAACACCAGCATTCAGCACCTTGTATCTGTGGAAAATGTATCAAAATACTTCATATCTTTTAATTAGGAGCCTCCTAGGAAATGTTGTTTTCATGTGGTCCCATTTACCTCTGCTTAAAGTCACCATATTGGATTCTGCTGGGGAAGCCCTTTGTGCAGATTCTGATGCCCTCCAGAACACCGTTACACCTCAGCTGGTGGATAACCAGGAAGTTCTCCATGAGACCTAAAACAAACAGTTTACACCATGAACTTGGTAAATTAACTTCATCATATATATTGAGAACCAAAATATCTGTACTTTTTTTTATATACACTTTACCTGGAGTCTTGGACTCATTAGGAATCAGGCAACGCACAAAGTGAGGGTGAGTGCTCCTCAAGTTGGTCATGAGTTTGCCCAAGTTCTCCTGTGGAGAATAGAAAAAGGTTGGCATGCTTTGTATTTCTTTTTTTCTAAAATGAAGCAATATTACTGTGATGTCATCTCTATACATACCCTGAACTGGGAGGACACAGTCTGCATGGAGCCACCCTTCTTCTTGCCTCCCTTTTTAGTAGTATCTATTGAGATAAAAATACAAAGGAAACTAGAAGTTGCAAAATAAATGCAAAAACAAGAAAGAAGTTTAAAACTGAGTCAAAGTTTTGTTAAATAGATTTTTTTCTTTACCCTCAACAACAGGTGGGTAGAGAGCAGCCAGCAGTTTGACAGAAGACTTCTGGTACAGCTGCAGAACAGAATCATTCAGTGGATCCTTGTTCTTGTCCAACCAGCCAGTGATATTGTAGTCCACAGTTCCAGCGTAGTGAACCAGGGAGAAGTGGGCTTCAGCCTTGCCTTTGGCAGGCTTTGGTTTCTCGAAAGCTTTGTTCTTGCCAAGATGCTGGTCATATAGCTTGTTCTTGAAGGAAGTGTCTGAAGCCTTGGGGAACATGCACTCCTCTTCAAGGATGGAGAAAATACCCATGGGCTGTTTATAAAAGAATGTTGTTTATTATCAAAAATAGGAGATTCTGAGAATAGGATCAATGGAAATGAATAAATTCATAAATCATTGATAACCTTCTCAATGAGCTCAATGCAAGAAGCCAAGTCCATGCCGAAGTCAATGAACTCCCAAACAATGCCCTCCTTCTTGTACTCCTCTTGCTCCAGCACAAACATGGTGTGGTTGAAAAACTGTTGCAGTTTCTCATTGGTGAAGTTGATGCACAGCTGCTCCATGCTATTGTACTGGAGGACAAAAAAAAAAAAAGACAGAAACATTTACTACCTTCTGAATATCATTCATTTTGACATAAAAAGAGAAAAGAATCATTCTTACATCAAAGATCTCAAAGCCAGCAATATCCAGTACACCAATGTAGAAATTTCTTTGTTGTTTTGTGTCCAACATCTGGTTGATACGAATGACCATCCACAAGAACATCCTCTCATAGATAGATTTGGCCAAGGCGCTAACAGAGTTGTACACCTGTAAGTAGAATAGAATGGATATTTTATTCTGCTTCTGCAATTAGCCAGAATTTTAGGTTAAACACATGTATTAATGTTACTATACCTGTGGTACGGTCTGGCCTTTGGTCACATACTCATTTCCGACCTTGACTCTGGGGTAGCACAAACCCTTCAGCATATCAGCAGAGTTCAAACCCAGAAGGTAGGCGATTTTGTCAGCCTCTGTTAAATACATTAATTAAATTATCTTTGCTCTATAGAGTGTTTTATGTAAAATTATAATAAATCAGGCTTAAGTACTTTCCCTTTCATTTTTAGATTTTGATATGCATGCAACTTCTAGTTTATATTTATACTAAACATTTAAACACAGTTTCTGTTGTCAGCAAAGTCGGTGCAATGGTTACTATTTCAAAGCCCAGGATAACACAAGTCTCACCCTCTGTGCCATCAGGCTCAGCCTGCTCCTCACGCTGCTTCTGCTTGAACTTCATGTTACCATGATGAAGCACCGCTCCAGTGAACTTGTAGATGCACATTTTCTCCTCACTTGTGAAACCAAGAATGTCAATAGCATCCTGTAAATTACAGAGAATAATGAAATATATAATCTGCCATATTTAAATAGAATATGTCAATATTCAAATAGCAATGACTCACATCAGTAGCATCCAGCTCAGCTTTATCATCAATGCTGGCCACTGCGATCTGACCCTGACTGCACATGGGGAAGTCATAGGGGTTGGTGGTGATGAGCGACATTTCTGTAAAATACACGGCATTTATGAAAGAGCATCTTACAATATTATCTGAAACATTGAATGAATGAAATGTGCACCTACCAATAATCTCAGGCTTATGGTTGGTCATCATCTGGAAGAAGATGTGGTAGCCTCTCTCATCTGGAAGCTGGAATGACACTCGAGACTTCTCCAGCAGATCTGTTGAGAGAATGTACTTGAGTCACAATCATCTGAAGAGTGACAGATAAAGACAACTGTTCAGGATGGATCAATAAAATCATGTCCACCTACATGTCTCAATGTCAGCACTAGCCAGTTTTCCAGTGGCGCCGAAATGAATTCTGATGAATTTACCCTGTTTAAATCATAATATATAATTATTATTTATATATTATACATCTCTTTATAGAAAACTATGTACAGTAAAATTGAATACAACTGACCATCTGTACTGTAAATAAACAGTGGTTAACTTACAAAACGAGAGGAGTTGTCATTTCTCACAGTCTTAGCATTACCATAAGCCTCAAGCAGAGGGTTGGCAGCAATGATCTGGTCCTCAAGAGAGCCCTGTGATGTTTGAAGGGTTTTCATTTATTTTCAATTGTTTTTCTATTTCATGACTAAACACAATTTATAGGCATTTCACTAATTCACATATCGTATAGTTTGTGAGATGAGTGTAAATCATCATCTTTTAAAATATTATATATGACATAGTTTTGTATCTCATACCTTTATTTTACTGGACTCTTTCTTGACACCTGACACTGCAACTGTGGCAAAGTATTGGATGACACGTTTCGTGTTCACAGTCTTTCCAGCACCAGATTCTCCACTGGTTTATAAGAGATTAGAAGACAGAAGTTTGAAAGACATGTAGACTTTTCAAAGTATATTCAATCTTTGTTCAATCTTAAATTCTATTTTGTAAATATCTCCATAAATTTTCCATCCATGTTATACTTCAAATTTTTGTCATAGTCTGAAATTAAATGAAAATACTTACGTAATCAGGACAGACTGGTTTTCTCTATCTGTTGATTGAAATTTGTAAAATATCCAGTAAATATTTATTATATTAACAGCAACATCTACTTCATCTTAATTAATTCTGTAGAATTTAATCCCATAATCTCTTACCACACTGCATGAACTGATATGCGTTGTCAGAGACAGAGAAGATGTGTGGTGGAGCCTCCATACGCTTTTTGCCTCTGTAGGCAGACACCACTTCTGCATCATACACTGGGAGCCACTTGTAGGGGTTCACAGTTGCGCAGAAGAGTCCAGAGTAGGTCTGAAATGAGCAGAGACATGGTCAGAGTCCAACAACACAGAAAAAAATGAACTTAAATGCTTTTTATGTTGTTTCAGAATTTACGTAGATCATCCATGCAGCATAACGCTCTTTGAGGTTATACAGCACAGAGGCTTCATTGAGATGGGTCATCATGGCCATGTCCTCAATCTTGTCATACTTGGGAGGATTCATTGGGTAGACATCTTCTTCCTTAGCAACTCTCTCCTATAAATTTGATCAATTAGATATTAGATATAAAAGAAAACAATGTAATAAGTAATTTAATGAGCATCTACATGAAATGGAAATTCAAATGTACCTCCTTAGTGTCAAGCAAAACAACTGTGACTTTGCCCCCGTCTTTGCTCTTGATTGTTCCCTTGAGGTACAACTCTTTGGGATCAACCACATAGCAGGCAGTCTTGGCATCAAACGGTTTGGCCTGAGCCTCCATTCTCTCCCTCTCAGGCTTACGAAGGTAAATGGCAGCTTTGCCATAAATCTCCATCTCCGCGTCTGTACTCATGATGGCGGCTTACTAAATAGAGAAAATATCAACTTATCCATTACAAATTTCATAAATATTCAACAAAGGCAAGACACACAAAATATAAAACACATGAATTGTGTTAGGAAAGAGGCATATTCCTAAGTGTAGGCTTACACATAATACAGACACATAAAACAATACTAGATAAACATTTAAATAGCAAGCAAGAAGCAGGTAAGGGGCCCATTAATGAAATGATTAAATTGAAATGCTAGTGTCAGGGGATGGCACATAAAGTACAATATGAATTGTGGCAAATACGAAGTTTCAGGACAATACAGAGATTTTCACTGCCGACTATGAGTCTCACTTGTGGTCTCTCTGCCGGAGTGCATCCTCCTGCTACGAGTATGTATGAAACAGACAAATATTTCCTGACAAATATTAAGAAATTTCTGTCACAGATTTGGTTTCATTATATTAACTTTTCTAATGATTTATATTTATGCAAATCTCGTGATGGATTATTATAGCAACACTGCATCCCAAGTTTGAATTTAATCAGACCATCAGTTCTGTAGTTTGAACCAATTTTATGTTTTGCTCTATTATAGCATCATCAATTGGCCCTTTCCCACTTCTTTTTCTGTTTCCTCAGACTGAGTCTGCACATAAATGTGTCAAATGTCCTCTGCATTTGGGCCAAATTTGTATAACTTTCCCACAAGTGGTTCTATGGGCTCTCATAGACTCAAAAGTGGCAGAAGAAAAACAGAATACAATACAACACAATAAAAGCGAATACAATAGTTGGTATATTTGGCACCAAAATAAAGGTTTAATGGGACCCCTTCCTTAAATTCATCTTACTAATAAATTAAACACATTTATTTGTAAATAAATTACATAGGTTTTTAAAAACAGCATGCTTCACCAGTTTTTATCTATAATACAGACTATAACAACTGTTTTCTTCTGCCCTAATCCACACACTGAATCATAAACTCACTTGCCTTTTGTCCTTGAGACCAGATGAAATGTTAACTTTTTTAACTGTGGATAAAAAAAAAATGAAATCATTAAAATGTATTAATATAAACAAAAAAACACAATTACTTTGAGTACAGACGCATAAGTGATGATGTTAAATTCCTTTCAGTCACAGTCAGCACAGGCTCTTACCACTTGATGGAACTTCTGAGGTCTCTTCTCTGCATCTCTTCTGGTCTACCCTCTTGGCTTTTATAGAAGTTGATAATGCACACTAAGCAGAATCTATACATGGGCAACCTGATATATTTGATTGACCCATTATATAAGAAATGTACGGACAGACTGACAGACATCCTACCTGATGAAATCAGTTATAAGTCAAACCTTTATCCTAAACTTCCATTTCAAAGTTCTTGTGTATTATAATTATATATTTTTAGTCTATTAATATCTTACTTTGACATATGACACACACTGAAGTAAAGAAATCCTATTTTGGAAAGAGGGTAGACATACATTCAGCCACCGCCACCGCCTCCCCTTTTTTAGCTACAGTGCTTACGTGGCCTTAGAGCTTCCTTCTAGAGGTTTAAAGCTACATCCACCAGCTGTGCTGACGAGCAATCAGATCAGACGCAGGTGTCAGCAGTTAGGTCCTTGGCAGCGCAGAGGACTGCAGTGGGCTGTAATCAGATCCTAGTAGACAGGGACCGCTGAAGGAAACAGCAGTGAACGTCAGCCCAGGCAATAATCCAAAACTCAGGCAACAGAGAGCAGGAAACAGTCCATAAAAACAGGAGAACTGGATAGACAAAACTGCACAGACAGCAAGACACCAGAGAACCAGTAACAACAATCTGACAATGAAACTGACAAACACAAGGCTACATATAGGACCCATAAATGAGACACACCTGCGGCTGATCTGATTGCTCGTCAGCACAGCTGACGCTGATAGGCAATCAGACCAGAGCAGTACACACAGAATGAACAGGTGAACCGTGACACAGACCTTCAGACTGTTCTGACTCAGGTTGCTATATCTTTTCTATTGGACTTTCGGTTTTCCTAAAATGATGATCAAAACTCGGAAAAGTCCCATAGACTTACATTGATGGAATGTTCAAATGAGCCAAGGCTGTTTAAACTCCAACTGACAAAAATTCCAATTTAAACACCCAGAAGCCCACTAGACTTAATTAAAAGTGCCAAGGGTCAAAGGGTGACTACAACCATTCTTTCACTGGTAACACTCTTTGCATTCCTTTGTGACTTCTAGTGATGTATGTCTCGAGACCGGTCTTGGTCTCGAGACCACTTTTACGTGGTCTCGGTCTTGTCACGGCCTTGACGGTCTTTGGTCTTGGTCTTGTCTTGGTCTCGGACCTCTCGGTCTTGTCTAGGGGCGTTTTTCCACTGGGTTCGTTTGCTGCGGTCCGAACCCGAGTGCGCTAGTTCCCGGCGCCCCCCGCAGCGTTGGTCTGGTTTCACACTCAATTAGTTGTATCGAACCCAGGTGCGTTTGCAGTGATCTTACGTCATCGCAAACGCACACGGAAAATGCATGGATAATACAACTCGACTGAGCATAGCTGTAATTTGTCTGTTTTTTTGGAGCTATTATGCACAACATAGTGAGAGACATCACCTCTTCAGTGTCCCACAACGTTCCCCTGCCACTCATGGTTGTCGTGTGTGAGGAAACAATGATATCGACAGTGATAGGCTACGCATGCGCGGGATACTATACTTCCTGAACAAGCGCGCACCCGAGTCCGTGTTGCTTGCACATTAACGCGAACCGCGCCACGGTTCGGGAGCAACCGAGCTCAGACCACCTCCTCCAGGTAGTCTCGGGTTCGGTACTCTAGTGCGCACCCGGGTCCGATGACAGCGTTCACATTAGCGATTTTTCATGCGAACCGTGCCCCGGTCCGCACTAAACTGCCAGTGTGAAAGCGCCCTAGGTCTCGCTGTCTCAGACCGACATACTGGTCGGGGAATTTAGAAATACAATACTACAATATCCACGACGACACAACGTTCGATAATGCAACATTATTATCCGCAACGGAACGTATTGAAGCGCGCGTCTGAGTGAAAGTTCGGCGTGTGCGCGAGCCACACCAGAAAACACTTTATCCGCGCCACTGATCGCAGCGGCAACGAGCACTTTGATCACTTGATTTAAAAAACACATATCAGTGACATGATGGGTTTTAACTTCATTCATGAGAGTTTAGGTAACTGCACAACTGACAGATGACTTTGAGCGCACCGCCAACGGTGTGTGTGTGTGTGTGTGTGTGTGTGTAACCATAGCGACAAAACGACAAACTTTCGGATCCTGCACTTAAGCCTATAATTTCGTTTTTAAAAATTTAATTATGTATTTAAAAGTTGCAGAATGGATTAATTTGGAGACTCCGAAATCGGCAGAGATAGGCAGGCATTTGCTTAGATGAATTTGTGACTTTGATATCTTGTGTGTGTGTGTGTGTGTGTGTGTGTGTGTGTGTGTGTGTGTGTGTGTGTGTGTGTGTGTGTGTGTGTGTGTGTGTGTGTGTGTGTGTGTGTGTGTGTGTGTGTGTTGTTTGATTACAGTATTGTATTTAAGATGGTGTTAGACTAAATAAATGGTCTTTTAAATATCATCTGCATAATCTCCGTTGTGTTGACTAAACATTAGGCCTAATCCAAGTTTATAATTGTGTATCTTTAATTTGATGTTACGATTTCATCTACACATTAAGTATAATTTCAATTGGTTACATATTTCTCATTCTTTAGACAGTTGTTGGAGGAGCAAGATGGTGTTGGAGGTGTTTGATGTTTTGTCAGATGAACCAGTCAGTACCTCATCATGTCAGTCCTCAACAGTACACAAAAGTTAAGGGAGTCTCAATCCTCTAATAGTGCAGTAACAGCCGTCATGCAATTGCTACACATAGTTGATCTCACCCAGTCTGCAAAAACATTTACAGTGAGCTCACAGTCACACACATGACATGGTCTGTCTCTGTATTGTTCTGCCTGTGTAGTTGAAGTAATACCGTCTAATATGTATTGAATGTAAACTGCGGCTGAACCGCAGTTTACCCAACAGTATGCTGCTGTTCTTGAATTCATACAAGTTATAGCTTAGCTTCAACACTACTCTGTTTTTTTTCCCCCTCCGGTCTTGACTTGGTCTCGGTCTTGGTCTCGACTTGGTCTTGGTCTTGACTTGGTCTTGGTCTTGTCTTGGTCGCGATACCCTCTGGTCTTGGTAGTGTCTCGGTCTCGGTTTAGGCGGTCTTGACTACAAGTCTAGTGACTTCTAATTACATAGCTCTGGCATGAAACTCTGAATGGTGCAGGCTGATAGGTCTTTAACCCTTCAAGGTCTAAGGGGTTTTAAGTCCGCCTGGCACTATGTTGATATTTCGGCTTCTGGAAGGGCCAATTTTCATAGCAGAGTGAAGAGAGTCATATTTCTGAATTCTATAGACCCTCAGCTGCAAGGTGGATGCATTGACAGTACTTCTTGAGACACTTGTATGGGTTCTGATCAGGGGTGCAACTACCCAGTGTCAGAGGGGTATGCAGCAACAATTTTTTTTGCTTTATCCATCTTTTTCGACTCGTACCTGCTTGCTCAGCGCTCACGGCGCCCCCGCCTGCTCGCGATATTATCCCCCCCTCTCTATGTCAAAATTATATGATGGAATCTTATGAATATCCTACTCTAGCCTGTTAGTCCTCTAAAAAGTTATATAACATTGAGGAAATGCAGAAATTATTTAGAAACGCACAACAGCAGCTACGTATAGATTTAAAAAAATAAATAAAAATTACTATCGCTTTGGCGCCCCCCTGGTGCTGCGCGCCCCTATGCGCCGCATATAGCGCATACCCACTTTTTGCGCCACTGGTTCGGATGTGATATATCACCAAGAAATACAAAAACGGAAGTTCAAATTATTGTTTTTTTATTATATAAAAAGAGTAAACCATAATGAATAAGGGATTTTACATCAAATATTGATTCATCAAAGGGTTTAGAACACCTGTAAAAAAAATTGGGTGAAAAAATTATAAACATACAAAATAACTATTTATACTGTATTTCTGTGACTGTAGTCACCATATGTTTTTTGGGGAAAAACACAGAATATCGCACTGTGCACTGTATTTGCTCCTGTCTGCCTCGCTGCCTGCTGTGAGTGTGTTTGTTTGATTCAGTGCGGTAAGCTCTGTCTTAGCCTTATATTTCTTTGTTTTGAACCATCATTTTACTACCATTTCTAGTTGTTTATACTACTACATTTTACCCAACATCTCAGATTAACCTGACATCGCTAGCTTTTGTTATTAGAACTACTAGCACAAAACGCTAGTAATTCGCTAGCCTGTTAACGCGCCACCCGTGCGCTCAGCTATTTTTATTTATTTATTTTTCTCTCGCGCGTCCGCGCCTTTGAGTTCATAAAAAGCTCAGGTGAGTAAGAATCACTCAACAAACACGGTGAGTAATGTCTTGTCCTGTTATTGTCACTTGCACTTCATGTCACATGTTTAGTATAGGCTTCTCTGTCGACAATATAGGATTTATATGTGATAAATGTAAGGAGACAGTTAGGTTGACAGAGAAGATTTCAGAATTAGAAACACGCATCCAAACTTTAATTGAGGATAGTAAGAGTGCTAGTGCTTTAGATGTTTTGGATGCGCATAGAATAGTGAACACTTTACATGGCGTGGTTCCGGCTGAAGTAGAGCCCGTGCAGCCGGGCAAATGGGTGACAGTGAGGGATCGCTCTAGTCGCGGATCTAAAAACCACTCTTCCGTTCCGATTACCATAACAAATCGATTTGCCCCGCTCAGTGAAACACCCACTGAGAATGATTGTGCCCTAGTTATTGGCGATTCTATTACACGGAACGTGAAAATAGAGACACCAACCACCATAGTCACATGTTTGCCGGGAGCCAGAGCGCCTGACATCAAAGCAAATTTAAAAGTGCTGGCTAATGCTAATCGTAAATTCTCTAAGATCATTATTCATGTCGGCACTAATGATGTTCGACTCCGCCAGTCGGAGATCACCAAAATTAATATTAAAGAGGTGTGTGAACTTGCAAGTACGATGTCAAGGACTGTAATTTGCTCTGGCCCCCTTCCTGTTCGCAGGAGTGATGAGATAGTTAGTAGATTATGTTCGCTTAACGGTTGGCTGTCGAAGTGGTGTCCGCTTAATAATATAGAATTCATAGACAATTGGAAAAGTTTTTGGGGCAAACCTGACCTGTTGAAAAGAGATGGTATTCATCCCTCCTGGGATGGTGCTGCTCTTCTCTCTAGTAATATGGCTCATAGTCTTAGAGCTCAAACATGACAATCTGGGGCTCAGGTCAGGAAGCAGACAGACTGGCTTAACCGACCGTCTGCTAGCGGCCTCGCGTCACCCAGGTCAGATAAATCCCATCACATAGAACCTCTTTCACCTAGCTATCATCATATAGAGACTGTGTCTGTTCCCCGAATTTGGAAATCCCAAAAACTTTTAAACCCAACTAAGGTTAGAAATTTAATTGATGTTCAACAAATAAAAAACAGCTATAATACAGATGAGCAAATGCTAAAGCTTGGGTTGCTGAATATTCGATCGCTTACTTCAAAAGCACTCGTTGTTAACGATATGATTTCAGATAATAACCTAGATGTGCTGTGTTTGACAGAAACCTGGCTAAAACCAAACGATTACATTACTTTAAATGAATCAACCCCGCAAGATTACTGTTATAAACATGAGCCGCGTCTGAAACGCAAAGGGGGTGGTGTTGCTGTAATTTATAGTAATAGTTTCAAAACCACTAAGAAATCAAGTTTTAAATATAATTCTTTTGAAGCATTGGCAGTGGCGGTTCTAGACCACAGTAACTGGGGGGGCCAGGCAGGGGCCACTTGTGCTTTTAGGGGGCACACCTTTAACATTCATCTTAACCTATTTTCAGTATTATTTCAAGTCATTTTTCACCATGTCATGCATGACTGCAATCTCTAGAAAAAGCTAATAAATTATATTAGCTAAGCTAATAAAACAATTTCAATTCAAATGAATGTTTCATTATGTTTAATTGTAGTGTGATATAATGATCAATAATAACACATTTTTAGCATCTAAGCACATCTAGGCACTTTTTTACACCTGGGGTGGGCGATTTGGCAATAATATCATATCACAATTTTTTTTATTTTTTTTGGAAAATCACGATTTTATCACGATTCTTATTTCATGTTGGTTTTACTATTTTGCATGTGATTGAGCATTACAGCCAAACTAATGTCCCTATTTTAAAAGCAAAGCCTTATAGGTAACAAAATATAGGTAACAAAATATAAAATAAAAAAGAATGGCAGACATTTAGGCCAAAGTGGCGAAGATAAAAATCTTTGTCACTATTTTCTTTGTTATAAAAATTAAGAACAGAGATACATATTACACATACACAACTTAATATACAAATGAAATAAACAGTGCTTTATTTTTTCAGCTATAGGTGTATTTAACAGTAGAATTGAAGAAAGTAATTAAATGAACACATATGAAAATAAAACACAACAGACTTAAAGTTCTCAGTCAAGAGCAGTGAATGATTTCCTCTGTGTGTTTTGTTGTTTTATTAACATTAAAGGGATAGTTCTCCCCCCAAAAAGTCATAATTTACTCTCTTAAGTTGTTTTAAACCTGAATAAGTTTCTTTCTTCTGTAAAATAAACGTTATTTGAAAGAATGTGAGTAACCAAACAGTTGATGTACCCCTGTGACTTCCATAGTATATTTTTTCCTACTATGTATGGAAGTCAATGGGGACCAGCAACTGTTTGGTTTTGGGTGAACTATCTCTTTAAGGACAAGCGGCAGCATGTTTATTATTAGGGCTACTGTCTCTTTAAGAACTGCACGCGACGCGTCTAATATACACGCATATGACAAGCAGATTTTAATTAATTTTCTCTTTTTGCTTTCACTTTAGACATAACCAACTTTGTTTATGTAAACATTGTCTGTATTTGACAGTATTAGCGCAATATAAGACTCAAAAGATAACTTAGTCCAGTAACAGGCTTTTAGTGCATGTGCGCGTCGAGTGTACGCGCTCAGTAAAGCGCATATTTGAACAGCGCATCAGCAGCGAATGACATGTTTAACCGGCAAGGCTTTAAAGCACATGCAAATAATGAACTTTTGTGAACTGCAGTGTCCCGTTCCTCTGCGTTAACATTTGATGTGAATATACGTCGTGCTGCAGTGTAGCCTATAGATGAAGGCACCGCAACTGATAAAATGCGCAGTTGTTTGGTGTGATTTTACGATTCCAAATTTAGGGGGGCCAGAGGGGGGGCCAAGCTTGGTGACACGGGGGCACTGGCCCCCCCGGCCCCCCCTCTAGAACCGCCACTGAGCATTGGTGCTTAATGTAAAAATATATAGTGTAAACGATAAATCACGTTTGAGATTCGTGCTGGCTACTGTATACAGGCCACCAGGGCACCATACAGACTTTATCAAAGAATTTGCGGACTTTCTATCAGAATTAATATTGACTGCAGATAAAGTACTAATTGTTGGTGATTTTAATATACACATCGATAATGAAAAAGATGCATTGGGATTGGCATTTAAAGACATTGTAAATTCAATTGGAGTTAGACAACACGTGTCAGGACCTACTCATCGTCGTAATCATACTCTAGATCTAATTTTATCACACGGAATAGATGTGGATGCCGTTGAAATTCTGCAGCAGAGCGATGACATCTCAGATCATTACCTAGTCTCGTGTAATTTGCATTTAGCCAAGGCTGCAAAGCCGACTCCGTGTTACAAATATGAGACCTATCACTTCTGCTACTAAAGATTGCTTTATTAATAATCTTCCTAATCAGTTTCATCATCTCAGCATCTCAGATAGCTTAGAAGAACTAGATATTACAACAGAAACGTTTAACTCTCTCTTTTCCAGCACTTTAGACACAGTTGCTCCGTTGCGCTTAAAGAAGATTAAAGAAAATAGTCCAACGCCGTGGTACAACGAGCACACTCGGGCCCTTAACAGAGCAGCCAGAAAAATGGAGCGCAACTGGAAGAAAACAAAACTAGAGGTATTTCGCATTTCATGGAAAGAGAGCTCAATTACTTACAGAGAGGCTTTAAAAGCTGCTAGATCTGCTTATTTTTCAACCCTATTAGAAGAAAATAAACATAATCCTAGGTATTTATTTGAAACGGTGGCTAAACTAACGAAAAATAAAGCTTCAAGCACCGAAGTTTCCAAGCAACACAGCAGTAATGACTTTATGAACTTCTTCACTTATAAGATTGATAATATCAGGGACAAAATTATAACTATGCAACCGTCTACTACAGTATCACATCAGGCAGTGCATTGTAGTCTCCCTGAGGAAAAATTTGATTCATTCGTTGCTATAGGAGAGGAAGAATTTACTAAACTCATTAAATCATCTAAATCTACAACATGTATGTTAGACCCTATACCGACTAAGCTACTGAAAGAAATACTTCCAGAGGTCATAGATCCTCTTCTTAATATCATTAATTCGTCTTTGTCTCTAGGATACGTACCAAAAAACTTTAAGCTGGCTATGATTAAACCGCTTGTTAAAAAAATGCAACTTGATCCTTCAGAATTAGTCAATTACAGGCCGATCTCGAATCTACCTTTTCTGTCAAAGATATTAGAAAAGGCAGTATCCTCACAACTGTGTTCCTTTCTTGAAAGAAATGATATCTGCGAGGATTTCCAGTCAGGATTTAGACCGTACCATAGTACCGAAACAGCTCTCGTTAGAGTCACAAATGATTTGCTCTTATCATCCGATCGTGGTTGTATCTCTCTATTAGTGTTACTCGATCTTAGTGCTGCATTTGACACCATCGACCACAACGTTCTTTTAAATAGATTAGAACATTATGTTGGCATTACGGGAAATGCACTAGCATGGTTTAAATCATACTTATCTGACCGTTATCAGTTTGTAGCAGTAAATGATGAGATGTCTCATCGATCACAAGTTCAGTATGGCGTACCACAAGGCTCAGTACTAGGACCGCTGCTGTTCACTCTGTACATGCTACCCTTAGGAGATATCATTAGGAAACATGGCATTAGCTTTCACTGTTATGCCGATGATACTCAGCTCTATATTTCTTCAAAACCTAACGAAACTTATCAATTCACAAAATTAACGGAATGCATAGATGATATAAAAAATTGGATGACTTGTAATTTCCTACTTCTAAATTCTGAAAAAACAGAGTTTCTAATTATTGGACAAAAAACGTCCTCACGTAATAATCTAGAATACTGTCTAACACTTGATGGCTGCTCTGTTAAGTCTTCGTCGTCGGTTAGGAACCTGGGTGTGCTCTTTGATACCAATCTTTCATTTGAAAGTCACGTGTCTAGTATCTGTAAAACTGCATTTTTACATCTTAAAAATATATCTAAATTACGCCATATGCTCTCATTGACAAATGCGGAACAATTAGTTCATGCGTTCATGACCTCAAGGCTAGATTATTGTAATGCTCTACTGGGTGGTTGCCCTGCACGCTTAATAAACAAACTACAGCTGGTTCAAAACGCAGCAGCTCGAGTTCTTACCAGAACCAGGAAGTATGACCATATTAGCCCGGTTCTGTCAAAACTGCATTGGCTCCCTATTAAACATCGCATCAATTTTAAAATATTGCTGATTACTTACAAAGCACTGAATGGTTTAGCTCTGCAGTACTTGAGCTAGTGTTGCACGGTGTACCGATACTTCAAAAGTATCGCGATACTCGGAAATTAAAAACGTCACGATACCTAAATTTTTCAGTATCGATACTTAAAAAAATAAATAAAAAAAAACGCCTCCCTATGGACGTCTGTGTTTTTTTCCTGACGCACGCAGCAAAGAACCTGCCGCTGTCAGTGTCATGTGACAAAACCATGGACAAAACACTACAGCGAGATGGCTGCATGTGCGAGCACAAGTGGTCCACGACTCGTAGAAAAAGATGACGCGAGGAGTGACATATGGAAGTACGTTGCCTACCTTGCTCTGTTGCACGGTGCACCGATACTTCAAAAGTAAATCGGAAATTAAAAACGTCACGATTCCTTAATTTATTAGTATCGATACTTCTAAGAATGACTGCGTTCCAGATTTGTAAGGCCGGCAACACACTGGCTGCGTGTCGTGTCCGTTTTTATTTCGGCTCCCATGTTAACTGCCTGCGTGACACGCATCTGGGCGCAGCTCGAGACGCGCGGAAAACGCGTGCATGCTACAAATAGAACCGACGCCTATTTTTCACGCGACACGCAAGCGTGTTGGAAGCGTTTCCAGGCAAAATAGAATAGGAAAAGATGTTTCTATGTTATTTTGACACGAATACATATTAATAAATGACATTTTGATGTTTGAACGTTTTGACATAAATACAATAAATGTCATTTAAAAAAAATATTATCGATTTTCAAATATTGCACCTCTCAATACAGAACGAATTATTCTGTAGCCTATTTTGCCGTCAACACTGCCGACGTTGTCTTTGCTGCTATATATTTATGTTTAACATGAAGTATAGGCCTTCCACACATCTCTCTCTCCCCAAATATATCACCAATGAGGCTTATCATATGTTACCAATATTAAACATTGTTTAATATAAACGCTGTTCATATTTTTATTCAAAGTTCAGAATCAAGATAAAGCTCTTATGTTTCTTATGATAAATGAGATAATGCTGCTAAATTTATATATTTTTTTACCTTGAATGTCATTGCTCTAATTTATTTTTTATATTTTTATATTTCATATTTTGTTCAAATGTTTAATATATCTGCTGTTCATATGTTAATTTATTAGTGTGTTATATGATTAGAATGTTCTAAAATAAAGCATAGCAATGATATTTTCAGGAAAAGTATCGAAAAAGTATCGAAATCGCAATACTTGACTTGGTATCGGTATCGAAACAATAATTTTGGTATCGTGACAACACTAACTTGAGCGAGCTCTTAACGCATTATAGTTCGTCACGTCTATTACGATCTCAAAATTCCGGCCAGTTACTAATACCTAGAATATCAAAATCGACTGCTGGCGGTAGATCCTTTTCCTATTTAGCACCAAAACTCTGGAACAGTCTTCCTACCATTGTCCGGGAAGCAGACACACTCTGTCAGTTCAAAGCCAGATTAAAGACACATCTCTTTGACCTAGCTTTCACATAATACATTATAGACTTCTATAATTTAATGTCAGGCTGCATATAGTAGGTCAGCCGGAACCGGGAACACTTCCCAAAAATCCTGATGTACTCGTTACATCATGAGAAGAATGGCATCTACGCTAATTTTAGTGTCTGTGTTTATCCCGAGGTTTTTCCTGCAGCCTGCCGGATCCAGGCCGTATCCAGATCTGACGAAGGACCTTCGCCTGGACCGATGACAACGCAGTGCTGAAGTGCCAACTAGTCTCTCCCTATGGAGGATCCCACTACCACTCTACAGATAAGGCGTTGTCGGGAAAATTCGTCTCGCGGTCCTACCCCAAAGCAACAAATAAAATAAAATTCCTTATCAAAATTTATAAGGAAAGACAAGTATTTTGTTTAGGCTTGGCTTGTAGGGAATTCCAAACCTGCGTATATTCAAACGCACATAACTATAGAACCCATTCTAAATGCACATGTGAACGCCATCAGCGTTTCTCACAGGTTCGCGTTTAAAGTCTGTGTAGAGGGAATGGTGTCGTCTTAGCGGCCCCTAATTTAATAACAAATGATCGTTGCGACGGAAGCAAATCAATTAAAACTAACTTTAGATGGAAATAACTTAACTCTGCTGTAAAGCCGAAACAATCTCTGTTACCTTAAATTATACGCTTATCTCTGTAAAGCTGCTTTGAGACAATCTACATTGTTAAAAGCGCTATATAAATGAAGATGACTTGACTTGACTATTTGCACATCAGTCTTTCAACATTATTCTTACATCTTACATGTTGTGCCACATGTGAAAGCAGTTACGCTCTGGCTGTAGGCAGAGTGGCACATTACACTCATTACATTTCCATGAAGTGTCCTTTCTTGGGACCCCATCTGCCTTACATTTCTCACACCTCAGCCTTGCAATTGGTTTTGAGATTGGCACAGGTGTATGTCCAGTTCTCCTCTGTACAGGCACGGCCCCAACTGTGACACCACACAGCTCAGCCACAAGCTGCTCCACGTACAGTAGGCCCTGTGGGTGATGAGCTGGGTGGCTGGTGTGTTCCTCAGCTTTTGTATTTCTCTGTACATTATAAAGCCATTGGTCACAGCAATGTCAATAAAATGAAAGAACATGGTTCTGTACCATCTTCTGGTTGTGTGATGAACTGAGTAGTACTGTATCAGTCTGATAAGTCCTCATCAATTTCACCACAGAGTCAAATGAGAGCCCTAGCCCAGAGGCCAACCTGCTTTTACCTGTGTATATGTTGAAGTCACAGGTATAGCCATTGCTGGAGTCTGCCAGCACAAACAGCTTTATCCCCCACTTGGTGGGTTTGGCTTTCATGTACTGGGTCATCCCAGTTCTTGCCTTGGTGGCCACCATCCTCTCATCAATGTAAATCTGCTTCCTGGGATGGTAGGCACTAGTACAATTCGGTCCGATTTTCCCGTGGCATCTGTCGTTGCTATGCAACCATGCACTGCGCTCTCCACAATGACAAAGAAGTTTTAGTGGCTAATGGATTTCCACCACCGAGAAACGCTTGCTGTAGCCTGTAGCTCTGTTACAAGATTTATTTACGGTGAAGAGAAAAACACCCGTGGTGTTTGGGTGCACCCATAGACTGTAAAAAATATGGACAAAGCGTCTGTGACGTCACCCATAGCCTTCTGAAGAACGGTTTTGAGGCCGTTTATGGGGGGTATGGGCGGCGCCATATTTCAATGCAAATGTTCAGAAAGGATAACTTACAGGTATGATGTGTATGATTTCAGGAATTCCACTCGGCAGCCTATGCTCGTTGTCAGCTGTCAATCAAGCTGTCAATCGCGCCCTTATTTGTCATACATTTTATATCTAAATAGGATCTAAACTAACGAGTTAGAAAAAAATTCACCCCCCTCACAGTTGTCAGGCACTCGGAACCAATCGAAAAATACAATAAAAGTCCATGGGACCAACCTGTAAAAACATGAATTTATGCTGTGAAAACGGACATTTTAACATGGGGGTGTATGGACATTTGCTCCCTTTTGGGACCTTCCCCTAGCGGATTTTCGATGTATTGCAGTTTTTCGCACTTCCGGGTAGGCTTCATTTTTCAGATTAGAATAGGCTTGTTCGACTTCATGCAGCTCTGCGCAGACCGATCGGCGGCTGACTTGAAGCAGTGCATGCCGGTTAGAAATTTTGTCCGACTTGATACAGCGCCGACGCCACGTGACTGTGACGTATGCCATCAAAGTACCGCGAGAGCGATTCGGGAGTAGCCGGAGAACTCAGCCAGCGCAGCTTCTCAAGAGCGGCTGCACTGGGCTGCAGGAGGGCTGATGACGACACAGCTGTTCCACGATTGGCCGGATTCACCGCATGACAACGATGACGTGTGTTTCTTGTTTATTCGAACACCTTTAGTTCCTCTAAAGCTCACAAATCAGTTTTTTATAACAGTAAACACTATTTTCATGTAGTTGTGATGTTATATTGTGTCATGTTTATCAAATTAAAACTGATTAAAAAATGTAGACTCCACTTCATTGATAGTAGCTTATGTTGAACTTTATTCTTGTTCAAACAGACGCTGTATGAAGCAGTAGGCTACATTTAAAGTATTGAATGAAAATGTCTCTGAAACATCTGTGTATTATTTGGCAAATATTGCATTTATTTCACTTCAGCTGTGGTAAAGTATGCAAACACCACGTGAGCGGTCACTACGAGAACCAGAAAGTGTCCGACTTCACGTCTCCGTTTGCAGCTCCTCCCCGCCTGCACGCGGCTACTCTCGCCGATCGGTTACATCCAGCCGCAGCCGATGTCGAACACACCTATAGGCTTGTTCGACTTCATACAGCTCTGCGCAGACCGATCGGCGGCTGACTTGAAGCAGTGCATGCCGGTTCGAAATTTTGTCCGACTTGATACAGCGCCGACGCCACGTGACTGTGACATATGCCATCAAAGTACCGCGAGAGCATTTCGAGAGTAGCCGGAGAACTCAGCCAGCGCAGCTTCTCAAGAGCGGCTGCACTGGGCTGCAGGAGGGCTGATGACGACACAGCTGTCCCACGATTGGCCGGATTCACCGCATGACAACGATCACGTGTGTTTCGTGTTTATTCGAACACCTTTAGTTACTCTAAAGCTCACAAATCAGTTTTTTATAACAGTAAACACTCTTTTCATGTCGTATGTTATATTGTGTCATGTTTATCAAATTAAAACTAATTAAAAAACGTATAGACTCCACTTCATTAATAGTAGCAATTATGTTGAACTTTATTCTTGTTCAAACAGACGCTGTATGAAGCAGTACATAAAGTAGGCCTATTGAATGAAAATGTCTCTGAAACATCTGTGTATTATTTGGCCAATATTACATTTATTTCACTTCAGCTGTGGTAAAGTACGCGAACACCACGTGAGCGGTCACTACGGGAACCAGAAAGTGTCCGACTTCACGTCTCCGTTTGCAGCTCCTCCCCACCTGCACGCGGCTACTCTCGCCAATCGGTTACATCCAGCCGCAGCCGATGTCGAACACACCATTCGTTGCCGCTTGGGTGCACCCCCATCCTCCCTGTTGACTGAGCTTTCAATGTTGTTACGGAAAGGGCGACGCTGATTGGTTGGTTCTTGTCACATGACCTGCGGTGCGCCTGGGAAAAAACGAGCGCTTCGCTTCATTTATGAGCGTGCTTTCCGCGCGCCTACTATTCTTATCTCATATATATTTTTTATTATATTTTATTTGACAGCAATACTTTTTATTTCTTAAAAACTAATTTGTAACATTTCATCTGACCAGGAACATTTAAGGGTCTGTTAACCAGATAGACCATAAAGACCGTCTCATTATATGGTAAGTTCAACACATGTTTAAAGGGTAACTAAACCCCTGGTCAGAGCCTGACTCCACCCACTGGCAATATTTGAAAAATGCTAGAAAAGTGGGCAGACCCCAGCGGAGATAGAGGGGACGAACCGTGAGCGGGGGGGCGTGCACCTGAGACCCGCTGTCAGACTCTCTAAAATGGAGAGTGACTCACAGGGTCGCAAGACGACGTAAAGTACATGCATCTGATGAGTTTTATCGAGTTGATGTCAATAGCGCGCGCTCTCTATAGGCATTTTCATATTTTGCCGCTATGTGAAAAAATCGTTGCTGGGTGGTTACTTTTAAATAACCTAAAAATAACTTATAGAGAACGTTTCCTAATGGTTATTTTTAAGTTATTATTTTGCAACCATAAAATTACGTTCCCAGAACGTTGCAGGGTGGTTATTTTTTGAATAACCTAAAATTAACTTATAGAGAACGTTCCCTAATGGATATTTTTAAGTTATTATGTTAATTGATCTCACTGAGGTTATAATTAAACAGGTTTTATTAAAATAGGAACAAATGGAACAAACCAAAGTTTTCAAGATATTTTATCTGATTATCAAATAATTCCCGTCCATCAATTCAATGTTTATGTAAATGCTGCGTGACTTTGATGTGTTTTAATGGGCGCTCGCGCTGAACATTCGAGCCGCATTTGAACTGGAGCGGAGGGTGTTACCATGGAAACGGGAGCTCAACTGACACAAGCAGTAACTCCGTCTCTCACTGTTGTTTTCACTACTTTCAGGTAAGTTTAGTCCCCAAACTTACACAAATAGTACATACAAATGCTTCTGACACATTCTTTCATGTAAATGACACGCTTCCGTTGAATATTTACTTTATAGAAATTATTTAGTGTCTTCAGGAAAAGTCCGCTAGCATCTCAACCGTTAAGTTAACAGTAGCAGCTAACTGTTACTAGCTAGAGGCAGGTTAACTTGAGCTGTAATTTGGGCTTTTAATATGTGTACAGTATATGAGAGATTTTGATAGTATTGTAAAGGTTTTGCTGGCAATTTCCAAATGTGTGAATGAAAGTAAACTAATTTATTTAACCTAAAAATATTCACTGGACGGTTAAGGCTATGTTCACACTTAGGCTATGTTCACACTTAGCGTCTTTTTTGACAAGAAAAAGTTGACGACGGCGTTTTTTTAGCAAAAAAAAACGCTGGCAGCGTTCGGTTACAAATAGCAGCCGAGCGCGTCTTTTGTGGCTGGCGCATATACTGACGCGTCTTGACCATGCGTCAACATACGACGAAAAGGGTACCCCCATAACGTCCATATGTGACGATTCGGGTTATGGGTAGGTTTAGGTATGCGTTAGGGTACCGCTAGGAGGCGCTGCTGGTGCGCTTCTGTCTGCGTCTCATATTGACGTTAAAGGGGTACCCTTTTCGTCGTATGTTGACGCATGGTCAAGACGCGTAAGTATATGACGTTTTGGGGTGAGACCGGGCTGCTATAACAAGAGCTGCAACAGTAGCCTAGTGCTGTGTGATGCAAAAAATGTAGAGAAAGAGAAAGTTGGCTCTTGCGTTGGCTTTTGAAGTTACCGGGGAGGAGAATGTCGGTTCACAAAGACGTTTGTGGGTGCACGACAGACAGTTGTTCTTGTTGTTATGGAAACGACAGGTCTCGCTACTCGCTTGTCATTGGTCAGCTGTCAAAAAGGCGCTTGACGTAGGGCGTTCTTTTCAGAAAAGTTGAACTTTTTTCAACTTAAAAAGACGCTCTGAGCTGCAGAAAAAGACGCCGGCGGTGGCGTCTAAAAAAGCGCTCAGGACTTTTTTGAAAAAACGGTTTACTCCATAGGGTTATAATGTAGAACAGACGCTGGCAGTTTGAAAAAAGACGCTAAGTGTGAACATAGCCTAAGCGTCTTTTTTCAAACTGCAAATGACAAAACCATGGACAAAACACTACAGCGAGATGGCTGCATGTGCGAGCACAAGTGGTCCACGACTCGTAGAAAAAGATGACGCGAGGAGTGACATATGGAAGTACGTTGCCTACCTTGCTCTGTTGCACGGTGCACCGATCGGACACATTCCCTCTATTTAATCCCATTGGATCCCATTGACTTTTTGAGTCATTTTTCAAAATATCATCTTCCACATAACTAAGAAATCATGCAGGTTTGGAATGACATGAGTGTGAGTACAAGTTGACAAAATTATTCTTTACGTTGTGTTGATAATTTTAGTAAACTGTTCTCATGCTCTTATTTCATCATGCCCTCAATTGGTTCACTTTCTTCTCTTTCAACAACACCGCCTAAATTAGTTTTTAATAATAATAAACACCTGTAACTATTTTTCCGGAACTCAAATTATTCTCAGGTTTCTCCAGTCATATATAAATTACACTTGGAACAACCCTTGTTTTAGTTTTTTTGTGATTTTTTTTATGTTAACATTTCAATTGTTGTTGTTTTTTTTCTCACTTTAGAGAAAAAACTGACACAAAAAACAGCCAGGCCGCAGCATCCGAAGGGGTTGATCCTGATCCTGTTAAATCATAATGCAAGAGACTGGGATGGTGGAAGGAGCAGAAGAACCAGAAGACTTGAGATCTGGCAAAGATCTTCTGGTATCCGAGGGGATTGATTAATGTTGGCTACTGTAATAAACTATTAACATAAATGTTTAACATCCCAGGAATAATTACTTTGTAAAATAGATTAAACCAGAAAACAGTTATTTTAAGTTGCAACAATATTTCAGAATATTACTCTATTTAATGTATTTATTAAATAAATGCAGCTTTGATGAGATGAAGGGATTTCTTTCAAAAGTATTTAAAAAAATTTACTGACCCCAAACTTTTGAACGGTAATGTATTGTGTATATATATATATATATTTTACATGACTGTGAATAAATGAAATTATTTGAAACATATGACTTCTAATGTACTACTTCGTCTTTCAACAAGTGTAATTATTTTGCATGTATTGTGGCAAATGCAAAGTACAACCAAACTAATCTTGTTGTTTGTTAAGGCCACAGGTATATTACAATACATCTTTGCATTGTCCGCAGTATGCCCACACTTTTCCCAGTGTACCCACAGTATGCCCACACTTTTTACAGTGTACCCACAGTATGCCCACACTTAACCCAATGTACCCACAGTATACCCACACTTTGCCCATAGCGTGGGCTTGCTGTGGGCCCACAACTGGCCCCAATGGGGGCCCACTCTACTTAGTGTGGGCTAGCCCACAGTCAGCCCACACTTTGGGCTGTCCCGATGGGGCCCCACCTGGGCCCCATAGTGTGGGGCCCACATGTGCCCCGCATTTCACGCCGGTATCTGGGCTCACAGTGGGCTGCCCAACAAGGGCCCCATTCGGGCCCCAAATGAGCATGTTTGCTGGGGGCCATTTCCACCTCTATTGCGTTTCAAAAGCAATTCCGCGTAAAATGCAGGTTTCACACTCACGGTCTTCCAGGCCAAGTGCATGCAACCACTGGCGCCTAATTTCCAAGTCTGCTGGAAAGCTATGCAGTCCAGCAGTGCTGTTGCAACCAGCAACACTACACCTACATACCCTCCTGACCACTGTACTAAATACAGATAAATCTACACTAGCTCATCCAAGGGCGTGGTGAGCTCGTACCAAGGGAGGGCGTGGTGAGCTGGAACCTGCTTACGTCACGTAGTACCGCCTACGTCATGTAGTACCGCAAACATCCAATAGGAAAATTCAACTGCAGTAGCCACTGTTCAACCTGAAGAGGGCAGCACTCAGATGTTTTTACACCATATATTGTAGAATTAAAACACTTTATATCCAAATGTCAAAAAAGTTACTCGAATCAATGAACAGCACTAATAAGGCCCCATTCTTACAGATAATTAACTAAAAAAAAGTTGGTTTAGGGTTTAGTTACCCTTTAAAGATTAAAACTTACTTTAAAATACTCATACTTAATAAAATTAACATCTTATTTCGTATTTTATGTTTTATTTATCTATATGTAAGGCAGTATTTCGTTGTGTATTAGATTAAAATACTTTTCATTTATTTATGCGTTTTATTTAACAACAATGATTTTTTATTTCTTAAAAAAACGAATTTGTAACATTACATCTGCTCAGAAATATTCAATGAGCAGTGGTCTTCAGCAGATAGAGACAAAAAAGACAGTCTCATTTCATCTCAGGTAAATTCAACACATGTTTTAAAACTAACTTTAGAAATAGTTATACTTAATAAAATTAACATCTTACGCGGGGTTGATCATATTTCATGCTTCTGAGCTCGGATCGCTGCGTGAACGAGCCTAACAGACAGACCCGTGAGTTCGGATTGCTGCGTGAACAGACTTGACGGTCCGTGTACTTGGCGGGTCCGTGTACGTTTTGATAGTTTGTTTTCCTATTTGAAATGAAATAAGCAGAAACGAGAAAATATATGTTCAAAATATATATCCAAATATATGTTATTTATTTGTTATAATATGGGTATTTTATAATACAGCATAAATAAAAACAAACACACTAATATGTATGCCTATAGGCAAAACACCACAGTTTTTTGGTTTTGTTTGTGTGAACTTTTATCCCCAACCATATTTCTTCATGGGCTCCACGCCAGGGGTCACGCTCAGCACCCCTACTTCCCATGGTACTAACTGTAATTATGCTGAACCAGTTTATATGTAAAATCTTTGGTATACAGGTATGTAATATCTGTGGTGTTTTGCCTATAGGCATACATATTACGTGTGTTTGTTTTTATTTATGCTGTATTATAAAATACCCATATTATAACAAATAAATAACATATATTTGGAAATTGCCCTTTAAAACGAAGGCTCAGTTTGTGGTTCACAATGATTTGATTAAAACCAACAAAACCAATAAAACAAAGACAAAGTCACTTATATAAAAAAAAAAATAGTATTTATGTTTTTGTTAACAGAAGTTATTTTGCGCCTTTAATTGCCTCCGCTATCGTCCTGTCAATCATCTGTCTCATTCTCGTGGGTCGCGGCTATGATTACAGCTTCAGTAAAAATTTATTTCACCATCATTGGTACCCACCCTCAGCCGATTGGCATTACAGTATTTGCAATCACCATCCCGTGGCAAAACGGAGCGTCTAACAGAAAAGTTCTGACTGCTGACTGAACATTGGTCAGTGAGCGTCTCCCGCTCGGCGCTGTCAGCAGATTTAACTCCGCACAGCTAAATAAAACAGGCTGGTGGCAGACTAATAATTAATATTTCTGATGTAAATATTTCTGTGAAATGTGTAAAGTTGCACAGAAGAAAGCCCAATAGGACCTGCCCTGTACAGTTTAAGAATCTGTAGCCATAGTAGAGGACTATTATTTTGTTGAGCAGACCTGACCTGAGCGACAACTGGGCTGCGTTCAGCCCCGGCAAAACGTTGCACAACGTTTTTTAAACAGAAACGGTGATGCGTTGAACACACTGTTCTGATGACGCAAGAGTTGCAACTATGGCAGCTGAGAAGGCTCATTATTTGTGTTCTTTGTGAAGAATTTTCTGAGCCTGATGAAGCCATAAATATGTGTTTAATACTACAAAATATGCTCGATGTTACAGTTACTGCACTTGCCGCCCAGAACAAAAGAGAACATCCCAATCGAGTGAAGGGATTGCTGAAACTGAAATGGAAGCACACATCTTACCTAATTCAGACTAAAATACATCTATTTAGCCTCACATACTGACTTTATTTGTAGGTCATACTGTTTTAATACCCTGTATTTTCTTTCTCATTTTTAGGAAAAGCACTTCATTACCATTGTTTATTTCTATACCAAATGTCATACACTTGCAATGAAGCTAAAAATATAAACAACTACATCATTATGTTGATATCCTATATTTTTACAATAAAACTTACGACAAACATGTCTTCTAATATCCTCAGTTGTTGCGTATACCGAGCTGCATCGAACACATTTGTAAATTACTTTCCTTGAACCCATTGTGCGAGTTCACTTTAATACCCCGTGTTTTATATACATGTTGCTGCTGATTGGACTGCAGTTCTGACACACCCACCAAACAAGAGAAAACGTATCTCAAACCCCGTTGCACACCGGTGCACGCCGTTTCCAGGAAACATGACGTTCAACCCGGAAACCGTAGCAAAACGTTGCGCACCGTTTTGTATGGAAGGCCAAAAGGGCCAAAACGTGTGAAACTGTCGCGTTAACGCGTATTTACGTGTTAACACGCAATTTACGCGTTAACACGTCATTACGCATTAACGCGTATTTACGTGTTAACGCGTAAATTGCGTGTTAACACGTAAATGACGTGTTAACGCGTACCTAAATTTGGGACATTAGCACCACCTACTGGTTTGGTGCTGCTCTTGCTCAAACACAGAGAACCTAAATTAAGCTTGTAAATAGCAGTTTTTAAGGTGAAAATACATGTTCAACAATGACTTTTCAGAATAATTACAGCATATTTTAAATGGGCATATTTAGACAGTTAACTATAACTGTTCAAGCCCTAAAAGTCATGACCATTTTCACAATCACAATAGAAATTGTGTAATATATTTACACATTTCTCCAAACAGTATTTACATGTACACTTATACTGTAGCATATTTCTAAAGTATCTTTTTATAATTGAACCACTATGCATTATTTGTTAGAGAACCCCTTCTGTTAACACCATTAAGCCTTGAATCTGAGAATTTAGAAGAATCTGAGATTTGAGATGCATTGTTTTGCAGTATTTTTCGAAGATAACAAGCTCAATAAAATATAACAAATAATATATATATAGGCTATAAAGGTGGTTATAAATTAGAATGTCTTGGAAAAGTTAATTTTTTCAGGAATTCAACTTAACAGGTGAAACTGTCCATAAGCAAAAGTGGCCCAAACCAAGTATTGAGTACATATGCATTATACTTTTCAGAGAACCAACATTTCTGTATTTAAAATCCTTTTTTTGTTGATTTCATGTAATATAAAAATTTTCTGAGATTTTGAATTTGGGGGTTTCAAAAGCTGTAAGCCATAATCATCAAAATTATAACAAATAAAGGCTTGAAATATCTCACTTTGCATGTAAAAAGTGTATATTAGTTTCACCTGTAAAGTTGAATTCCTGAAATAAATGAACTTTTCCACGACATTCTAATTTATTGAGAAGCACCTGTATGTATATGTGTGTATATATATATATATATATATATATATATATATATATATATATATATATATATATATATATATATATATATGCTATATTACAAAGTTATATTACAACACACACTACACACAAACACAAACACACACACACATGCGTAATAATAATAATCTAAAGTGATTGGCTTGAATTTTTAATAAATGAAATGAAACAGAACTTCTGCTTTTCTTTTTTTACAATGGATATTACATTGTGAAATCATGAATATAGGACCAAAAGTAATAATATATATTTTATTAATACTACACAGAACAAGAGATTAATCTATATTCTCGCCAAAATGTTGGATAGATTTGGAGTGCTAATACACTCGTGATGTATCTATTCAGTTTCCTGGAAGTTACCCTTCCATCAGTGTCGTTGCTCATGATGGCTCATGAGGTATGTTCAGCGTAGTGCTTGAGTCACTCTATCATGAATAATTCAAATAAAATAAAGGTGTTGTGTCACGGTCAGAGGTGTCAAGTAACGAAGTACAAATACTTCGTTACATTACTTAAGTAGAAATTTTGGGTATCTATACTTTACTGGAGTAATTATTTTTCAGATGACTTTTTACTTCTACTCCTTACATTTTCACGCAATTATCTGTACTTTCTACTCCTTACATTTTAAAAATAGCCTCGTTACTCCTAGTTCATTTCGGCTTGTTTTCATTCCGGCTTGTCGTCGTTAAAGAGTCCCGCCTCCTGAACACACATCGCTAAACTGATTGGCTTTGTGTTTTCTTTTCTTTCTAACTTGTGAGAGGCTGTAGGCTAGTCACATTTGGTTGTGCGAAGCGCCAAAACTCCTCCGAGTCCTAAGGAAACCTAGATGCGGTAAGCGAGGGAGAAATCAACAGTTCTGTGCTCAAGAATACGGGGCAAATCGCGTCAAATATTGATTTGGGGACAGACGTTTTTACAATAATGTATAATGACAATCGTAACATAACACTAACATAATCGTTAGTGTGTGTGTGTGTGTGTGTGTGTGTGTGTGTGTGTGTGTGTGTGTGAGCGTGAGAGTGAGAGAGAGAGAGAGAGAGAGAGAGAGAGAGAGTGTGTGTGTGTGTGTGTGTGTGTGTGTGCAACTCTACATTATAGGGTCAAAATATCCCCACAAAGATGTCAATATCCGAAATCCTTGTCCTTTTGGTGATTTTTTTCTTCTTCAGAAAACAGCTTATAAATCAGACTTTTGTTTATTGAAAATGTAAAAATGCCGACAGTTTTCTGTGATAGGTAAGGTTAGTCTATGGGGGGTAGAATACACAGTTTGTTTGTACAGTATAAAAATCATTATGTCTATGGAAAGCCCCCATAAAACATGAAAAAATAATATTGCTTGGTCTGTTGAAGGCTGGTCTTGTTGAAATGAGAGGCCTGTTGATCAAATCATCCCAGTCTCATCAGCTGGACTGAAAGAAGTTTCAGTGCTCTTAGGACACTGAAAACATGGCTCAGAGCAATGGTCACAAGTGACACTTGACAGTATTGCTGTGTGTCGTGTCCAACAGGACAAACTGGACAGTATTGATGTGAAACATATGCTAACAGTTAATTTCTGTTAAATGATTAGTTCACTTAGTTAAAAATGAAAATTCTGTCATCATTTACTCACTCTAGAGTTGTTTCAAACCAGTTTCTTTCTTCTGCTGAACACAAAAGAAGATATTTTGAAGAATGTCGATAACCAAACAGTTGATGGTAGCCATTGACTTCCATAGTATTTTTTTTTTTCCTACTATGGAAGTCAATGGGGTCCATCCACTGTCTGGTTATCGACATTCTTCAAAATATAATCTTTTGTGTTCATCAGAAGAAAGAAATTCATACAGGATTGAAACAGTTTGAGGGTGAGTAAATGATTTTCAGTTTTGAGTGAACTATATCCCTTTAATGAAAGATGCAGTGTGTTTGGCCTCTTCAAAAAGCAAGGAACAAGACAGTATTGCACTATTGCATTGCACTATGAGCGGAGTAAAGTTAAGTCTCTGTTAAACTGCCACCATGTCTTTAGTTATTTGTAACATTACAGAATTAATTAATTTACGTATTGTTAAGGTCAATATAGACTAAAAACCTTAATACATTATCCTATTAATTTCCTGATTCCTCCGCTTATTTAGCTTATTTATTTAGAAAATTAATTTTCTATGGGCATATACAGCTGAAACAGGTAGCCTAGTGCATCATCCCAAAGTTTTCAACATCAACATTTTAATATAATTATAGTCAAATATGGCCTTTAGAAAAATGTGTTTTTTTGAGGAGCTGGGGTAGTGCACTATATACTGTAGGCCCCTGTGGCGCGGCCTAAGCTTTTGTCCTTAATGGCATTTTTTCCCTTACATTACTTTTACTTTTATACTTTAAGTAGTTTTGAAACCAGTACTTTTATACTTTTACTTGAGTAAAAAGCTTGAGTTGATACTTCAACTTCTACAGAAGTCTTTTTAAACCCTAGTATCTATACTTCTACTTGAGTAATGAATGTGAATACTTTTGACACCTCTGGTCACGGTGACACCGCCTGTCGTTACTGTTTGTAATCATTCTCATGACTATTAATTTGGTGACGCACACCTTCGTTTTATTGTATTTATTCATGAGATTGCGAAAAAGCGCTTACCTCATGGATAAGATGAGCCTACGTCACCTGGCATCTTCCGTTCGGTGCGCGCCCGTGATGAGAATCGTATAGAGAGACGGGAATCCATACATCGTTTTTCCAAATTATATACACTTCTTTACAGGTAACTGTGAACAAACTAGCTTTCGGTTATAATAAACACTGTTAAACATATTACAGTGGGTTGAAAATAGGTTTTTTTTTTAACTTTATTTAAGTTTGTCATGAGATTGTTGCTTCGCAATTAGCGCGACAGCCTGCCATTATATGCAATACATCAAAAATACCGTTGCATGGAATCCAAATTTGCTGCCAACACTGATTAAGAATACACTATTAATAAACAATTAAAATGCTATGTAATTTTTTCAGACACATTTATTATCATTAGCCCACTTTTGCCGGTGCTTTGCGGCAATATGCATGCGCTTTGCACTCAGGATTGAATATAAACATGCGATTAGTCCGTGCTTAAATGAATGACCCTAGGAAAAATATTTAGTCTATGACAACTCTAATCAATAGCCCATTAAATAGCTGACATGATTTAATTAGTAGCCTAATTAGTTCCCAGCTCTTACATTAAACTGAGTTAGCATAATTAGTTAATTAACTAATAAAATCACAAAATAAATTTTCATAAGATGCTAACATATAGCATTGCTTATTCCACCACACAAATGACTGTTTATAAGGTGACAATCCGTTATACGATTGTAGGCTGTATCTTGAAGATTTTTGTATTTTATTGTATCTTCGATCTGTTATAAACACGAAGATTGACATTTCGTTAATAAAATAAATAATAACACAATGTTGTAAAAAAATAAACAACTCTAAGTTCTGGCTATTGTCACAACGCGCTGAGTGGAAGACAGACTAGAACAGGATGATGAAGAAAGTTTCTTTAATACTCAAAATAATTTCCAGAACAGAGAGATACTCACACACATGTAGCCAGGGCCGTTTCTAGGCATAGGCAAACTAGGCAGTTGCTTAGGGCGCAAACAGCCGGGGGGCGCCAGTAAGAGCCCTAGTCACACCAAGAGATTTTTTTCTCGCCCAAGCAAGTGGAAGAATTTTTTTTTTACATTTCCAATAACAGACAGTATATTTGCACAAAACTCCTGTGTTTATGACAAAAAGACACCTGCCACTAAATATCTACAGTGGGTAGGTCGTTGGGCGCGAGGTGATTGAAAGTAGCTTTTTTTTACACATTATAATGTATAATGTGCAAAGTGTGTGTTGATATATATACGATATATATCAGTCAGATTCACAAGGCTTAATGTGTTATCAGAAGGGGCTCTCTAACAAATAATGCATAGTAGTTAAATTATAAAAAGATGCTTTAGAAATATGCTACAGTAGGAGTGTAGGCTACATGAAAATACTATTTGAAGGAAATGTGTAATATTATCCTAACACAACTTCTATTGTGATTGTGAAAATGGTCATGACTTTCAGAGGCCAATTTAAAATATGCTGTAATTATATGTAGGCCTAGTTGTAACCTATATTCTGAAAAGTCATTGTTGAACATGTATTTTCACCTTAAAAACTGCTATTTACAAGCTTAATTTAGGTTCTCTGTGTTTGAGCAAGAGCAGCACCAAACCAGTAGGTGGTGCTAATGTCCCAAATTTAGGTACGTGTTAACACGTCATTTACGCGTTAACACGCAATTTACGCGTTAACACGTAAATACGCGTTAACGCGTAATGACGTGTTAACGCGTAAATTGCGTGTTAACACGTAAATACGCGTTAACGCGACAGTTTCACACGTTTTGGCCCTTTTGGCCTTCCATAGTTTTGAACTTGAACATGCCCCAGATGACGTCACATGCTCAGATTTGCTTGACCAATCGGCGGAAAGGGGGCGTGTCAGGCCACCCACATGTGGAAAACGAATTTTGAAGTCATTTATTCATTTTTTGCCTGTGAACTAAAAAACGAAAACTCAAGCCGAAATCTCGTTTTTTCGTTTTTTTGAAAAAACGGGACCTGGTCGGCCAACGGATTTTCGTTTTGAAAGGAAAAAAACAAAAACGAAAAACGGCCGGTTTCCCAATTACCATTAGTAAATAGGAAAACGAAAAACGGAAAACAACCCATTATTCGTTTTTTGTTTTGATATTAAAAAACGGAAAACGAAAAACAATCTCGTTATCCGATTGTCCTTGATGTGTTTATAGATGGAAATCGGAAATCAAAATACGTATGTATAAAGTCGTAATCCTTAATTATGCATTGGTATTTTTTCGTGACCCGGAAGCGATCTTAAGTAGTAAGCAGTTGTCATAGATACACCTATGAGCGGTTGTATGCTAGATGTCGCATTGGCTACGGCAGTTCATTGGAACGAATGCGTATATATATTTTAATGATCACAATTAAAGTTTTAATTTTATTAAATTGAACAAGCGCAACATTCAGCATTCAATCAAATACTCTAAAAAGATGTATTATTAATAATAATGTTATTTCAACATAATATCTCGTTATTTCAACATAATATGTGTGCGTGCAACAAGCAAGATGTGCATTTGTAAATCCGGTGACACATGCATTGATTTGTATTAATAAACTAGTGTTTTCTGACAGTGTCGACTGCAAAGATGAAGTTGACGATCGCCATCTCCATAGTGAACGCGCCTATAGAGAGAAATGCACATAATGGATTACATAATCAGAGTATAGCCTTTTTCTTTTCGTTTTGAATTATTTTGTTTAAAGACATTTCAAGCTTTGTGTATTTGATGTATTTCTCATGTCTGTAATAAGGCATTCTTAAGTTAGTTTCCTTAAGTTAGGATGAGATGCGCTCCAGTTCACGTGCAATGCAAGTGCCGCTCGAGCGCCTCCATGATTATATTGTACACTTATACATCTTGGATGCCCTTGAGGTAAGCTAAAACATACCAAAAAATAATTTCAAAGTGAACTATCCCTTTAAGTTAATTGAAGTGTTTTTACAATGACCATCAGGTCTTCTGTGTTCTCTTACGAGAGGTCTCTCGTACTTGCGTAAGAATATCTTACGCTAGGGGAAAACCTCTTTTCCTCGAGATATTGAAGCCAAAAATTATCCTTAATTTTGCAATAATGTAAAACGCATTGCAGCAGCATGCAGACATGGGCGAGACAGCTCGCGCGCCCATTGGCTGCTCTGCGGCAACTGCACCAGCCTATCGATAGAGGCTCCTCATGACGTCAGAACCAATGAGGGCGCTTCACGCCCAATACGTCATGTCCCGCCGAAATCGGGTGGGGCCAGGGCTATAAATACGGCCCAGAGAGGCTGGTTTGGTCAGTTTTTTATCTCTTCAGCGGGCTCACGCATCGCTGGATCCTGAGAGGAAGCCGCGCCGTCTGATTACAAGCACCCAGCGGGATTACTCTGCATCTGAAGCTGCCGGTCGACAACTCGCCGCCTTCAGTCGCCGTTCCTGCTGACGCTTTCCGGCGTACATATCCTTTTCTCTGTTACTGTGTTTTGTGTATGTGTGTGTGTTCGCCGCCGCGACACACACTCTCATTGCACTAAAAGAGCCGGACGTCTTTTTCAAGACGCCCCTTTCCCCCCCAACCCGCAAAGCTCGCCGGTGCGCCCGCTTGCCTTGCCTGCTTGGAGGATGATACCTGCTCTCCCTCTGTTCGAGCCGCGCAAACCGCGCCGTTCACATGGGATGTCAGGAGCGGACGGTCACGGGGCTAGCTTTCTCTCTCCCTCTGTTCGAGCCGCGCAAAATGCGCCGTTCACAGGGGAGGCTGGAAGCGGACGGTCGGGGTTAGTTTTTCTTTACGTACAAGAAAGCTACCCTGCCTCTGCGCCCCATTCACGCGTCAATCATGACGCTATTATATGCTCGTGCATCTGAAAGCCTTTGTGTTCCCCCCTGTGGCTCAGTGGCGGAATTTTTGGTTTTTCACACGAGAGACCGGGGTTCGAATCTCGGTCTGACGGCAGATTAATTATGCCTCCAATGCTTCGCTCTGTCAGTTCCCTGAAAGGCGACTGCAGATGTGCATTTTGCAGCCAACGAGCGCCTTGTACAACCCGCTCGCCTGCACCCAAACACCGTTTCTATGGTTCCCGTGCGTCACTGGCGAAAGGAGAAAAGAGCGTTAATGTCCCGCCGCGGCTGGGCCGAATTCTATTTCTCATACATTTCTCATTCCCCTCTGAAGTTCAGGCGACTGGAAATGTCATACTGCAGTGAGCGAGCCTGTTGTAATGCACGCACGCCTGCAGACAAACGCCAGCATGTTGACGCTCTCTGTTTCTATGGCAACTTCTCGCTCGTTCAGTTCCAGTAAATGCGACTGTTCCAGTGTATTCTGCAGTAAACAAGTCGGCGACACAGCCCGCTTGCCTGCACACAAACGCCGCTTTACGGCTACCCAGATAAATCCCATAGAGTGTATTTTCTGGTGTTCCGGCCACGGCCGATGGTGTTATGAGTGTGGACGAAATGCCCACTGCCCAGTGCTCATTCCTACACAGGAACACAGCCCGTCGCACAGGGCTCGCGCACATGAAATCGACCCAGATCGATTGCGCATTAAATGTGGTAAATGTGCCCACTGCCCAGTGCCCACAAACACTACGTTCTGCATGTCTCAAGGTTTCTGCAAAACGAAACCAACATGCATTCGCTCTGCTCAGGCAGACAATGCTCTGTGTTGTAAATGTGCCCGCTATCCCACGCCCACATTCACACATAGACATGACAGGTCTTACGGGACTCGCCCAGCCCTCCCCCTCTCGGTTGACCACCGCAGAGGAGTCGAGCGCGGGCAATCTGCCCGCTGTTATCAGCGCGCCCCCTGCCTCAAATGTCATAAGCGTGACGCTTATGTTGCAGCACACTGAAGCCCCTCTGTCGCTGAGCGACCAGAGCGCGCTTCGCATTCAACCCCTAGCCATTCGTGCAAACGCATGGGCAAGGCTACCCGGGGTTTCGAAGTGGTTGCTAGACATTATAGAAAGAGGCTATTCGCTACAGTTCGGTCGACGCCCGCAACGCAGAGCGGCGCGAATCGATACTACGGTGAAAAAGGAAGTAGCACACCTACTTCGGGCCGAAATAGCGAAGTTACTGAGCAAAGGGGCAATAGAACCCCTATCACAAGCTCAGAGCGAAGGGGGCATGTACAGCAGATATTTTCTGGTACCCAAAAAAGACGGGGGTCTCAGACCCATTTTTAGATCTAAGACGACTAAACAAAGCACTTCTGAAACGACGGTTCAGAATGCTCACGACCAAGAAAATCCTCTCGCAAATTTGCCAAGGGGACTGGTTCATGTCGTTAGATCTGAAAGACGCTTATTTTCAAATACAAATAGCGTCACGTCACAGGCGAATTTTTTGAGATTCGCCTTCGAGGGCCAGGCATATCAGGACACAGTCCTGCCATTTGGCCTATCCCTGGCACCTCGCGTATTCACGATGTGCATGGATGCAGCGCTCGCACCCCTCAGGCTCCGAGGCATACGAGTGCTGAATTATTTGGACGATTGGCTGGTTCTAGCTCGATCACAGTCGGAGCTCATAGAACACAGGACCATATTACTCGATCACCTCGAGAATTTAGGTCTCACAGTCAATTGGGCAAAGAGTTCACTGTCTCCCAGTCAGAAAATATCTTTTCTGGGCACAGATCTGGACTCGCTGTCTATGACAGCACAGCTGTTGCCGCAGCGCAGACTAAGTATTCAGCGCATGACAGAGATTTTTCGCCACGGCGCTTATTTAGTCCCGCTCAAAAAGCTTCAAAGGATGCTGGGTCTCATGGCTTCAGCATCCTCAGTGCTTCAGCTGGGTCTGCTTCGCATGTGCCCGCTGCAGTATAGGTTGAAAGCGCGCGCCGCGCAGAGCTTGGACCTCCGGTCTCGCGCGCCTCAAGGTCGATCAGAAATGCGTAGCAGCTCTGAAACCTTGGACAGTGACCGACTGGTACCGGTCAGGTGTAAGCCTGGGGACTTCCTCGAGTGTGAAGGTGGTGTCTACGGACGCCTCAACCTCGGGATGGGGAGCGCTGCTCGAGGGCAGACCGTTATTTGGCCAGTGGTCAGAACGGGAAAAGCTTCTGCATATAAACTGCCTGGAAATGATGGCAGTCGACAACGCGCTGATGCGCTTTTGTCCTCAGATAAAAAGACACCACGTCTTGGTCCGTTCGGACAACATGTCAGTGGTGGCTTATATAAATCACCAAGGAGGTATCAGATCCAGAATCCTTCACAGGCTGACGGAACGCCTCCTGGTCTGGGCTCAGCACAATCTGCGCTCGCTCAGGGCAGCGCATGTGCCCGGCCATCTGAATGTGGGACCAGACAGACTGTCCAGAAACAATCTGCCGACAGGAGAATGGTCTTTACATCCACAGACAGTCAAAATGCTATGGAGGACATTTGGCAGAGCGGAAATAGACCTATTTGCGTCTCAAGAGAACGCTCATTGTCAGGAATTCTTCTCCAAGAGCAGGGATGCGCTGGCCCCGCTACCCGCTCTATGCGTTTCCCCCTGTCACGCTCCTACCCCAGGTGTTAGAGCGAATCAGGGAGAGCGGATGCCCAGTGCTACTCGTCGCCCCATTTTGGACAAACCAAGTCTGGTTTCCAGTCCTGATGCAGCTGACGAGTACCGCCCCGTGGCCGATACCGGTGAGGAGGGATCTCCTCTCGCAGGCGAACGGCTCGATCTGGCATCCTCGCCCGGAGCTTTGGTCCCTACATGTGTGGGCCATCAACGGGTACCTGTTAACCTCCCAGCGGGAGTGTTAAACACGATCACGCAGGTTAGAGCTCCATCTACGAGGCGGCTCTATTCCTCAAAATGGTCTGTGTTCACTAGCTGGTGTACAGCGAGTGGCACTTCACCCTCACGCTGTGGGGTGCCGGAGGTTCTCTCCTTTTTACAAGAGCTTCTGGATAAGGGCAGAACCCCATCCACGCTCAAAGTTTATGTGGCGGCCATAGCAGCGTTCGCTGAACCACCGCTTGGCCAGTCATTAGGAAGGAACGATCTGGTCATTCGCTTCCTTAGAGGAGCTAAGAGGCTGAACCCTCCCAGACCACCCTCAGTTCCCGTTTGGGACCTTTCCACGGTTCTGGAAGCCATGAAAGGTGCCCCATTCGAGCCAATACTGTCAATAGACCTGAAACTCTTGTCTTTCAAAACAGTGTTTCTTCTGGCTCTCGCTTCAGTGAAGCGCATAGGGGATTTGCAAGCGCTCTCAGTGAGCGCGACGTGTATGGAGTTTGGGCCGAATGACTCGAGAGTCATACTCAAACCAAAGCACGGATATGTTCCTAAATCCCTCAACACACCGTTTAGGGCACAGGTTATCTCCCTGTCGGCCCTGCCGGTATCTGAAGAGGAAGGGGATGCAGGCTTCCTTTGCCCGGTCAGGGCGTTAAGAGCCTATGTGTCTCGCTCATCTGTTTTCAGACAGACGGAGCAGCTCTTTGTTTTGTTCAGCGGACGTTCTAAGGGACTAGCTGCATCAAAACAGAGTCTATCCAGATGGATAGTTGATGCTATAGCGCTAGCTTACACATCCAAGGGCCTGCAATGCCCGATAGGTGTCAAAGCGCACTCCACAAGAGGCATGGCCTCGTCGTGGGCTTGGTCCAGTGGGATTGCCTTGCAAGATATCTGTATGGCGGCAGGCTGGGCCTCCCCGTCTACATTTATAAGGTTTTATAACCTCGAGGTTCCCGCTTTGCAAGCTAGGTTGCTCTCGGTTTAATTTTTCAGTATTGCCCGCCCGATGCTATCGGCTCGGGATGCTGAAACTGCTAGAGCGTCGATCACTGATCGCCTATATACTTCTGTGGGCAATACGTTAGTCCCCCATATTTACCAGTCCAGGCTGAGTTCGCCCTGGCTGTGTGGAACACTTGATATATTATGCTCTTATCAGAGCTCAATGTTACAGGAATGATGCTATTCTAGCCCCTCTTCCCGGATTCTCTGTGAGTCCCTTGTGATTAAGCACTGTATGAGCCCCGGGCACCTGCCCTTGGGACGTTAGTGTTATGTCTCAAGCACGCACGGCGTTTTACATTGTGTTCCCCTAGCGTAAGATATTCTTACGCAAGTACGAGAGACCTCTCGTAAGAGAACGTACTCGGTTACTAACGTAACCTCGGTTCTCTCTAGAAGAGGGAACGAGTACTTGCGTATCTTGCCGTGCATGCGTCATGTTCTGATTCGCTTCAGCGATGAAAAAAACTGACCAAACCAGCCTCTCTGGGCCGTATTTATAGCCCTGGCCCCACCCGATTTCGGCGGGACATGACGTATTGGGCGCGAAGCGCCCTCATTGGTTCTGACGTCATGAGGAGCCTCTATCGATAGGCTGGTGCAGTTGCCGCAGAGCAGCCAATGGGCGCGCGAGCTGTCTCGCCCATGTCTGCATGCTGCTGCAATGCGTTTTACATTATTGCAAAATTAAGGATAATTTTTGGCTTCAATATCTCGAGGAAAAGAGGTTTTCCCCTAGCGTAAGATATTCTTACGCAAGTACTCGTTCCCTCTTCTAGAGAGAACCGAGGTTACGTTAGTAACCGAGTACGTTTCATCTTGTAAAGTGTATTTGGACCATGCATTCAATTGTTGTTGTTTTTTTAGGTATTATTATGTGGGCAGTTTATTTTTATAGCAAGGGGGAAAACTCAGTTTAAAAAATTACCCGTGAAACAGTTAAAATTACGTCTGGACATGATAAATAGTCACATGACCTGAAAATAATAAGGTTTGTAAAGGTTTCAGTGGTCACGTTGATATTATGTTTTGTTGTTATTTACTGTGCAGCCATTATAAACAATAAAACGGTATCTTAAGTAATGACACACAGCTAAATAATCTTAAACAATGTTAACAGCACACTTACGGTTTTGTGAAGATGGTTCAGCTTCATTATCCAGGGCACTCCTTAACAAGGCTACCACCCGCCTGGCAGCGTTTTGTAACTGTGCCTGTTATACAGACATAAACAACAAAAAAAAGCTAACGTTAGCTTACGTCAAGTCTACAACATGCTGCCGGCAGATAGCGGCGGCAATGTAAGGTAAGCTAGTAAAATATTTAACTGAATGTCAAGCTAAGGAAATGATAAGCTGTGTTATACCCAATATGCACAGAATATTGTGCACTGTAAGACATTACGTTACGTAACTTACCTCCTGATGGTCAGCCATGCCCCTGTCCTGGCTCTACTTCTACTGCGCCGCCACTCTTCTTCATGGGATTTTATTGGCGGTTGGCACACAGCGAAATGGTACAGCAGCTCTGGGTACAGCCAATCACAGAGGACAGGAACTGTAACCAATCATGTGTAGTGAAATGATGCCGACTGGATCCGCCCACCTACTGCCAAAAAGATTAACCGCTAGCGAGCGAGCGAGCAGGTTAAAGTTTCGCGAGCAGCAGAGATGGATGATGGGATGAGATGTACATGGGATTCTGCGCGCGCTCAAAGCACAGTTTTCTCCTCGCGGGTTACAATGCTGCTCGCGCGAGCAGAAAAATTCTGCGCGCGGGTTACAATCCTGCTCGCGCGAGCATATGGCAAGCCAAGAGGCTCAGAAATACGCCATAGATTAATCGCGTTTAAAGCCAAACGCCGTCAAATACGGCGTTTTAAACCGTATTGGACGCCGTAAAATACGCCGTTGTAATTACAAACGCCGTAAAAGACGCGCGAAATACGTCAATGACGCCGTATTTGACGGCGTTTTAGTGTGCATGGAAAGCGCCGCTTTTTACGCCGTTCATCTCGCCATATGACGCCGTAAAAAACGCCGTTTTGGTTGCACAGAGCGCGCGCTATTTTACGGCGTTTTGCTTATAGTATAATGAGACACGCCCGCTGATTTCCACAGCCAGTAAGTTTGAACTGTTCTCTCCCAATCAATGATGAACTGAGTCATCCAATTCGTATGCTCCCAAGGAATTATTAATTTTATGTATTAAACTAATCCAAGCTAAATAATAAACTGAAATTAAAGAAAATATTAAAGAACATTCAAATCAATAAAGCAAAATTAATAGGATTTTCACATTTTAAAAGGGTGTCACACAGGGCTTAATTTGAGCCGGAACATGTGAACATGGGTGACACATGACTTGCCCGCTTGTTGTGCTAGTTGAGATTGCTGTTAGCCTCGATCGATTCACTCAGGGGAAAAATGTCAAAAAGACAGCAAAGTTAAATACGCTGGCCAGTCAGATCCCAAACCATGGTGGAGACCATGGTGGACACAGCAGTAGTATCGACATAATATCTCGTTATTTCGACATAATAAGGGGACATTCTAATCTGCAATAAGCCACATTAAGCGTTCTTATAATGGTTTTCTATGGGGGGAAAATACTTAACGTGTAATTGCGTTCTGGGCTCATCTGATTTTTTTTTTTTTTTTTTTTGTACATAACATAGGCCACTTTGTTATGATTTTAGTATCATAATGATTAATAAATGCAAGCACAATTATCCGTGAACTTGATTTGAACAAATGCCTTTCAACTTGTGTGTGCAAAATTCAGAATTAAATGAAGGTGCAGCAATTTGTACAAATAGAGAATCTGTAGGCCTACTGTACTGTTGTAGCCATTAAATAAGTGAATTTAGTTTCATATTTGTGGGAAAGAAATAACTAGGCTATGTTATTTTTATTTATTTATTTATTGTCATTTGCTGAGTTTGCTCCCCTTGCACCTTATGTTTTATCTTTTAAAATGACGGAAATTATTTCAAAATTCGTATTTTAAAAACGGCTTTACTCACTGAACTTCTATACCCACAAACGGTTGACTTTTTCCCCCAAGTCGTTTATTTCACTATGAACTGGACGATCGAAAGGGCAAAATATTTGAATCTTCATTTTACAAAAATATATTGGATATAACGAAATGTAATAATGCTATTTAATGAATATATAATCAATGTAATATGAATAAAACACGAATTTAATTAGCCTAAAAAAATCGGAACACTAATAATTCTGGAAGGAGATAGCTTATAGACATACCAACAAACCTGCACATTTTTTAGAAATAGCAAAAAATACATTTGTCTTATTTTTTTTCAAATAGGCCTATACACGGGTTTCTTGTATACAAACAATACCGGATGCGCGCGCATCCAGGAGGCAAAAAACCGCTATCTGTTATGCCGAGTTCTGTAATAAAAGAATAAAAGAACATTGTAATTAACGTAGATTTCGCATTGTTTGTAATTTTTTGTTGACTCAATAATAAACTGCAATTTCAGAGTTGGATCTGTTTGTTTGTGTTTCATATTAATATAACATTATGTAAAAAGTCCAACTGTTTACGAATCAAAATCCGGACATACTGTGATGCATGAATTATCATGTTAGACTAAGTTAGTAATAGTCAATGTTAGCAGTGCAGCATCTATAGAGCCCGAATTTGCTTTTATATAAGTTAACCTTGTTTATTACGTTACTTTACGACCTGCAACATTTCATGACTGCACACATATAACGTTACTTACTGTAAATCAAAGATTTGACGATGGATTATGTGCTGTCATGAGCACATACTAGAGTTTAACTGCTCAGCCAGTTATGAACAGTGAAAAAAATACATGTTTATTTTTTCAAACAGCTATTTAGATCGCAAATTTGACATTTAGTATACCAAGTGTGTATAGGTCTACTACAAGAAAACATTCAAATAAATGCTGTTCTTTTGAATTTTCTATTCATCAAAGAATCCTAAATAAAATATGTCACAAAAATAAGAAGCAGCACAACTGTTTTCAACATTGATAATTATCAGAAATGTTTCTTGAGCATCAAATCATCATATTAGAATGATTTGTGAAGGATCATGTGACACTAGACTGGAGAAATGATGCTGAAAATTCAGCTTTGATAAATTACACGTTTTCTTTTTGAATGCATTTTAAAATGTATGTTCCAATAATATTTCATAATATTCCTGTTTTACAGAATTTTTGAGCACAAGAGACTGCTTTCAAAAACGTAAAAATCTTACCAACCCCAAACTTTTGAACAGTTGTGTATACATGGATTTCGAATAAAATACTTATATATATCAGGCCATACAATTGCTGGCCACTTGTCATCCACAATCCAAAGATCGTCATGTATTGCGTAGGGATCCGGCAAGATCTCACCATTGCTGAGAGTAAGTTTTTTAATATTATCGCCACGTAGCCTACATGTGTGCAGTCATGAAATGTTGCAGGTCGTAAAGTAACGTAAACAAGGTTAACTTATATAAAAGCAAATTCGGGCTCTATAGATGCTGCACTGCTAACATTGGCTGTTACATTACAGTCTAACATGATAATTAGCATTTTGACTTAGCGACAACACCACCACTATGCTACTAGCCTACCCTGAACCCTTTAACGTTACTCTGGTACGAAGGCCGCGGGTCTTTTCTGCCTCCTGGTTGCGTGCGCATGCAGTGATGACGTCGCCGAGAAATCCATGTATTTAAAACACAAATTCATAGGGCATTCTATGGGTTATAATATGTTGTGTTATTCAGCACTTAGATGGAAATGTGCCGAGTTAAGCCAATACGACCTGGATTATTTTCCTTGTTTAATAACTCCTCATATATGAGCATAAGAATTGGATTAAATGATCCGTGCTGAATTCGTCTGGTCTGACTCAGTTCATCATTGATTGGGAGAGAACAGTTCAAACTTACTGGCTGTGGAAATCAGCGGGCGTGTCTCATTATACTATAAGCAAAACGCCGTAAAATAGCGCGCGCTCTGTGCAACCAAAACGGCGTTTTTTACGGCGTCATATGGCGAGATGAACGGCGTAAAAAGCGGCGCTTTCCATGCACACTAAAACGCCGTCAAATACGGCGTCATTGACGTATTTCGCGCGTCTTTTACGACGTTTGTAATTACAACGGCGTATTTTACGGCGTCCAATACGGTTTAAAACGCTGTATTTGACGGCGTTTGGCTTTAAACGCGATTAATCTATGGCGTATTTCTGAGCCTCTTGGCTTGCCATACGAGCAGAAAAATTCTGCACGCAAAAGTAATGTGCGCGCGTGCGGCTTTCGCTTGTGCGCGCGCGGATCTCATTTCCTCTCGCGAGGATCTCATTTCCTCTCGCGATTATTGACATTATAATGCCGCCATAGATAACATCTACATTTTTAAATTGGCCCAAGTGCAATTCTTGTTGCAATAGTCTGTTAACATTGGCTCAATGAGAAATAATGAGAAATAATACGTCAGACTAATTGAAAAATTTAGATGTAACCAGTCACTAGAAATTTTTGACTTGGGGATGTAATTTTTTTTTTTACAGTGTGCACATTCATTTAATTCTGAATTTTGTACACACAAGTTGAAAGGCATTTGTTCAAATCAAGTTCACGGATAATTGTGCGTGCATTTATTAATCATTATGATACTAAAATCATAAAGTAGCCTAGGCTATGCTATGTACACAAAAATCAGATGAGCCCAGAATATGAATGCAACATTTACTTGTTCAATTTAATAAAATGAAAACTTTAATTGTGATCATTAAAATAATTGAATATTAAATATTTAGTGGCCAAGTTTTTCTAATTTATAACGAATAATGGGTTGTTTTCTGTTTTTCGTTTTCCTATTTACTAATGGTAATTGGGAAACCGGCCGTTTTTCGTTTTTGTTTTTTTTTCCTTTCAAAACGAAAATCCGTTGGCCGCCAAGTACACGGACCCTTGACACACGCGAACTGTTGACTTCAGATCTGTGTGTGGGGACACTCGACTCCGGTTTGAAAGGTTAAAAATAACTTTTAAATACTTGATAACATATTGTTTCATATAATCTCTATCGTTGTATTTATGTGTAATCTGTGTATTCTGAAAACAATTCACTCTGACATATTTCTTCTGCTCGGAAAAATACCACGATCGGCAGCTCGCTTGTATGTTTGAGTCATTGAGTTCACTCAGAGTTCGTTTAAAAGCTTAAACCTAACTTTTAATTACTTAATATTTGTATTTCTTACATCATTTATCTGTTATTTTTATTGGTCATCATTGCTAATTTTTAAACTCATTTTCATTCTCTCCCACAGACATTATAGGACGCGGCCGTGAAATCTGAAATTCCATGACAGATCTCTTCATATTCATAATCTCGTCATTCTGTGAATATTATCCATAATAAAAACACCCCCTCCTGAAAAAAAAACGTTTCCTCTCACACCAACCAGATTACAATCATAAAACACAATCACAAAGGTCTTCGTAAAACCCCCATGTGTACAAACATCCGGTCATAAACACATGTCATAAATCAATAAATCAAGGGGCCATAAATCATTTTTGACACAAGCTACAGGTTATAGCTACTACTGTGCGGTGAAATGCAGAGTTTTAAGTGTAATAGTTCGAAAAGTTTGGAATGTAATGGTTGATTAGGTAACAGAAAAACGGCATAACTCACTTTTCATGTTGGGTCATTGTGTCTTGCGATCCCACAGCGTAGATAGACCAGAAAGATGTCCTAAAATAAATTTCATTTGTTTAGTCTCAAGCAGTGTCATGTATAAGGACTGACATTTAATTCTCAAAATGCGGTATTTGTTAATGTTTTCATTATTCCTATGAACATGTTTGACCACGCTCAGAGAGTAGTCTTTACAAACTGTACAAAACAAAGAAACTAAATGTAAAGCGGATCATCGATTAGTGGAAAAATATCATTTTACATACTGTATCGACATAAACTTTCACAATAGACCAGGAGAGAGGATTTCTGTATTCTTTATGGCTAATTTTCTCTTTTCCTATTTGCCTTACACTCTTTCGTAATAAATTGACCTCTTGAATTTACTGTTGTGCACACATAAACCCTGTATAACGATTATGTTTGAATTTTGTCTATAGTCTTTACAAGGCCATGTAACTTTATAGTTCCTAATGAGTTTGCATTACAACAGTGTGGCATAGTTCCTCTAACAAATCTGACAGAAGAGCAAAAAATGTACAAAGATTTTTAGCACATATAGTACCTTTATTTGAGTCAAAGAAGATGGTGATAACAACTGAAAACAAACTATAATCTTTAATGTTAAGCGGGACGTTGAAATAAACAATTCTGCAGACGTTAACTTAATATAATATTAAGTAATGTAATATAATATGAAATACTGGTTTGTCAAAAAGAGAAAGTTCAGTCATATATTTAAAAAGCCTCTTAAATGAAAGGCCTGCGTTTATCACACACGTTTCCCCATGTGCGGAATAGCATGAACTTACATCGATTTGTCTTCGCCTAAAACAAAACACAGACCAACAAACAAAGAAATGTGAACAGTGTCATCTCAACAAGATGACTAATCTAGTGGTGTAATAAAAAGTCATTTGCAAAACCATACTTACAAACGTGTAACAAACTTACAAATTGCTCATCATTTGTGTTTTCTATATTCTGTATGCATCATAAACTATTTTTGTATGGCCTAACTTATTTTCTTAGTGATTTGGGGTCTTCATTTTACATGGTGATTTCTGCACACGTCTTTTTTTTTTTTTTTTTTATCTGCAGGTTTTACCAGAGTGTGGCACTTTGTTTACCAGCCTCAAACTTTAAAGGGATACTTCACCTCTGGAAAGATGAATGTGTATTTAAAATAGGTCATTTATGTAGAAGAAATGTGAAGACATTTTTGAATTTGGAGCTTTCTAGACTGAGAAAAGCCAGAAAATGTATTTTTGGCTTATGTGGATGAAAGACAACAAGTCCCAGAATGCACTTGCTTCGCTGCTCTACGAGGCCACTCCCAAGCCACGCCTCCCGGTTAGAAAGCGCAGTTGAAAACAACAAGGTTAGGCTACTAGTGAGTCTCCGTGACGAGTTTGCCCGGGATATCGAGATCGCCCAAAATGTCCGGGATTCGGCTTTTGCGTTCTACAGTCGCCATTCATTATGTTTACTGTGGCGAGCAGGACGAGGCTGAGGGACGCGGGAGAACGGCGCGAGGCCGGTGGCGTCATTATTGAGACGCACCGGTCTCATAGGCTATCTCTCACGGAGGAGCGGGAATTTTCTTAGCAATGTTAAAACGCACATCAACCGATCACTTGTTTAGCGTTCATGTAAACACTACATTCAGATTCACCAATCGGAATGAATTCAGTTAGATTGAAACAAAAGGTGTGCATGTAAACAATGAATGGCGACTGCAGAAAGCAAAAGCCGAATCCCAGACATTTTGGACGATCTAGACGGCCGGACATGTCCGGGAAAAAGAGGATGGTAACCCCTACTACTCAGCTTTCTCCTACTACTCAGCTTTCTCCACAGAACAAGAGCCTGCTAGCTTAGCTTCCAAAGAAAGATGGCTGATACTATGTGTACATTCTGTGAGTGAGATCCCACCTCCTATGGGTGGGTTGAAAACATGCGGGACAGCCCCTACTACTGGCTGTAGTCTTTAGCCTCTGGCCAGAAAATCCTCCGATGACGCCAAATGACGATTTTTGCGTCATCTGAGGATTTTTTCCAGACAAAAAATACATAAATCTCTCATCTCAGGGGGATATGAGGGTGGAAAGCACGGTAATTCGAAAATACTACAGGTTTTCTACTAATACAAAGCTTAATGCTAAATCCTGAAGTATCCCTTTAATGAATGTGCAGCTCTCAGTGCAATAGTCAGATGTGATTCAGTTGTAATAGATTAAGTGTAAAACAGAATAACTTATACTTTTCATACTGATGCTTCATGTGATCCCACATCATAGATAGCTGTAAAGTTGCACTAAAAATATCAACTTAGTCAAACACTCTCAAGCAGAAAGACTATCACTCAAATTCTTAATTTGCATTTATTCCTATAAACACCGAATGTTGACAGTTCTCAAAGGAGAGTCCAACAAACAAAATAGTGCTATCTGAATAAGATGGACACTAGTGGAGTGATAAAACAACACTTACAAAATGAACAAACTTTCACAATTGCTCACGAATGGATTTTGTGTATTTATTATAAATGTTACTTGTATGCTGTGCCCTCTTTTCTTACTGATTTGGTCTTTTGAATTTTACAGGTGTTTTGGACTCACATACAGTAACTCCTGTATAAATATTATGTTTGAAAGTTATTCAAGAGTGTGAACACTTTGCATCACAGTGGTGTGACACACCCCTGACAGAATATGTTGGCGTGTAAAAATACACACAAAGAGTTTAGCACAACTATTCACACACACACACACACACACACACACACACACACACACACACACACACACACACACACACACACCTAACTATATATTGTGTCGCTTTGATAGAACCTTGATATCACCCGTTTTTGGGGGTCAAAGAAGATGGTAATAGTCAAAACATCCTAAGCTCATCTCTTTAATTTTGTGCTGGATGTTGAAGGGCTAGTGACTTCCATTATATTTTCTAGCATGAAGCTTTGTCTGGATCACTCAACACAAAGTTTTGTGTTCTGACCACACGAAGATTACACTAAGATTAGATTTCTTGAGTATTGCATGTTTGCACTGTACCCGAAACGTAGGTGTCAACATGTATCCCTTGTGGTTGTTACACACACACAGGTATAATTTGAAATGTAGGTTTGTCAAAAGAAAAAAAGGTACAGGCATACATTTAAAAAGTGTTCTAAGTGAAAATTGTGTTTTACTCATGTGAGAAAACTGCTCGGCTACAGTACTGATAAAAGATGCTGGTCATCAGTCTGTTTTAAAGAATAAAATAAAGTAAAAGTTTTATTTAAAGAAAAGAGACAACTTTCATTGCTTTTTGTATGGCAAACAAATGTATAAAATGTATAGATAGACTGTGTGTCTTATTTTACTCAGAATTTTGAAGTAAAATATGTAAATTTGTTGTTTTGCAACACACACACACACACACACACACACACACACACACACTATGGGTTGGGTTAAAAACTAAAACATTTTCTTTAAAAAATGCTAAAATAACAAAAGTAACAACCAAATTTATATACACTAAAAAGATGTTTTTGTGTGCGAGCCCAGAGAATCACCAGAAAGCTTTTGATGAAGTGTCATTCTTTAAACATCTAGGCTAGCCTAAGCAACTGTCCTAAAACCATTAACAAACCCATTTAGGATGCACTCTTCACCCGCCAGTTCCACTCGCAAACACCTTCACTGTGAGTTAGATAAATGTTTTGATTCTTTATCTTTTTAACACTGATCCTATTGGCGTCGAGAAACAGATACAGATGTTCTAGAAAAAACGACACCTTTTCTTGTTGAGAAGAATATAGCACGGGGTGTGTGGGTAATTAGTACTCTTTGGCTTGATGAACGTGTCTGATTCTTTGTCTTAATCATTAATATAAAACCTAAAGTTCAGGTACTACTGATCCTACTGAGGTGCACACACACACACACACACACACACACACAGTTGTTCTTAAAAGAACATTTACCACTCTACAGATAAGGCGTTGTCGGGTAAATTTGTTTCGCGTACCTACCCCGAAAGTGACAAAATAAAATAAAATTCTGTATCAAAATTTATACGGAAAGACCAGTACTTTGTTTAGGCTTGGTTTGGGAATTACAAACCTGCGCACATCTATTCAAACGCACATAACTATAGAACCAATTCTTAATGCGCATGTGAACGCCATCAGCGTTTATTACAGGTTCGCGTTTAAAGTCTGTGTAGAGAGAATGGTGTCGTCTTAGCGGCCCCTAATTTAATAACAAATGATTGTTGCGACGGAAGTGAATCAATCAAAACGAACTTTAGCTGTAAAATAACTTTATTAAATAACCGCTATAAAGCCAAAACAATCTCTGTTACCTTAAATTATACGCTTATCTCTGTAAAGCTGCTTTGAAACAATCTACATTGTTAAAAGCGCTATATAAATGAAGATGACTTGACTTGACTTGACTTAAAAGAACATCCCCAGACATGTTATTTTAATGAATATAGCCACACTGTTAGACTTTGCCGTAATTTTACAGTTACTTACCGCAAAAAAGCCCAGTAAAATACCATTTATATTATTTATGGTTAACTACTGTAATATGCACTGCATTATGGGTATTTTTAATTAAATTTACAGTAACTTACTGTATATGGAATTTACAGTACTTTAATGTTTACGCAAAAGCAGTAGTGCTACTGTAAATGAAGAAGACAGATTTTTTGAAGTTTGTATGCATATTTATGTTTTAGGTATATTAAAATATCATATGATAATGTTTTATATATTTTTTTCCCCATCTTGTTCTGCAGATGAAAATCATGAATCTGCATTCTCATTTTTAAGCTATGCAAACACTGGATGTTTAAAAGTTAAATAAAATAAATAAATAAATATAAAAATACACGTGGATGGAAGGATTTAAAATTAGTTCTTAGTGAGAGACCAGAGTAATTTTTATATTAGCATTTTCTCCAATAACAACAACAACAACAACAACAAAAAAAATCTATATATATTTATATATATATATATATATATATATATACACAAAAATTCACAACTGGTTCCCATACAGGCAATATAAATGATATAAATTTGTGTATATATTGTGGGGTGGTGGTGGCGCAATGGATAAGACACATGCCTTTGGTGTGAGAGACCCGGGTTCGAATCCACTGTGAGACACCAATGTGTCCCTGAGCAAGACACTTAACCCCTAGTTGCTCCAGAGGCGTGTGACCTCTGACATATATAGCAATTGTAAGTCGCTTTGTATAAAAGCGTCAGCTAAATGAATAAATGTAAATGTAAATGTAAAATATAAATGTATTTTTATTTTATTTTAAATTAATATAAACTTTATATATATAAACTTTGCTTACACCTCACAAAATTGTAATTGTTGCAAAGAACGCGCAACAACCTGGCAGAATGTAAACTGAGGTTTGTGTGATGTCACGTGTCGAGTGCGCGCTCTTAACCGACGTCCCTGCTAGACGCCAGCTGGGGTTTTTTCCATATACTGTCTATGTTTTTTTTCTGAGGTAAGTACTGAACAAATTTATTTTATAAGTTACTTTTACAAAGTAAACCATTACCAATATCAATTAAATATAGCTAAATTTATGAAGAAAGTAAATAATAAAATCTAATAGGCTTTTAATAACAGCTCACAGGACAGTCTAATTTTCCTCGAAACTGCCGCTTTAATATCCCATTAAATGCCATAGAATTGACTGACTGCCTTTTCCAGTGGATGGACCCAATCTAATATGTACACAAACAAAGGTTTTCTGTCCTTTTTATGACCAGTTATGGCATATTTTACTCGTCAGTTAAATGTGTGGCGTTTTGAAGTAACGTTAGGCTAAGTTAGGCCTAGCGCGTTTTCTCAAAGGCACTCTCTCGCGCTCTCTCTGCCCCAGGCCCGGTTCTATGGGGGTGCTATGCACCCTCAAACGCAAGCAAGAGCAGCCTCGATTGATAGGCCTACTGTTATAATATATTGGCGAAACAGATTTGTCAAACCAAACGCTCCAGTGCATATTTGTGCTTAACAGTTATTTGTTTTCGCGCTCTGGAGAACGCAGGAGTTTTTATTCAGTGCCGAATTATGCAGGCTCGCGAAAACTCTCATTAACAAAGTGTAGACACGATGTAAGAGATGGGACAGCTAGGTATAAATGCTGGATTCACTCTGCACAGGACCGAAATATGACATGTTAAAATAGTAAGGCATTTAAAGCAATGTAAAGGCAGACTATTTGAAAAATATTCATTGCAAAATATATATTTTAATTATTACCAATAATTTATTATTACCAAAAATATTTACCAATTATTGGTAAAACTGTCATCTGATTGTGTAATTGATCAATCTAGCAGTCATCCTAGATCTGTCATTTATCATGTTCATAACATATAGCCTAGTCATTTGCCAATAATCATTGCTGAAAAATAATGTTTCTTCTATTTCTCTTTTCCCTGTGTCAACAGGAGCTAACTACAGCCCAAAGGCTCTTTTAAGAGCCTCAGCACTGAGCATCTTTGGCTTTGTAAGTATGTTTTGACTAACTATCAGATGCATTATGTGATTAACATATTGTAATGCATAACTTGCATAACTTGCAGCATAACTTTTTTTAGGAGCACTTGTGAGAATCAAGAAACATTTCTGATTATTTTCAGTTGTACACTTTTTTTTTTCAGGATTCTGAAATAGAAAGCACTACTGTTCAGTCAGTATTTTTTCATTTTTTAATTTTTTTTCTGGTTGTTGAATGAAATTAATACTTTAATTCGGCAAGGGTGCATTAAATTGACCTAAAGTGACAGTAAAAACATTTGTAATGTTACAAAAGCTTTCTATTTCAGATTTAAGTTTGAAGGGCCATAAAGTTACTCAGTGTACCTTTAACGTAATTGTACATTCAGGCAATTAATAGAGTTCCCTAACAAGGGATGTGCAATAAAGCTATACTAAACTAACTCGACTGGTAATAACTGCTGTTGCACAAGTTGATTCCTCGTCTGTCCATGAACAAATTTAGATTAAATAAACTCATGACCATTTCTCACACATTTTCTCTGTTTTTTGTTTGTTTGTTTGTTTTTTCAGATCAGCCATCAGTGGTTTACCTTTCATGCTTCATGCTTTTTTTGCGTATTGTCATGATCCCTGCAGTTAGGACATGGACATCCAAGATTTGTGTCAACACAGAAAACATTTCATCACTGGATAGTTTTTTTTCCGTTTAATTAAAGTGTTGTTTTATGTCAGCTGAATGTCCGGAACGCTTTTCAGAGAAGATAAGGCAACTTATTTAGCACAATTCACACCCAGCGGTAATTCAGGAAAAAAAAATCTCCGAATGCTCCACATGAAACTTTGGTCTTCCGACCTTTTACCACCGTGTCGATTTATTTTGATTAATATGTGCGAGGGAGAGAGAGCAAGACAGCGCTTAGTTTGGAGACGGTGAAGTCTTGTTTACACTTTCGCCTGGCTCCGAAGAGAGAGAGAGAGAGAGAGAGAGAGTGCGCGCGCGCGACCGGGTCTCTCTCTCTCTGCTTGTTCTTTCAGTTAAACATGCGCCCTGTCACAAGCGCAGCAGTTCATCTACATTACTCACCAATCAAATAAGACTTTGGCGGGACAAAAATTCTCTTTGGCGGGCGCTAAAACAAGTTCAATCAATGCAGGAAAATTCATGCGTGAATTTAACTGAGTAGTATGACCATGCACTCGCACAAATGCGACCACATAAAATTTTAACTCGCACATTCTCAAAAAATGGTCGCAGTCTGGAACCCTGGTGGTGATGTGCAAATGTATATTATGAGAAAATTCAGTAGTAAATAGCATAATAGGGGCACTTTAAAACAGTTATAAAAACAATTTAAAAAGATGTACAGTACAGTTATAAAATGAATTAAAAGAGTAAAAAGATACATAGATACACTTCTCATCTGGCAATACACCGGTGTATCATATTATTCACAACTCCCAGTTTTATTCTGAGATTTTCCCATGGTGATTACACTGTGTCTGTGGTGTTCTTGCGGCAAGCCTAAGAAATCAACGTATCCAAAAAACCCGATTTTCCCCTAAAATCGTACATGAGAAGCTCTAGGACTGACTCACGGGGTAACCTCGGGTTCACTGCCCCATCAGTCCGCACCCCAAAGATTTGTCCTGAAGCTCTAGGAATGGAATCGATCCAGTCCGCACCCCACAGAACCTTGAGTTTAATTACACGTCAAACTCACTACTTCACCACAGACAGAGGTCATCAGCATGGTTTCATCTCTCAATTTCCCCAAATAAGTAATTTATGTTTGTCTCTTACCCAATTCGCAGTGCCATTTGAGTTCAGTTTAGAATCAAAAGGAGGATGCAAAAAGAGAACTGAATTCATAACAAATCACACAACGCGCATGACACGTCCAATTCGCGAACTAATGACTCATTTGAACCGATTCATTTTAAATGAATGGTTAAAGGGGAAATGAAAAGTCCACGTTTTGGCACTGGTAGTAGCTACATATATTAGAAAAATCACCTTGCCAAAAATATTATTTTAAAAAGTTGTTAAAACCACAGATATGACGAAATTATTTTCGTAATTTCTAGCTAGCGAGTCGCCATTTTGGAGTGACGTCACAGCCTACGTAACGGGGTTGGTTGGTTCCGCTGGTGAGTGAAGAGAGTGAAGCGTTACTGGACCGGACTGAATACGCAATTGATTTGAAATGGAGGAAGACGAACTTGAAAGACCTGTTGAGCCCGTGTGTCCCATTGCTTATGCATTTGAGTCGATACGACGTGGGAACCGAGCAGTGGTACGTCGCTATGTCGAACAGCCGGTGATACATGGCCGTAGCCAGCTGAGGTCACCGAGGTCCGGACCTCTGTCATTTTTTTACATTCAAAAATAAAATTTCAAGCTCTCTGAATGATTAATTAGCCGTTTAAACCACCTCATATGAGTGTTTGCAATTCATTTTGCTTCGAGAATCTAGCGCAGTGAACGGGGCTTGAGAGCGCGTTGTGAGGGCGCGGGTGCGATCCAGTGTTGCCAGATCCATCTAATGGAAAGGTGGCAGTAGTCTTCTGGACTTGTTTTTCTGATTTAATGTCACACTTTAGGAAGTTATTAAAGTGGAAAGTTGCATGTTAGGGTTCCTGATATATTAATCTTATTTCCAAAACACAAGCTTTGAACTTATTTCGGATTATAAAAAAAAAAAAAAAAATTGTTGCTTGTTTTTGGTAGCAATATCTGGCAACATTTTACTGTTGGCATTAATAAAAAAAAAGCTTATAGAAAAACTGTAATTGCTGACAGGAAGATACCACATTCGGTAAGACAAACGCAATGATCATCGTGATTATCTGTAAGAAATGTATAACACCATCAAAAAGAATAGCATAATACAGATCTGTATGTTCGTATTACATGTCTGTAAAATGTAAAACATTATATTGAATAAAAAATTATTTCACAAACATCTATTCTACAGTGTGCATGTGCAATTTGTTAACATAACGTTAGACGTCGTCTTTTTGTCTGGTACTAATAAACTTCACTAGCTATACACTAAGGCCCTGTCCACACGGAGACGCGTTTCGCTGTATACGTATAATTTTTTTATCGTATTGGTGTTTCGTCCACACGGATCCGGCGTTTTCGGAGACTGAAACCGCTATTTTTTTAAACCGGGTCCCAAGGTGGATAAATCTGAAAACGCCGCCCTTGCGTTTTCGTGTGTACGGCCAATCCGTATATTTTGCGAAACGATGATGTCATCACACCAAGTGTCAACTAGTCAGACACCGTTAAGTCACAGCAACTACATGTACATTTATGGTTTTTCATATTGTTCAACAAAGTTCTTGATTAAAAAAGAAAAAAGAAAAAAAGAAGCTACTGTGCCTAATATTATTGTTGTATACAGCGCGCAAGGTTTATGCGCGAGCTCCAAGTCTTCTTCTCCGTTTTTAGTGTATGTCTGAGGCAGAATTACAGCGCCAAATACTGGTCTGGCATGTATACTACATCGTTTTGAGTCGGTTTCAGTGGTTTCGTGTGTACGCAGATATTTCTTGAGACGACGCCGTGTTTACGGAATTTTTTTTTTGAACGGGAAAAAAAAAAATCGGATGGGGAAAGCTCTGGCTTCGTGTGGATGTGGCCTAAGTTAGCGTTATTTAGCTAGTTCATGCTTACAGCTGTTAGCTAACAATGACTGTACCTAACGTTAGTTGTTCGCTGGTTCGACCAGCACATGCATCTTGTTAACGAGCCAGTGTGATGCAAACATGTATGAGAGGTTTGACATGATAATATGATAGCAGATGAACGCTTTTTATGCGTAGTTTAATGTTAAGTTTTATGTCTTTCACTGCGTTTTACTGAACTCAGCCCAGAGCCTTTAAAGCCAACCAACCCCGTGACGTCACATGTTAGAATACTGCACAATGGTGGCGCCCTGGCCGCGAAAGATATAGCGTTTTTTCTTTTTTCTTTTATATGTTTACATTTGTCATGTCTCTTATATAATTGTTGATTATAGTGGAAATCCATTTTGTAAATCATGTAAACTTGATTGACTGCTTCATTTCCCCTTTAAAACAACTGATCTTTCCAACAGTGAACTCAGGAGACGTCTGAATCGGTGTATAACTAATCAGTAACACTTTACAATAAGGTTCTATTTATTACATAAATTACATTAAAAGTACAGTTTGCTTACTCAATCTTAAAGGATAATTCTGGTATTTAACACTTTGAGTCTATTTTGTAGTTTGTTTTGGATGAACAAGAGTGGTGGACAAAGAAATTTTGACAATGGTTCCTGTCTCGACTTTTTGACTATTTTAGAATTTCCCATGACCGCTTTAGAATGGGAGTCTATGGCCATGCACAAACATGTCCTTAAAACAACCCTTAACGTTCGTTTTCAAAACTGTGCAACTCACCGAGTGGTTAATGGTGTTCGTTGATGATTAAAAACCAGTAGCGTAGCGAAATACAGTTTCTGTCGTGTTTTATTTGGCATTTTGTAAAATCCCATTGATTTCCGTTGGAGGACTCATTGCTCGTTGATATTACTGCGCTACCGGAAACGGAAAGGGGGCTGTTTACATTTGGTTGTAGTCTTTTAGGTCTTTTCGCTCGGTCTCTCAGAAGGCTAGCGTGAGCAGAGCTACGGAAGTTGCGGAAGAGCGGAAGTTTATACACGGTTGTGAGGTATCTGAAAAAATAGTTCCACTATAGAAAAATAAACGGATTGAAATCATACATTGCGCCGATATATTTGTTTTTAATCATCAATGAACACCACTAACCACTCGGTAAGTTGAACAGTTTTGAAAACAAACGTTAAGGGTTGTTTTAAGGGCATGTTTGTGCATGGCCATAGACTCCCATTCTAAAGCGGTCATGGGCAATTCTAAAATAGCAGACATCCCAAGTCTCCCGGAAGTTCCGGGAGTCTCCCGCATATTGATAGCGGCTCCCTGATGCCTGCAAATCAGTTAAAATCTCCCGGAAGCAAGAGCGCGCAAGCGTAGCGCGCGCACGGCAGAGAGAGGGAGCGAGAGACCTTGCGTGTGTGTGCTAGTGTGCCTCGGGATTTTATCTCTACTCTCGAACCGAATTCATCAGACAAATGCGGAAGTAAAATTTTCTCACAAAAACGACTCCAGAAGCCTAAATAGCGTTTTATAAGTATATGTTTATATTTAAATCTAGTTCCTACATTATTTTTCTATACATTGGCTTACTGGGTACTCTAACCTGCAACATGGGCTTTAAGCTTTAAAATAAATAAAACCACTTGTTTTTTTGAAAAGCATATGACTACATTTTTCCACACAGTGCTATCAAGAATCGATAAGAGAATCGTTAAAGAATCGGATCGATAATCAGAATCGTCAGTGGCATTATTATTGATAAAATCTTATCAATTCCCATCCCTATGTGAAGACAGTAAAATTATAAATCAAACATTAAAGAACATACATGTTTTTTTAATAGTTTTTTTGAGAGTTAAAAGATTAAAACATTTTGCTAACATGAGGTCTTGTGTCACTGTCAGTCTTTTTACATCAGTGCAAAACTAGGGTATGCAGATTAAGACCACTATTTATCAGCATGCATTGATTAATCCCATGGCATGTAGCAAAAAAAAAAAGAAAAAAAAGTGCGACCAAATCATATGCTGGTGCGACCAACTGAGAAAGTTGGTAGCACTAGTGCAACCAGTGGAAAAGTTAGTCTGGAGCCCTGACCACATTTTTCAAAGATTCTTAAACGGCTCGTCAGATGAATCAATCTCTCTAAATCCCTCCTTTCCACATGCTACTGGCCAGACAGCTCAGTCTGTTGTGATTGGTTTACTGCATACAGCGCGCTTGTCTTAAACAAAAACACCCATTGCCATAACAACATCAGCTGTCCTGAGGCTTCCTACACCATAAACTAAACACCGTAACGAACAATGACATCGATTTTACCATATCAATCCGAACGCGAGTCCAATAATGAAACTCTGGAAGAACTAGTTATTCAACCCGAACCTCCATCACAAGGATGACTCAAGCAGGACGTTTCTCAGTGATACACTGCATTAATAGACACAGCTATAGATAATCGTGGCCCACAAACTGATTAGCATAGGTATTTAAAGGGTTAGTTTCAAGGGTTTGCGCATATGCTTCAGTTATTGTGTGCGAGAGAGATCTCAGGACTGGTAGCATATTGTGGCGAGCTTTAACGAGAAGCAGTGGGTCCGGAATTTTAGGATGAGCAAGCCAACCTTTGATATGTTGTGTCAACGTTTGTCCACATTCCTCTCCTATGACGACACAACGATTCGACAGGCCATCCGTCCCTTTGCAGACGCGCATCGGGGTTGCTCTTGTCATTAAACCGCGGAGAAGTAGCCTAATGCCTCAGAAAATCCGATCAGCCTGTTTATATGACAGTCGCATTGGCACATATCCGATTTATATCTGATTTATTTTCACATATGAATGAGGCCTGAAACCGATCTCGAAATATCTGAATGCATGTGTTTTTTTCCTGTTTACACTGTCATAGAACACATCCGATCTGTGTCACATATGAGCAAAAAATCAGAATTGGGTTACATTTCACTTGTAAACGAGGCCTTAGAGCTGTTACACATTACATGAAAGGTCATTTTCGCAAAAATACGATAAAATGTCTAACAGTGCAGTGTGGTGTAGGGGTAATAGTATTCCTGAATGTCTTGACTCAAATACTTTGACTCAATTAACATATAGGCTATTGATCAAACAACAACGATTTTGACACTCAGGGTGTCAACATTACGTAATACCTGCTTGGGTGAATTTCACCCCCAGCAATCAAAGGAAAATACAATCAGCAACAGTTTCCCCCAAACAGACGTTCCCCCTGTAAAAACATTTGACACCAACTGACCAGTCAGTTTGAGTGACACATGGATTCCCCGTCAATCACTAGTGACAGTCATAAATCAACCAAAAGTGACACAAAGTATATGTTAATACTACTGTCCTACTTTTTACTAAGAATTTTTTGTCACTTAAGTCAAAGCTTAAGACTATTCTTAAGAGCATTTCTGAGAAGTTTTATAAATACGGGCCCCAGGGAACGAGACACTGCGTCTCGTCGCCATGCCTCCGGGCTGCCTGCACAGTCCCTTCAGACGAAGAAGTGGATGACATGTTCTCTAGGCACCCTTTTAAACTTCCTTTTCACACTAGTAGTGACGTCATGGCTGTTGCCGGCCAATACGATTGCAGTGATTATACAGAACTTCAGTCATCAGTCATGCTGAGGTGTTCCCCAAAGTGTCTCAGGACGCAGTGTCTCGTTCCCTGTTTTCAGGGAACAAGAGTTACAGTCGTAACCCGAGACGTTTTTGAACGATGGTGCGCAGAGAGACGAATCCTTTCGTTCTTATGCTCTGTATCAGATGTTCTCTGCTTTCTGCAGGAACTATTAGATAAAGAGCCTTTTCAACAGTAAAAGTTCATCTCAGCTTGTCATGTGGGGCTGGATTCAGAAACAATAAGCCAGCACCCCTTAATACAGTAAGACGATTTATGAGGGTGCGAGACAGTTACTTCCGGTCACTAAGTCTCTGATCCCATCCTGGGATTTATCTGTGGTTCTGGATGTGCTCTTCCAGCCCCCTATTGAACTACATCAAAGCGGGTGAGAGTGAATTACACGCTTTGTCTGTACATTCTCACTGTATGCGGTTTTTACTGGGTAGATCGAAAGTTACACTGAAAACTAATCCGGAGTTTGTTCCTAAAGCCAATGTGCAGAGGATGAGTTTGTTACGAAAGAGCAGTCCGCTCTTCATCTCTTGTGCTGACAATTATAAGGGGGGACCCATTTAGTTTTACCACTCACTCACTGTAGGAGCCATATTTAGAATTTTGTGCACTACCAAAATTGATATTTGTTTAATTTGCTTATTTTATATTTTTCTTTTGTTTCATATTTGGACTAATCTGTTCACGTGAATAGACTTGCTCCTCCTCCTTGACACGTAATTACGGCGTGAATGTGCAGGTCTTAAATGTGTATTAGAATTGTTGGTAGACAGGTTAGAGTGTGGAGAGCAACAGTTTTCTTCAATCGCATGCTATGGTATCGATGCTCACAGCAATATTTGTTTTTTTGTTTTCTTGGAAAGTTGAATTTTTTATTTTTTGGGATTGAAAGTAAACCGGAGATTATGTTCAATAAACCGCGGCATTTGTTATGACTGCATCTCCGTGCGTGCTTTGTGGACATGTGAATCGGGAGAGACTCCTCCGCTAACCTCAAAAGGGCTAAAGAAAGTTTTAACAAGATAAGCCTCTACAATTTATTGAAGAAAACTTGCACTAGAGATCGATCGACGAAACTACAAAGGACTGTACTGTGGATTATCTTCTCAAGAAAACTTGGAAGCGGTGCTGTTCACGTTCACGGCCGAAGTGGATGGACGCGATTTATCAATGAACAACGCATTCGCTGTGAGTACAAGAATGTAAACAAGCAACACAACTGATCAGTGAATCTGCTAGTATTTGTGTCTTGTATTACATAATGGATGAGGAGATTCAGACTGCCCCTGCGGCCGAAAGGCTTTTAAGTTCACGCATTGCAACGCGTAGAAGCAAATTAGGAGTATGCACGAGGAAAATGAATGAAATTAAAGCTCTGCTTACTGAAGGTGGAATCGTTGAAGAGGTAGATGATTGCATGTCGTCGTTATTATTTTATATCCACGACTTCAAAAGTGTGCATAAGGCAGTGCAAGATCTCTTGGCAGAAGAAGAAAAGGAAAATGATCATGTAGATTTGAAACTAGAATGATGAATTTCGATTACTTTATTAAAGAAGTTGAAATATGGAAAAGAGAACAACAAAGTCAACTAACAGTAGTCGAACCAAAAGATAGTATTTCAAACATTTCTAGTGTGTCTGTAAAGTCTAAATCATCTACGGCCTCTTCTGCAGCTAAAATAGCTGCCGCTGAAAAAGCTGCTTTAGAAGCACGCGCCAAAACTCTGCCTGATATACAAGCGTTGCAGATGGAAGAAGCCATTATAAAATCAAAGATTGAAAGGGCAGAACTAAGAACTCAAATGGCAGAAGCAGATGCAAAGATCAAAGTGCTGACAAATAATGCTGAGTCACAAGGTGATGTTATGAATGACTATTATGATGCAAACATGGAAGATAATGTTGAACCCACTTTTATTGATGCCTCTGCAATTGAATTCGCTCCTGTAACAGCCGTACCTAAAACTCCACTCCAGAGAGCAGTTAGTCACGTGCAAAGAAGCTCTCGAGTAGCAGCAGCCGCAAGTCCATCAAGTCCACAATTGGAGGTCAGTAATAGCTCAAACAAAGGCAAAAGCTTAATGGCGCAAAGGCAAAGGGAAATGACTGATCTTATGATTAAGCAGCAAAATCTTTCTCTATTGCCTAAGAGAGAAGCTCCTGTTTTTGATGGAGATCCACTGTCCTATCAGTCTTTCTTTCATGCTTTTAAATATCTGATTGAAGAAAAGACTAGCAGCAGTCAGGATAGACTCTACTTTCTTGAACAGTTTACTGCTGGCCAAGCCAGAGACCTTGTTCGCAGCTGTCTGCACATGGAAGCTCGCAGAGGATATACTGAAGCTCAGCAACTTTTAAAGAAACATTTCGGCAATGAAATGAAGATTGCAAATGCTTATATTGATAAGGCACTGAATTGGACAGCCATTAAAGCTGATGATGGGAAATCACTTCATGCCTATGCTCTGTACCTTAGGGAATGTTGCAATGTTATGCAGGATCTAGAATACATGGATGAACTGAACGTTGTATCAAACTTGAAATTGATAGTATCCAAACTCCCATACAAGCTTCGCGAAAAGTAACTTTTGAGTCATTCCAAAGAACGAATACTCGTATTAGATTTAGAAATCTTGTAGAATTTCTTGAAATTCAGTTGTAAAATCCAGAACAACCAGCTTGAGGATACCTAAAAGGGGCAGCAGCTTTGCTACTACAGTGACAGGAGCTGATGAGCAAAACAAGCAGAGAGGCACCTAAAGTGCAGCAGCAAGCAGGCACCACCCATGTTGCTGTTTTGACCTCATGTAGTTTCTGCCAAGGTAACCATGCACTAACTGACTGCAAAATATTAAAATCAGAATCCCAAGACAAAAAGGTTGGATATCTCAAAAGGAATGGCCACTGTTTTGGATGTTTAAAAAAGGGTCACATGAGCAAAGATTGCAATAAGAAAATGGTTTGCCAGATATGTCAATGAAAACATCCTACATTGCTCCACATTGTCAATGAAAATTCAAAGAAGCAGATTTTGCCAAACCCAAACTTCACAGAATCAAAAGAAACGCCAGTTAATAGTGCACTAGTATCAGCTGATCGTGCAACAGGGGCCAGTAGGGAATGTGCACTAGCAATTGTGCCAGTCCAGGTTAAAGTTGCCAAAGGCAGTAAGATCATTAAAACCTACGCCTTTCTTGATCCAGGCAGTTCGGCGACGTTCTGCACTGAGAACCTCATGAATCAGCTGAATGCCAAAGGACGCAGAACTGAAATTCTTCTGAGAACGATGGGGCAGGAGAGACCTGTTAAGACCTATGAGCTCACAGGACTAGAAGTAGGTAGTATTGATGGAGGTGGAGGTGGATACATAGATCTGCCTAAAGTATACACTCAACCCAAGATCCCTGTATCAAAAGAGAACCTACTCACTCACCATGATCTTGAAAAATGGCCTTATTTGAAAGAAATCGAACTGAAAAGAATCAACGCTGACATTGAAATCTTGATTGGAATTAATGTTCCAAAAGCTTTGGAACCGTGGAACATAGTGAACAGTCAAGGAAATGGGCCATATGCGGTCAAGACTGTGCTAGGGTGGGTGGTTAATGGCCCACTCAATTCTTGTTCCTCTATGGATGAAGTTGGATTAACGTCAGTGATGGCCAATCGCATCTCTATGGAAAATCTCCAGGATCTGCTTATCAGGCAATATAATCATGACTTTCCTGAAAAGGATTATGAGGAGAAAAGAGAAATGTCAGCTGAAGACAAAATATTCATGAACATAGCAACGACTTCAGTGGAACTCAAAAATGGGCATTATCACTTACCTCTACCGCTTCATAAAGATGCAACCTTGCCCAACAACTTTGAGTGACAGCACAACGTACACTTAACCTTGCTAAGAGATTCAAGAAGGATCCTGCTTATGCAAATGAGTATAGTGTGTTCATGGAGGATGTGCTGAGGAAGGGATATGCAGAAAAGGTGCCACAAGAACAATTCCAAAGGAATGATGGTCATCTATGGTATATACCACATCATGGGGTGTACCACAAGAAGAAGGGGAAGCTTAGAGTTGTTTTTGATTGTTCATCTTCATACAAAGGCAAAGCTCTTAACTCTGAACTTCTCCAAGGTCCTGACCTGACTAACCCACTTCTTGGTGTGCTGCTTAGATTCAGGAAGGAACGAATTTCAATAATGGCAGACATCGAAGCAATGTACTATCAGGTACGAGTTCAAAATGATCATCGTGACTTTCTTTGTTTCCTGTGGTGGCCACAAGGGGATGTTAACCAGCCACTGGAAGTCTATAGGATGAATGTTCATCTTTTTGGTGCAGTATCATCTCCCAGCATTGCCAATTTTGCCTTAAAGCAAACAGGAATTGATAATTCTGAACGATACAGCTCACAAGTCATTGATACAATTAATCATAGTTTTTACGTCGATGATTGTCTCAAATCTGTGGCTTCCGTGGAAGAAGCAATCAAGCTCATTAAAGACCTCAGGGAAGTATGCACCCTCGGAGGATTTACTTTGAGTAAATGGGTGAGCAACAGCTTTGAAGTCCTTGAGACTATTCCAGAAAGTTACAGAGCCCCTCTTGTGAAACAACTGGACTTGGACAAAGAAAAACCTCCTCTTGAGAGGGCACTCGGAATCCAGTGGAACATCCAAAAGGATGTCTTTACCTTCCGGGTAGCCGTTATAAATAGAGCTCCCACAAGATGAACAATCCTTTCTGTAGTCAATTCTATCTATGACCCACTAGGTTTCCTTTCCCCATTTGTTCTCAAGGCTAAGCAAATCCTGCAAAGGCTCTGCCATGAGAAATATGGGTGGGATGAAATAATCTCAGATGAAATGATGAGACCATGGCAAAGATGGCTTACAGAGTTAGACCAGCTGAGCAGATTTGAAGTGGACAGATGCATGAAGCCTGAAAATGTTGGTGTTGTAAAGACAGCCGAATTACATCACTTTTGTGATGCGAGTGAGCTAGGATATGGGACGGTCAGTTACCTCAAACTTACAAACAGTATAAAAAATGTTCACGTTACCTTTGTACTGGGAAAAGCCAGAGTAGTCCCACTGAAACGGATGACCGTTCCTAGACTTGAGCTTGCAGCCGCGACCCTGGCTGTGAAGGTGGACAGAATGTTGCAAAAGGAACTTCACATGGAACTAGATGATTCTACTTTCTGGACAGACAGTACAGTAGTACTGAAGTACATCCACAACCAAACAAAACGATTTCATACTTATGTTGCCAACAGAATTGCAGTGATAAATAACCTCTCGCAAGTACATCAGTGGAGGCATGTATGTTCTGGAGACAACCCGGCAGATGACAGCTCACGTGGTCTACAGATAGAATCCCTCCTAAATTCCACCAGATGGCTGAACGGACTTCTGCGAAGTCGAATGCATTCTCAATGATCGGCCCATCACAACTGTATCAGGTGATACAAATGATCTTGAACCCCTAACACCAAATCACCTTCTGCAGTTGAAATCCAAACCTCTCTTGCCACCTGGACTCTTCAATAAGGATGACTTGTATGCTAGAAAGCGATGGAAACAGGTTCAATACCTTGCAGACCTTTTCTGGCAACGATGGACCACTGAATATCTTTCATTGATGCAGCAACGGCAAAAATGGGTCAATACCAAGAGAAACTTCAAGGTAAATGACATAGTAGTCATAGTAGACCATACAGCACCAAGGAACTCGTGGCCCTTAGGTCGTGTGATGAAGACCCTCCCTTACGAAAAAAGTTCATTTTATGAAGTATACTTGAGTAATGTTCAAGTATATTTTTAAGTATACTTTATGTAGTAAGTATACTAATGTCAATATGTACTAGTAGTAAACTTGTAAGTGTACTATTTTAATACCGCTTGGGACTAAATTGGCCCACTTGAAGTATATAAAAGTATATGTTTAAGTGTACTATAAGTGTAACAGTAGTAAACTTTAAGTGCACAACTAGTTCATAATTATGTTTCTCATTTGTACTGCAAGTGAACGTATGATTATACTAGTAGTTTACTATTTTAATACTTGTAGCAACTTTGAAGTATACTCTCAGTAAACTACTAGTTTAGTAGTTTTATACTACAAGTTTTATTTTAATGTACTCTCAGTAAACTACTAGTTTAGTAGTTTTATTCTACAAGTTTTCTTTAAGTGAACTTAACATTATACTTGAAGTTGACTATTTATATACAATTTTTGCAGTTGCAGTAGGCCTATACTACTACGTTCAAATGTTATTTTTTTATACTTGAAAAATACCTTTAACTCTACTTTAATTTTAAAAACATTGTATTAGCTTCATGCATCCTTTTTTATCAACACTTGAATGTCAGTAAGTTTCATAAAGGCAACATTTTAAACAAAATAGTTGAGAAAATCACATTTTTGTCAAAGACTATGCCTTGATCAGATCCAGAACGATGATCAAAACACAGGTGGAGTAGATCGAGTCCAACACCCCCAAAGCTTCAGTCGTTTTCTCTTCATGGGTTAGGCCTACGCTTCATTTCATTTGGAAACATTAAGCAGTTTTGATTTACAAGCTGTTTAATGTTTGATATTACATTATTTTACATTTGAGTGAGCAATCTTCTATCACTTGTTTCAGCTTCTTCTTCTCCTGTGTTTTGATCCAGAGATTCTGTACTAGAAGATGTGTCATAGCGCCCCCTACCGTATACCAGTGAAAACATGGATTCTGGAAAATTCAGTCAATGGTGGGGAAAAGTTAAATTAAAGTAAATATGTGACCCTGGACCACAAAACCAGTCTTATGGGTAATTTTTTTAAATTGAGATTTATACATCATCTGAAAGCTGAATCATAATCTTTCCATTGATGTATGGTTTGTTAGGATAGGACAATATTTGGCCGAGATACAACTATTTGAAAATCTGGAATCTGAGGGTGCAAAAAAATCAAAACATTGAGAAAATCTCCTTTAAAGTTGTCCATTTCTATTGGCGATAGTGCTGCATCCATTCACAAAAATAAATGTTTTATATATTTAAGGTGGGAAATTTACAAAATATCTTCATGGAACATGATCTTTACTTAATATCCTCATGATTTTTGGCATAAAAGAAAAATCTATAATTTTGACCCATACAATGTTTTGTTGGCTATTGCCACAAATATACCCGTGCAACATAAGACTGGTTTTGTGATCCAGGGTCACATATGTACACTACCAGTGGACTAGCCTACACAAAAATTCAGATACGCAGAATTAGAAACATATCTGTTTTATATCAATATTTTAATCAATATTTTCAAACAAAGTTTCATAAGACTGTATATGAAAAACGATTTAAAAAAAAGTATATTTAATAGGCTACTCGATCAAAAGAGTTAACACAACTACAAGCCAAGTATACTTTGAATAATTCAAATTTTAAGTATATCTCGATCAAAAGATTGAGTACGAGTATAGGCCAAATATACTTGGACTTTTCTCTCAGTATAAGTCAAGTACACTTAAGTGTAATTAAGTATATTTTTGAGAAGTATATAAAATGTAGACTGAAAGTATGCTTTCTTCTTTTTAGTTGAAAAGAAGTATACTACTCTCAAAATAGAGAAAATACCTATATATCACTTATTCCTAAGCGTGACATGGAGCTTTTGGATATTGAAATAAAAACTACTGTCCAAAATAGTTTAGTTTGTGGCCAAGACTGTGAGCAGGCCTGTAGTACTCTTAAAAATAAAATTACTCAAATTCTCTCTAAATACACTAAAAGGCAGCCGCGGAAATTTAAAAGTAAAAAAACCCTACCATGGCTAAGTGAGAGGTTATGGCTTTTAATGAAAGATAGAGATATCTAAAAAAGTAAAAAAGTATCTCAAGTCAAGGTTGGGGACTGTTTCTCAGGCTTTTGAAAATCAACTGGTCAAAGTCACAGGACAGCTCAGAAGAGCTAAAGCAGACTTTTTCTTAGAAATAATTAAACAGGCTAAAGGGAATAGTAAAATGATATGGGAGTGTATTGACAATTTCTCTGGGAAAGAGCGGACTAAAAATGGATCTATCGAACTTAACATAAACATTGACAACAATGAAACACTCGCACCTGGAACGCAAGACGCTGCAAAGGTCAGCTTAATGGTTGCCAACATGTTTAATGACTACTTCATCACTTCAATTCTGGAACTAAGTAAACCCTTAGAGCTGCGTTTAACATCATCTGCAGCCATTGTTGGAGCCACGGCCGCTGGTCCCACAGGAGGACCAAAACCCACTCTGGTGGAAGTACTGGACTTTGAATGTGTAAATGAAGGCAAGGTCAACAAAGTTATTACATCACTCTCTAACTCGAGAGCAAAGGACTCATGGGGACTTGATTCGCTGTTACTTAAAAAATATAAAGAGGACTTTGCAGAACCAATTGCGCACATAATTAATCAATCGTTTACAGAGTGTGTATTCCCTTCGTCCTGTAAGACTGCAATTGTCATTCCCATTTTTAAATCAGGAAACAGAAAGGACATTAAGAATTATAGACCCATCAGTATACTCCCTGCAGTTTCTAAAGTTATTGAAAAAATTGTCGCCGAACAGCTGATTGAGCATCTCGACAATGGAAATATGTTACACCCCATGCAATTTGGCTTCCGACGCAAACACTCCACCGACACAGCATGTTGTTATTTCCTCGAGGTGATCAAATCCAGTCTGGAGAAGGGAGGGGTGGTTGGGGCCGTTTTTCTGGATCTACGTAAGGCATTCGACACTGTTAACCACTCAGTGCTGCTGACAAAACTGTGGAATTTCAATCTCGCCTCAAACACTATTAGTTGGCTTCAATCATACCTATCAGGCCGTTACCAGTGCGTAAGAATAAATGATAAACTTCATCGTTCAAATCCTGTACTACAGGGGTACCCCAGGGGGTCTATTCTGGGGCCATTGCTCTTCAGTTTGTACATCAATGACCTACCTTCCATCTGTGATGACGTGGAGATCTTGATGTACGCTGATGACACTGTTTTATATACACATGGTTCCAATGTTAATTCTGTAGCTGCTAAACTATCTGTGGCAATGAACAAAGCAACAGAGTGGATGAACAAGTCCTGCCTTACACTGAATACAGAGAAAACGGTCACAATGTATTTTTCAAACAAAAGAATTCAAAGTGCTCTCCCCAATATCTATGTGGATAGTTACATGATCAAAAATGTGGAAGAAGTTAAATACCTAGGTGTGATCTTGGACCCTATACTAAATTTTAAAAACCATGTTAAAAGGGTATGCCGTGTTTTAAAATTTAACATCGCTAATTTCCAGCACATCAGAAGCTCTTTATCACTGGAAGCAGCAAAATCGTATTTACAGGCAATGATTATATCGCATATATTGTACTGTATGTCATCATGGTCTCAAGCCAAACAAACCGTTTTAAACCCGCTTAGATCATTACATAATCAGGCCTTGAAAATCCTCGATAAAAAGCCTCGGCGGTACCACCACTGCAATATACTTGAAAAGTACAGTATACTAAGCTTTGACAACCTGATCAGGTATTCTGATATCCGTTTGGTTCACAAAATCCTTAATGATGCTGCCCCACCCCCTTTAAAAACATATGTACAGCTACGCTCTGAACTAACAAACAGAGCGTTGAGGTCTGTATCTAGGGGTGATTGCAATGTTCCCAAAAGAAAGTCTGCCTTCTCTCAATCTGCCTTTTCCTATAAAGCCATCAAAGAATGGAATGGGCTTCCAGACAATCTAAAGAACAATGCAGATTTTCACAGCTTCTCACGGGCAGTTAAAGACTGGCTTTTAGACCACCAGTCCTGCTCACACTAAAAGCACCAGACGGGTATCAAGACATCAGATGATACCCTTGTGGGTACCATTTGATGGCTTTTACACTGTATTGTGTTTTGTGTGTTATAAGAAAAGAAAAAGAAAAAAGAAAAAAAAAACTGTTGCACTCCATATATTTAGCACATTTAGCATAACATTGCAACTAACTAATTTTGCACACAAATTGGTAATTTGCACTTTATATATTGTACCTTCTTAGTAAACTGCCTTTTTATATTGTATTAACCGTCTTTGTTAATTGTCTTTGTTATGTAATTTTAACTCTGTTATGTACTTTTAATTGTGTAGGACTACAGATGGAAATTAGCATAGTGCTAAATCTGGTGCAGCCATCTTTTTAATGTAACTGCACATTGTCCTGATATAAATAAACTAAACAAACAAACTAATAGAACACTTGAATAAACTTATTTTCCATGCTTATTTTATTTACTCTATAAGCTATTCCACCCGAAAGTTTGTTACTATATAAAGCTGAACATGTTAGTTTATAAGACGGTGTGCAATATGTGACCCTGGACCACAAAACCAGTCTTATGGGTATTTTTTTTAAAATTGAGATTTATACATCATCTGAAAGCTGAATACATAATCTTTCCATTGATGTATGGTTTGTTAGGATAGGACAATATTTGGCCGAGATACAACTATTGAAAATCTGGAATCTGAGGGTACAGAAAAATCGAAATATTGAGAAAATCGCCTTTAAAGTTGTCCATTTCTATTGGCGATTGTGCTGCATCCATTCACAAAAATAAATGTTTTATATATTTAAGGTGGGAAATTTACAAAATATCTTCATGGAAAATGATCTTTACTTAATATCCTAATGATTTTTGGCATAAAAGAAAAATCTATAATTTTGACCCATACAATCTATTGCCACAAATATACCCGTGCAACATAAGACTGGTTTTGTGATCCAAGGTCACATATTATGTTTTTTTAAAAGTATTTAATAAGCTACTCAATCAAAATAGTAAACACAAGTACAAGCCAAGAATACATAGAATACTTAATTATACTTTTAAGTACATCTCGATCAACAAGTAGCCTATAGGCCAAATATACTTAGACTTTTCTGTTAGTATAAGTCAAGTACACTTAAGTGCAATTTGAAGTATATTTCTGAGAAGTATATAAAAAGTAGACTGAAAGTATACTTTCTTATTTTTAGTTTAAAAGAAGTATACTAATAGAACACTTGAATAAACTTCTTTTTTGTAAGGGCTGCCAGGGCCCAAAGGTCTTGTCCGCTGTGTCATACTGAAGACTAGAACTGCTGTTCTACAAAGACCCATCACTAAACTCTGCTTGCTCCTGGAAGATGAAGAATCAGCTTAAGAGTCTGACAATCCAATGTCAACATTCTATAGTCTGTTCAATATGCACGCTTTCACATATCCTGACAAACCTGTACATACCCTTGCGTGCTCACACACACCAGTTCATATTTACATACATGGACTTTTCAATTTCGCACCACATATACACCTCTTGGACTCTTCATCTCCTTCCCTATGGATTGTGCATTAAATGCATGTATGGCATAGACTATGGGGGGGTTTCATGGGGATGATATAAAAAAGAGAGAAGGAATTAAAATATGACAATGTATTGACATTGATAAATGGAATGCAATATAATTGTTTTGATAAATGCAATATGAGTTGACATTTGGTTTGGTATATTGAAAATATGGCAAGACTTGTATTAGTTATGTGTGTTTTGGCTCCATTTAAAATATTATGCTTAGTAATTGTTCTGCTTCTGGCATTAACAATTAGGGGCCAGGATGTAGGAGCCATATTTAGAATTTTGTGCACTACCAAAATCGATATTTGTTTAATTTACTTATTTCATATGTTTCTTTTGTTTCATATTTGGACTAATCTGTTCACGTGAATAGACTTGCTCCTCCTCCTTGACACGTCATTATGGCGCGAATGTGCAGGTCTTAAATGTGTATTAGAATTGTTGGTAGACAGGTTAGAGTGTGGAGAGCAACAGTTTTCTTCAAATCGCATGCTATGGTATCGATGCTCACAGCAATATTTGTTTTTTTGTTTTCTTGGAAAGTTGAATTTATTATTTTTTTTGGATTGAAAGTAAACCGGAGATTATGTTCAATAAACCGCGGCATTTGTTATGACTGCATCTTCGTGCGTGCTTTGTGGACATGTGAATCGGGAGAGACTCCTCCGCTAACCTCAAAAGGGCTAAAGAAAGTTTTAACAAGATTAGCCTCTACACTCACTGAGTGGTAAACGCGATTGTAATGTGTTGCAAAGACGCAAAAATTTAAGCTCGAAATTAAAGCTTCAAGCTCACTCCAGGAATGGTTACCTCTTGGGCACTGTTCAAGGGTGTTTCTATTTAGGACATTTGTGCTGCGGCGAGCTGCATCACCGCAAACATTTGCGACATATTATAGACTGGATTAGGGTTGCGCGATAATGCCCATTGTCATATCGTCCTATCGCCAGCCTGTAAGATCGCCGATACACGATAGTATCGGGGGGAGGGGCAATTTTTTTATTATTTATGTATTTGTTTGCTTATTTATAAGATCATTTATTTACTTATTAGTCTACTTTTTTTTTATTACACTTTTATTTAAATATTAACGTAATTAATTATCACGCGTCACGCGGAATGACACATGGGAAATGAGGACCGTCTATCATTCTGACAAGGAGGATGGAGTTGGTGGGAAAGAAAAATGCGACATCGCCTATTTGGCAATATTTCGGGTTTACACCAGATGAAAAAGGTGAGCCCGCTGATGTCACACAGGCAGTTTGAAAACTTTGTGATTCTTTTACCGGCACAACCTTCGAGCAAACCACAAACATGTATGTACATTTGCGTGGGGCACCACCCTGCTGAGGCTGCTAAACTAGCGCCAAGAGAAGGCGCGATTAGCAAAGATCAAAGTCAGCCATCAATCATCGGAGCTTTTGCAAAAAGCACAAAGTACAAAAGAAACAGTGAAAGGTGGGCTCAGTGCACTGCAGCTGTATCGAAGTACATTGCGAAGGAAATGGTCTCTTATCATACAGTCGAGAAAGCAAGCTTTAAAGACCTGCTCCAAACCTTTGATAAACAGTACGAGCTGCCAGGGCGCAAGTACTTCACCGAAACAGCTATCCCAAACTTGTACAATGAAACTAGGGACATCATTGCTAAAGATCTGAAAGCTGCTAACTTTGTTGCTTTGACCACAGACATGTGGTCAAGCATAAACATGACCCCCTATATGTCTGTGACAGTCGATTATATTTCGGAGGATTGGAAGCTAGAAGCAAAATGCCTGGAAACAACATTTATTCCGGAGAATCACACTGCAGAGGTACTGGCAGAGGCGCTGGCAGATGCCATGCAAGACTGGGACATAGAACAGAGTAAAATTTCATGCATTACAACTGACAACGGGGCCAATATTGTTGCGGCCATACGAGGGCTCGGATGTCCATGGCTGAACTGTTTTGGCCATAACTTGAATGTGGCAGTGAATTATTCACTACAAAAGGAGAAAACAAAAACTGATTGAGCTCTTGGAATCTGCCGCAATATTAACGCGGCATTTTCTCACAGCTGGAAGAGGCGACGAGAGCTCCGCAAGGCGCAGGAACAGCTAAATTTACCTCAACATATGCTGATAACGGTACATCAATTATTATATTTTATTTGCTTAATATTTATCTTGTGGCACAACCATCTTAGTGAAAAATAAGAAAAATGACATTTTTGTCAGACTAGAAATAATACTTGTAAATCAAATATAATATTATTTAATTATAATAAATGATCACAACATTAACGATCTACGCATAATTGTCATTTAATATGTTGTTATTGTAGGATTGTAAAACTCGTTGGGGATCAACATATGCCATGGTAGTAAAAATTCTGGAACAGCTTCCTGCCATCAAAAGGGTTTTTGCTGATGACAAGAGCCGTCGAACACTCCCAAACGTCACCTGGCAGGACATTGCTGTACTAGAGGCTGTCAGGGATGGGTTGAAGCCTGTCGCAGAATTTACTGATATATTATCAGCTGAAATTTCAGTCATATTGTTTTAAATCTGTAAGCAATGTAACTAAGATTGCATTAATTTAGTTCTTGGTTATGTAATTTATTTATTTATTTTTTGCTTTTTGTTTATTGAAACGTGTTTGGCTATTAGCGACAAGATAAACACTCTTTTATGTTAAATATGTTAAACAAGTTGGAGTTTGAAATAAACCTGCTTTTCATTTTCATAGCCGACTGATTATTGTGCATTTATTCTGAATCAGGGACGGACTGACAATCTGTGCGTTCTGGAAAAGTCCAGAACGGCCGTCCAACCGAGGGCCGTCGGCACAAAAAAAAAGTCTAATAAAGCAATATGAACAGCCAACAGCAGGGGGACTAATACGATCACTTATATATACGTGTAAAAAAAAGTCGGCCTACTAGCCACTGACTTAATAGTTTTATAAGGCTTACCTAGGTATTGCACTTTTAAATTTGCTTACATTATATTTGAATAGTTATAAGTTATAGTAGGCTATATAGCAGTGGTCTCCAACGTGGTGGCCGCGGGCACCTGGTGTCCCACGTGGTGCCTGTGAGTTGCCCGCTAAACACATTCTATAAATAATAGCCCCAACTTGCCAATAGCGATCCACTGTAAATCGAGGCTCCAGACGTGCCGGTGCAACTAAACATTTGCACTGTTGCCACTGAATTACCCAACTCTCTTTAATTTATACGCTGTCATTTGCGTTGCGTCTGATAAACATCAAATGGGAAACGCTCAAAAAGCGGAACGAAACTTGTTTGATCTGTGCGCGGCCAAAGCAACCAGGGCTGATCTCGATAACGCGAACATTAGCTACACAGAGCTGCGCGATCCACTGAGAAGCATTTCAATTCAGCGCAGAATTCTCTATCTCTATTATAAACCCACAGATTACTATGTGATTTAAGTTAGTTAAAAGACAGATGAAACAGCCCAAAAAACAGGCGAAACATTGTTCCAAGAACAAACCAGTTAGAAAACATTTCACTCCACAATTTCTGTAGTAAAACAAACTTTTTTTGGCAGAAATGTGCCTGTATATATTCATATTAAAAATGCTTTTATATATAGTCATGTTATTAAAGTTATTAAGTTGTTATTAAACGTAATGTTATTAAATGTAATGCAGTATTGTTTTTGTTTAGAAGTTATGGCAGTTTATTTATTTTGCATTTATATTAATACTAAATATTTGTTTTTGATAACACACACTATAGGTTTATAGAGAATTAAAAAAAAATATATACATATATATTTTCATAATTTTTCAGGAATTGTTTAAAACTGTCTGAACCAGAACCAGATCTCAAGATATTTTATTATTTTGCATATTATGGTGAAAAGTAAAAAATAAATAAAGTTAAAGGTAAAGTTAAAAAGCACCATGTTATATGTATAATACATATTTTTGAGTTTAACAAACAAGTAGCCCTTCTAGATTATTGTATCCCTTGAGGTAGCCCACAAAAAGGTTGGAGACCCCTGGTATATAGTAACTATATGTTTTATAATTACAAGTTTGTGTAATTTGGGGTTTCTGTGGGCAGTGACATTTCATTATTTGTATTTTATTTTCAATGCAGATGTAATGGCATTGTACACATTTATGTTATTTTTATTATATTTTTTATTTGAAGGCTAAGGCTTCATTAATAAACACAACCCCAATTATCATCATTGGTTTTGAGATGTTACTTGCTTGTCTGATAGGCTACAGTATGTGGCATAGTATCAGGACATCCTGGCTATAGTATCTGTCGCACACGGCTAGGGGCGAATGGCCGGATGATGGGCCTATTTGGGAGAAAGTCCAGGGCTGTTTTTTAGCCCCAGTCCGTCCCTGCTCTGAATACACATCATACATTTGCGGCTTGCAAGGAATATGACGATTTTTAAAAGAGAATCACTCCTCTTTGAAAACGTATTACAAGCGACTTTAAAACTAAATTTCCTTCATTCACAAATTATGTCAAGCCTGCTTGTTATAAAGAGACATCATTCTTGTACAGATGTTATTTTAGCCATGTTAAAAAAAACCCGGCAAAACTGCATTATTTTCGTTTTGTTTTAGTTGCATAAAGTGTAAACAACAACAAAAATAACATAACTATACAAGAACAAAAAAATTATATTATTACATAATTTTGTATATTAACACTGATCAATTTATGTATGATTTTTTTTTATATATTCCTCTGGTGGTTGAAGGTTACACGACGATGACAGTGTGAAACTATGCAAGGGCCACTGAATTGTACTTTGATAATAATAATTGCCTAAAAATAATTTTTCAAAAACAACTGTATTAAGCCGTATTATCGTCATTTTTATTAGCTATCGTCCATATGGCTGACTATCGTCGATATCGGCACAACCCTAGAATGGATGTGACTGAGCCATCTCTGGCTCATTCAGTGCTTGGTGTGGGAGAGTTGTGTGATTAGTCCTCCACACGTGTCATTCACTCATATTTTTGTATTTCAGAAAAACACCTTGTTGCTTTCTCATTATAGGGTATTATATTATAAATGCATGCATTATATTATAAATTAATTAAATTATTATATATATATATATATATATATATATATATATATATATATAAATCATAATTTAATTAATTTATAATATAATGCATGCATTTATAATATAATACCCTATAATGAGAAAGCAACAAGGTGTTTTTCTGAAATATATTATATTATATTATATTATATTATATTATATTATATATTATATTATATTATATATCCCCTCCTTGAACTGCCATCTTAACGTGGTGGAGGGGTTTGAGTACCCGAATGACCCTAGGAGCTATGTTGTCCAGGGCCATATGCCCCTGGTAGGGTCTCCCAAGGCAAACAGGTCCTAGGCGACGGGTCAGACTTAGAGCGGTTCAAAAACCCCTTATGAGAAAAATTAAACCGAGGACTGTGACGTTGCCCGGTATGGCGCAGCCAGGCCCGGGGTAGGGGCTCGTATGCGAGCGCCTGGTGGCCGGGCCTCCCCCCACGGGGGAGGGAGCGACGTGGGGCCGCCTTCCCGTGGGCTCACCACCTGCAGGAGGGACCGTAAGGGGCTGGTGCTGAGAGGATCGGGCGGCAGTCGAAGGCGGGGGCCTCGACAACCCGATCCCTGGACACGGAAGCTAGCTCCAGGGACGTGGAACGTCACCTCGCTGGCGGGGAAGGAGCCTGAGATTGTGCGTGAGGTTGAGAGGTTCCGACTAGAGATAGTCGGTATCACCTCTACGCACGGCTTGGGCTCTGGAACCACACTCCTCGAGAGAGGATGGACTCTTCACCACTCTGGAGTTGCCCATGGTGAGAGGCGGCGGGCTGGTGTGGGTTTGCTTAAAGCCCCCCAGCTCAGCCGCCATGTGTTGGAGTTGACCCCGGTGAACGAGAGGGTCGTTTCCCTGCGCCTACGGATCGGGGATAGGTCTCTCACTGTTGTGTGTGCCTACGGGCCAAACGGCAGTGCAGAGTACCCGGCCTTCTTGGGGTCTCTGGGAGGGGTGCTGGAAAGTGCTCCAACTGGGGACGCCGTCGTTCTACTGGGGGACTTCAATGCCCACGTGGGCAGCGACAGTGACACCTGGAGGGGCGTGATTGGGAGGAACGGCCCCCCGATCTGAACCCGAGCGGTGTTCAGTTATTGGACTTCTGTGCTAGTTACAGTTTGTCCATAACGAACACCATGTTCAAGCATAAGGGTGTCCATCAGTGCACGTGGCACCAGGACACCCTAGGCCGTAGGTCGATGATCGACTTTGTGGTCGTTTCATCTGACCTGCGGCCGTATGTCTTGGACACTCGGGTAAAGAGAGGGGCTGATCACCACCTGGTGGTGAGTTGGATCCGATGGCGGGGGAGGAAGCTGGACAGACCCAAGCGTACTGTGAGGGTATGCTGGGAACGTTTGGCCGAGTCTCCTGTCAGAGAGATCTTCAACTCCCACCTCCGGCGGAGCTTTGACCGGATCCCGAGGGAGGCTGGAGATATTGAGTCCGAATGGACCATGTTCTCCACCTCCATTGTCGAAGCGGCCGCTCAGAGCTGTGGCCGTAAGGTCTCCGGTGCCTGTCGGGCGGCAATCCCCGAACCCGGTGGTGGACACCGGAAGTAAGGGATGCCGTCAAGCTGAAGAAGGAGTCCTATGGTTGGCTTGCGGGACTCCTGAGGGAGCTGACGGGTACCGGCAGGCCAAGCGAACTGCAGCCCAGGTGGTTGTGGAGGCAAAAACTCGGGCCTGGGAGGAGTTCGGTGAGGCCATGGAGGAGGACTATTGGCTGGCCTTCGAAGAGATTCTGGCAAACCATCCGGCGCCTCAGGAGAGGGAAGCAGTGCCCTACCAACGTTGTCCACAGTAGAGGTGGGGAGCTGTTGACCTCAACTTGGGATGTCGTTGGACGGTGGAAGGAATACTTCGAGGATCTTCTCAATCCCGCCGTCACGTCTTCCATTGAGGAAGCAGAGGCTGAGGGCTCAGAGGTGGACTCGTCCATCACCCAAGCTGAAGTCACCGAGGTAGTCAAGAAACTCCTCGGTGGCAAGGCACCGGGGGTGGATGAGATCCGCCCTGAGTACTTCAAGTCTCTGGATGTTGTGGGGCTGTCTTGGCTGACACGCCTCTGCAGCATCGCGTGGCGGTCGGGGACAGTGCCTCTGGGATGGCGGTCCCTCTTTTTAAGAAGGGGGACCGGAGGGTGAGTTCCAACTACAGGGGGAAAATCACACTTCTCAGCCTCCCTGGGAAAGTCTATGCCAGGGTACTGGAGAGGAGAATACGGCCAATAGTAGAACCTCGGATTCAGGAGGAACAGTGTGGTTTTCGTCTAGGCCGTGGAACACTGGACCAGCTCTATTCCCTCTACAGCAGTGGTTCCCAATCCTGGTCCTGGGGACCCACAGCTCTGCACAGTTTGCATGTCTCCCTCATTTAACACACCTGATTTAGATCATCATCTCGTTAGGATAGAGCTCTGAACTGAACTGGGTGTGTCAGATAAAGGAGACATACAAACTGTGCAGAGCTGTGGGTCCCCCAGGACCAGGATTGGGAACCACTGCTCTACAGGGTGCTGGAGGGTTCATGGGAGTTTGCCCAACCAGTCCACATGTGCTTTGTGGATTTGGAGAAGGCATTCGACTGTCCCTCGCGGCAGCCTGTGGAGGGTGCTCCGGGAGTATGGGGTCCGGGATCCTTTACTAAGGGCTGTCCGGTCCCTGTACGACCGAAGCAGGAGCTTGGTTCGCATTGCCGGCAGTAAGTCAGACTTGTTCCCGGTGCATGTTGGATTCCGGCAGGGCTGCCCTTTGTCGCCGGTTCTGTGCATAATTTTTATGGACAGAATTTCTAGGGTGTCAGGTTTGGTGACAACACGATTTTGTCTCTGCTCTTTGCAGATGATGTTGTCGTGTTGGCCTCATCAAACCAGGACCTTCAGCATGCACTGGGACGGTTTGCAGTCGAGTGTGAAGCGGCTGGGATTGAGAATCAGCACCTCCAAATCCAAGGCCATGGTCCTCAGTCGGAAAAGGGTGGCTTGCCCACTTCAGGTTGGTGGAGAGTTCCTGCCTCAAGTGGAGGAGTTTAAGTATCTTGGGGTTTTGTTCACGAGTGAGGGAAGGATGGAACGGGAGATTGACAGACGGATCGGTGCAGCTTCTGCAGTAATGCGGTCGATGTACCGGTCTGTCATGGTGAAGAAAGAGCTGAGCCGCAAGGCGAAGCTCTCGATTTACCGGTCAATCTACGTTCCTACTCTCACCTATGGTCATGAGCTTTGGGTCGTGACCGAAAGGACAAGATCCCGGATACAGGTGGCCGAAATGAGCTTTCTCCGCAGGGTGGCTGGGCGATCCCTTAGAGATAGGGTGAGAAGCTCGGTCACTCGGGAGGAGCTCAGAGTAGAGCCGCTGCTCCTCCACATCGAGAGGGGTCAGCTGAGGTGGCTCGGGCATCTGCTCCGGATGCCTCCTGGACGCCTTCCCGGGAAGGTGTTCCGGGCGCGTCCCACTGGGAGGAGACCCCGGGGAAGACCTAGGACATGCTGGAGAGACTATGTCTCCCGGCTGGCCTGGGAACGCCTTGGTGTCCCCCCCGGAAGAGCTGGAGGATGTGTCTAGGGAAAGGGAAGTCTGGGCATCTCTGCTTAGACTGCTGCCCCCTCAACCCGGCCCCGGATAAGCGGAAGATGGATGGATATAGATATATATATATATATATATATATACACTAATAATAAATATATATAAATATATATTATAATATAATAGAATGAAAATGATAAATGTTATAGGTTACAGATAGCTTTTTCCAGGTATTATAATTACTTTTTAGATATCTGGATCATCTGTAGAGGCTTAATTATGCTAACTGGAAGGCTAGTTCACAGAATATTGCAATAGTCAATAACATCAGTCCAGGGTGGAAACTTTATAGCAGAAATGTTTGAGCGAATGCATACAGTAAACATGAGAATTAATTTTTTAAACCTTTTGAACTTTTATGGAACCTTTAAAAGTTCAAATTTGGATTCTCTTGATACTCAGCACTCTTGTGATGCAAATAATAAGCTTTAATGTAATCATACAGATCAGATATTAGTGTTGTAATAAGTGTATCTTGTTGGGAAAAAAAAACAAAGGCTAATTATTTGCTAAAATAAACCGGTTTATTAAGAAAGGTACTTTTACAATAAACATTCATATTATATGACTTCAGCAAATGCTCCTTTCAAGTGTTAAAGATTCATTCTTCTTTGGCCTGGGAAAGAAGGAAGAGTTAAATATTAGTCTTAACAAAAATGTTCTTCACTTTACATAATGAAGAGAATACAGAATGTCATATAGGATATGTAAAATCAGCAAAATGCAATTATTATAGTTCCACTACATCTTCTAAGAGGTAATTCATGTATTTGGATAAACAAGTTGAATAAATAATGCAAAAAAAAAAACTCATCTACTTAGTCTAACCTTTCCAGTATCACGGCTCTTGGCTCTGAGCTTGTTGACCTGAGACTCAGAAATGTCAGCACGCTCCTCAGCCTCCTCAAGCTCATGCTGCACCTTCCTCAACTTGGACAGGTGAATATTGCCTTGCTCCTCCTAAAGTTTATATATATATATAAATATGTTCTTCATATATATATATATGGTTAATGTATCACGTTTCATCAAATTAGTTTCATATAAATAATTACAGTGTCAAAATGTTCTATTGGATTTACATACCGCCTCTTCAGCCTGCCTCTTGTAGACTTTGACCTTCAGCTGCAGTTTGTCAACCAAATCCTGGAGTCTGGTGATGTTCTTCTTGTCCTCTTCAGTCTTCAAAAAAAAAAAAAACATGTTTACAAAATTAAGCATTGATCCTTTACTAAAAATAGGCATTGTCAGTCCATACAACTATTATACAGACTCTTTTGTCTGAACAAACTTGTGAGGAATATGGTCATACCTGATAAGTGAGCTCTTTCACTCTCCTCTCATATTTGCGGACACCTTTAACAGCATCAGCTCCTCGTCTCTGCTCAGCTTCAACTTCAGCCTCAAGCTCACGGACCTAAAGAACATATTTTTATTCAAACCAATCGTAATAACATACTTCACCTTGCCCATATCATAACTATAAAGAGGCTTACTCTGGACTCCAACTTCTGGAGTTGTTTCTTTCCTCCTTTCATAGCCAGATTCTCAGCCTCATCCAGACGGTGCTGCAGGTCCTTCACTGTGACCTCCAGATTCTTCTTCATCCTCTCAAGGTGAGAACTGGTGTCCTGCTCCTTCTTCAGCTCTTCTGCCATCATTGCAGCCTTTTGCATTAATACAGAAAGTCATTAGATCCACATTTTTTACGTAAAATTTACAGAAGCGTCTTATGCAACATTTGGCAGCTACTCTCTCTCACATCAGTGATGGCCTTCTTGGCCTTTTCCTCTGCATTTCTGGCTTCCTGTACAGTGTCATCAACTTCACTCTGGACCTGAACAAGGTCAGCCTCAAGCTTCTTCTTGGTGTTCAGGAGACTTGTGTTCTACAAAATGGAAAGCAAAAGTTTGAACATTTTGAATGATGCTCTCAATTCCCTTAATTTCAGGGAAACAATATGCCCTTACCTGAGAGTGCAGCAGCCCAGCACGCTCACTGATATCCACTAGCTCTTGTTCAGCCACTTTGCGGCCTCTCTCTGTCTGCTCCAGAACAGCTCTCAGCTCCTCAATCTCAGACTGCATCAGAGTGTTTCTGCGCTCCACCATGGCCACCTGCTCCTTCATGTCTTCCTGTCCTCTCTGGGCATCATCAAGGTGCAGTTGGGCATCCTGAACATAACAATAGCTGCAGAATGAGCTTTCGATGTGATTTCTGCTAGGCTGTACTTACCATATGTTAGATTATTAAAAAAAATATAGGAATACATCCCAAAGTCAAAAAGAAGAATTCCTATGCATACCTTGAGTTGTCCCTGAACATTCCTGAGCTGTTTCTGGGCCTCAGCAGCCTGGCGATTGGCGTGACTCAGCTGAATCTCCATCTCATTAAGGTCTCCCTCCATCTTCTTCTTGATTCTCAAGGCATCATTCCTGCTCCTGACTTCAGAGTCCAGAGTGCCCTGCATGGATTCAATGACTCTCTGGCTGTTCCTCTTGATCTGTTCCATCTCCTCATCCTTCTCTGCAAGCTTCCTATCAATCTCTCCCTTGATCTGGTTTAGCTCAAGCTGGACTCGAAGAATCTTGGACTCCTCATGCTCCAGTGTACCCTATGAAAAATAAAACATTTAAATATAAGAATGAAAATACACACAGTGTATTGATGAATACCACACTGTATGGTGGTTCTAGCAAGAATTCCATATTGATCTCCAGATACTCACTTCAGCCTCTTCCAGGGCGGTCTGAATCTCTGACTTCTCAGTCTCCACTGTCTTCTTGGCCTTTTCCAGCTCATGGATGCTCTTACCAGTCTCACCTAACTGCTCTGTCAGATCTGAAATCTCCTCTATAGAGAGAAAAACATATAATATGTATCATAATGCACATTCATTAATAATATGTGCTTACTTTTTAATACTCACTGAGAATTAGAACATTTAAAGGGATAGTTCACCCAAAAATGAAAATGTTATCATTAATTAATTACTCACCCTCATGTCATTACAAACCTGTAAGACTTTTGTTCATCTTTGGAACACAAATGAAGATCTTTTTTGATGAAATTTGAAAGCTTTCTGTCCCTCCATAGACAGCTACACAATTGATTATTTGACGCTTCAAAAAGGTTATAAAAAGATCATAAAACTAATCCATATGAATTGAGCTCTCAGATTTCATAAAAAAGATCTTAATTTGTGTTCCGAATATGAACAAAAGTCTCATGAGTTTGGAACAACATGAGGGTCAGTAATTAGTAAAAGAATTTTCATTTTGGGTGAACAATCCCTTTAAGTTTTTTTCCTAATTTAACGGCTTCATTCTTACGCTGCAGATTCTTGTTCTCTCTCTTGAGGGTCTCCAGCTGATCCAGGCTCTCCTCATAGGAGTTCTTCATCTTGAACAGTTCAGTGCTGAGTGAACGAGACTCTTTCTGGGCACCTTCCAGCTCGGCCTGACCTTCCTCATATTTCTGCTTCCATTCTGCCAGGACCTTTGGTGGAGATATTTTAGGATAGAGTTTTTTTAAAAATGTTGAAAAAAGCCCATTCCAGCAATACTTTACAAAGAGAATATAATATAATATGACTAAAACTGTTTACCTTGTCGAAGTTCCTCTGCTTCTTGTCAAGGTTGGCAGCCAAACCATTGGCTCTCTCCACGTCAATCATGAGGTCCTCCACCTCACCCTGGAGTCTCTGTTTGGTCTTCTCCAGAGATGCACATTTGGAGTTCACGGCCTCAACTTGTTCCTCTGCCTCTTGAAGACGCTGAGCCAGCTTCTTCCTGTTGAGTAATACACATTATTTTGAATTCTAATCTATAAAATAGCTGTGAGAGTTAGGAATATTATACAATAATATACATACTTGGACTCTTCAAGCTCCTCCGTGCGCTGGATGGCATCAGTTTCATATTTGGTTCTCCACTGAGCAACCTCACTGTTGGCCTTTGACATTCCCCGCTGCAGCTCAGCCTTTGCCTCCTGCTCTTCCTCAAACTGCTCACGGAGCAGGTCACAGTCATGACGGGCTGATTGCACAGCATGGGCCAGTGCGTTCTTAGCCTAAGGGACAAAGTCACATAATATTATTGTATTCTTGTCTCTACAGTAAAGTAATTCATTAATTGATTATGCTGCATTACCTTAACCTCCTCTTCAATAAGCCTCTTAAGCTCCTCAATTTGCTGAGTGAAAGCTTGTTTGCCTCTGGTGAGCTGAGAAACCAGAGCCTCCTTCTCCTCCAGCTGACGGCCAAACTCACCTGTATAGATTTAGATTCACTGTGTCAGTAACTGATAGAGACAGCACAATCTATCAAAACAAACTCCTTGAAAGCAGAATGTAAATAAGTGTGTTTTCATCTGATAAGTGCTATAAAATTCAGTGCTATATATAATCTTAATACACCACACTCAGTTACTGTTGGAATACTATTAATTTATTCATGATTTTCATTAGTTACCATTTTCAGTTTGAAGTCTTGCTCTTTGAGCACTGAGGTCATTTAACTGGCGAATGTTCTCATCATTCTTTGATTTTATTTCACTAAGTTGGTCCTCAAGTGTGCGGCACATCTTCTCAAGATTAGCCTGCAAATACAAAAGTCATTAGATAATTGAAAAACTTCAACATGTTATGTATTCTTTAAACATAAAATGTCCTACTTTTCCTTTGGCAACAGCTTCCATGTTGCTGGAAAGATCGTCAATCTCCATTTTGAATTCGCTCTTCTCTTTCTCAAGCTTCTGCTTGACACGCTGCAGGTTGTCGATTTGCTCTCCCAGCTCGGCCACACTGTCTGCCTGCTTCTTGCGGAGGGCAGCAGCAGTAGCTTCATGCTGGAGGGTGGACTCTTCAAGATCACGACGCAGCTTCTGGAATTCAGCTTCACGCTTCTTATTCATCTCGATCTGAGCAGCAGTGGCTCCTCCAGCCTCCTCAAGCCTCTCACTGATCTCCTCAAGTTCCCTGGAGAGATCAGCTCTCTGTTTCTCAACCTTGGCACGAGCAGCACGCTCAGCCTCGATCTCTTCCTCCAGTTCCTCAATTCGGGCCTATGGTGGTAAGTAGTTAATTAGATTTTTGGTTATCTTTATTTTATTATAATGATGTAATGTTTTAAAAAAAAAAAAAACTCTAAATACCTGAAGCTCCTTGATTTTCTTCTGGAGTTGAGCACCTAGAGATTGTTCATCTTCAATCTTGCTGAGCAGCTGACTTATTTCAAAGTCTTTCCTGTTCAACAAGTAGTTGTTAAAAAATAATAATAACACAACAATAAAATATTTCAATGTTTTCAAAGATTTTCTGCTTTAATTACTTTTTTATTTTCTCATCAGATTGCTGCTTGTCATTCTCTAGGTCCATGATGGACTCTTGGGATAATTTCAGGTCTCCTTCAAGCTTTCTCTTGGTTCTCTCCAGGTCCATGCGGAGCTTCTTCTCTTGTTCAAGGGAACCCTCAAGCTACAGGACAATGATATATATAAAATATGTGTACTGCAGAAAACAGTTGATTTGATGAATTAATATAATTAATTTACATCATCAACTCACATCATCAACTTGCTGCTCAAGCTTTGTCTTGGATTTGGTCAGGGTGTTGACTTTGTCCTCCTCGGCCTGAAGATCATCCAGTGTCTGCTGATGTGCCTCTTGAAGGGCTTTCTTCTCCTTCGTAACCTTAGCAATGCTCTCATCCTGAGCTGCCATTTCCTCAGTCAAGTTCTTGACCTGTAGGATTTTTTGTTCCAAATAAGCTTAAATATTACAATTCATATTCTATATCAATATATAAAACAGAGATTCAATTTAATCTTAAACCAACTCAATCTCTGACCTTATTCTCAGTGGCATGTTTCTCCTTCTCCACTTTAGCCAAGGTGAGCTCCAAGTCATCAATGTCTTTCTTCAGCTCAGAGCACTCATCCTCCAGTTTCCTCTTCTTGGCTGTCAGTTCAGCATTGATTTCTTCCTCATCCTCCAGTCTCTCAGTTGTCTCTTTAAGTTTAGCTTCAAGCTGGATTTTGCTTTTAATCAGACCCTCACACCTCTCCTCAGCATCTGAGAGATTCTCAGAGTCCTGTTTGTAAAATAGATTGCCATTTCGTTGGAAACAACCTTGCTCATTTTTTAATGTAGCCAAAATTCAGTTAATTATAAAATATACTCACAGATGCAACTTGCAGCTGCAGATCATTTTTCTCTTGCAACAGTGCTACCATCTTCTCTTCAAGCTCCTTCTTTTTGGCTTCAGCCTTAACCAAAGCCTCTTTGCATTTTGCATAGTCCTCTTTCATGTTTGCCAGCTCCTTCTCAGTCTCTGCACTCTGAAGAAGAGGCTTAATCTTGTAATAAACCTTCATCCATGGCCAGTGTTTGACATTCATGAATGAACGGATGTTGTATTGGATGGTGTAAATCGACTCCCTGTGAATAATTCATCATTAAATGGCATAATCATCATTTAGTTTGCACAGTTATCATTGATGTCATCTTTACTCATGACAATAATCACCTCCTCTCCATCATTTTCACATACTCCCTCCTCATCAGGTAACCACGGCAGAGAGCCTGAGTCATTGTGACCAGAGTAGCCAGTTTTTCATCACGCATCTCCTCAAGAACACCCAAAAGACCAGCTTTGAAGAACACCTGAATTTATGTAAAACAGTAAATCTAAATATATTGATTTAAACTGTATAAGCTAAATGACCATGATCACTGAATCTTTGGAATTTGTAAAGCTAAATAGTGAACCTTTGTATGTCCAAATCTGTAGTCGTCATGATTAATGTCGATGGATCCCAGGAGTTTCTCACTGGCCTTCTTGTTATCCATAAACTGTCCATCTGGGATAACACCGGCATTCAGCACCTTGTATCTGTGGAAAATGTATCAAAATACTTCATATCTTTTAATTAGGAGCCTCCTAGGAAATGTTGTTTTCATGTGGTCCCATTTACCTCTGCTTAAAGTCACCATATTGGATTCTGCTGGGGAAGCCCTTTGTGCAGATTCTGATGCCCTCCAGAACACCGTTACACCTCAGCTGGTGGATAACCAGGAAGTTCTCCATGAGACCTAAAACGAACAGTTTACACCATGAACTTGGTAAATTAACTTCATATATATTGAGAACCAAAATATCTGTACGTTTTTTATTTATTATATATATATATATATACACACACTTTACCTGGAGTCTTGGACTCATTAGGAATCAGGCAACGCACAAAGTGAGGGTGAGTGCTCCTCAAGTTGGTCATGAGTTTGCCCAAGTTCTCCTGTGGAGAATAGAAAAAGGTTGGCATGCTTTGTATTTCTTTTTTTTTCTAAAATGAAGCAATAATACTGTGATGTCATCTCTATACATACCCTAAACTGGGAGGACACAGTCTGCATGGAGCCACCCTTCTTCTTGCCTCCCTTTTTAGTAGTATCTATTGAGATAAAAATACAAAGGAAACTAGAAGTTGCAAAATAAATGCAAAAACAAGAAAGAAGTTTAAAACTGAGTCAAAGTTTTGTTAAATAGATTTTTTTCTTTACCCTCAACAACAGGTGGGTAGAGAGCAGCCAGCAGTTTGACAGAAGACTTCTGGTACAGCTGCAGAACAGAATCATTCAGTGGATCCTTGTTCTTGTCCAACCAGCCAGTGATATTGTAGTCCACAGTTCCAGCGTAGTGAACCAGGGAGAAGTGGGCTTCAGCCTTGCCTTTGGCAGGCTTTGGTTTCTCGAAAGCTTTGTTCTTGCCAAGATGCTGATCATATAGCTTGTTCTTGAAGGAAGTGTCTGAAGCCTTGGGGAACATGCACTCCTCTTCAAGGATGGAGAAAATACCCATGGGCTGTTTATAAAAGAATGTTGTTTATTATCAAAAATAGGAGATTCTGAGAATAGGATCAATGGAAATGAATAAATTCATAAATCATTGATAACCTTCTCAATGAGCTCAATGCAAGAAGCCAAGTCCATGCCGAAGTCAATGAACTCCCAAACAATGCCCTCCTTCTTGTACTCCTCTTGCTCCAGCACAAACATGGTGTGGTTGAAAAACTGTTGCAGTTTCTCATTGGTGAAGTTGATGCACAGCTGCTCCATGCTATTGTACTGGAGGACAAAAAAAATGACAGAAACATTTACTACCTTCTGAATATCATTCATTTTGACATAAAAAGAGAAAAGAATCATTCTTACATCAAAGATCTCAAAGCCAGCAATATCCAGTACACCAATGTAGAAATTTCTTTGTTGTTTTGTGTCCAACATCTGGTTGATACGAATGACCATCCACAAGAACATCCTTTCATAGATAGATTTGGCCAAGGCGCTAACAGAGTTGTACACCTGTAAGTAGAATAGAATGGATATTTTATTCTGCTTCTGCAATTAGCCAGAATTTTAGGTTAAACACATAGGCTATGTATTAATGTTACTATACCTGTGGTACGGTCTGGCCTTTGGTCACATACTCATTTCCGACCTTGACTCTGGGGTAGCACAAACCCTTCAGCATATCAGCAGAGTTCAAACCCAGAAGGTAGGCGATTTTGTCAGCCTCTGTTAAATACATTTTTAATTAAATTATCTTTGCTCTATAGAGTATTTTATGTAAAATTATAATAAATCAGGCTTAAGTACTTTCCCTTTCATTTTTAGATTTATTGATATGCATGCAACTTCTAGTTTATATCTATACTAAACATTTTATACACAGTTTCTGTTGTCAGCAAAGTCGGTGCAATGGTTACGATTTCAAAGCCCAGGATAACACAAGTCTCACCCTCTGTGCCATCAGGCTCAGCCTGCTCCTCACGCTGCTTCTGCTTGAACTTCATGTTACCATGATGAAGCACCGCTCCAGTGAACTTGTAGATGCACATTTTCTCCTCACTTGTGAAACCAAGAATGTCAATAGCATCCTGTAAATTACAGAGAATAATGAAATATATAATTTGCCATATTTAAATAGAATATGTCAATATTCAAATAGCAATGACTCACATCAGTAGCATCCAGCTCAGCTTTATCATCAATGCTGGCCACTGCGATCTGACCCTGACTGCACATGGGGAAGTCATAGGGGTTGGTGGTGATGAGCGACATTTCTGTAAAATACACTGCATTTATGAAAGAGCATCTTACAATATTATCTGAAACATTGAATTAATGAAATGTGCACCTACCAATAATCTCAGGCTTATGGTTGGTCATCATCTGGAAGAAGATGTGGTAGCCTCTCTCATCTGGAAGCTGGAATGACACTCGAGACTTCTCCAGCAGATCTGTTGAGAGAATGTACTTGAGTCACAATCATCTGAAGAGTGACAGACAAAGACAACTGTTCAGGATGGATCAATTAAATCATGTCCACCTACATGTCTCAATGTCAGCACTAGCCAGTTTTCCAGTGGCGCCGAAATGAATTCTGATGAATTTACCCTGTTTAAATCATAATAGTATAATAACAAATTATTATTATAATCTCTTTATAGAAAACTATGTACAGTAAAATTGAATACAACTGACCATCTGTACTGTAAATAAACAGTGGTTAACTTACAAAACGAGAGGAGTTGTCATTTCTCACAGTCTTAGCATTACCATAAGCCTCAAGCAGAGGGTTGGCAGCAATGATCTGGTCCTCAAGAGAGCCCTGTGATGTTTGAAGGGTTTTCATTTATTTTCAATTGTTTTTCTATTTCATGACTAAACACAATTTATAGGCATTTCACTAATTCACATATCGTATAGTTTGTGAGATGAGTGTAAATCATCATCTTTTAAAATATTATATATGACATAGTTTTGTATCTCATACCTTTATTTTACTGGACTCTTTCTTGACACCTGACACTGCAACTGTGGCAAAGTATTGGATGACACGTTTCGTGTTCACAGTCTTTCCAGCACCAGATTCTCCACTGGTTTATAAGAGATTAGAAGACAGATGTTTGAAAGACATGTAGACTTTTCAAAGTATATTCAATCTTTGTTCAATCTTAAATTCTATTTTGTAAATATCTCCATAAATTTTCCATCCATGTTATACTTAAAATTTTTGTCATAGTCTGAAATTAAATGAAAATACTTACGTAATCAGGACAGACTGGTTTTCTCTATCTGTTGATTGAAATTTGTAAAATATCCAGTAAATATTTATTATATTAGCAGCAACATCTACTTCATCTTAATTAATTCTGTAGAATTTAATCCCATAATGTCTTACCACACTGCATGAACTGATATGCGTTGTCAGAGACAGAGAAGATGTGTGGTGGAGCCTCCATACGCTTTTTGCCTCTGTAGGCAGACACCACTTCTGCATCATACACTGGGAGCCACTTGTAGGGGTTCACAGTTGCGCAGAAGAGTCCAGAGTATGTCTGAAATGAGCAGAGACATGGCCAGAGTCCAACAACACAGAGAAAATTTACTTAAATGCTTTTTATGTTGTTTCAGAACTTACGTAGATCATCCATGCAGCATAACGCTCTTTGAGGTTATACAGCACAGAGGCTTCATTGAGATGGGTCATCATGGCCATGTCCTCAATCTTGTCATACTTGGGAGGATTCATTGGGTAGACATCTTCTTCCTTAGCAACTCTCTCCTATAAATTTGATCAATTAGATATTAGATATAAAAGAAAACAAAACAATGTAATAAGTAATTTAATGAGCATCTACATGAAATGGAAATTCAAATGTACCTCCTTAGTGTCAAGCAAAACAACTGTGACTTTGCCCCCGTCTTTGCTCTTGATTGTTCCCTTGAGGTACAACTCTTTGGGATCAACCACATAGCAGGCAGTCTTGGCATCAAACGGTTTGGCCTGAGCCTCCATTCTCTCCCTCTCAGGCTTACGAAGGTAAATGGCAGCTTTGCCATAAATCTCCATCTCCGCGTCTGTACTCATGATGGCGGCTTACTAAATAGAGAAAATATCAACTTATCCATTACAAATTTCATAAATATTCAACAAAGGCAAGACACACAAAATATAAAACACATGAATTGTGTTAGCAAAGAGGCATATTCCTAAGTGTAGGCTTACACATAATACAGACACATAAAACAATACTAGATAAACATTTAAATAGCAGGCAAGAAGCAGGTAAGGGGCCCATTAATGAAATGATGAAATTGAAATGCTAGTGTCAGGGGATGGCACATAAAGTACAATATGAATTGTGGCAAATATGAAGTTTCAGGACAATACAGAGATTTTCACTGCCGACTATGAGTCTCACTTGTGGTCTCTCTGCCGGAGTGCATCCTCCTGCTACGAGTATGTATGAAACAGACAAATATTTCCTGACAAATATTAAGAAATTTCTGTCACAGATTTGGTTTCATTATATTAACTTTTCTAATGATTTATATTTATGCAAATCTCGTGATGGATTATTATAGCAACACTGCATCCCAAGTTTGAATTTAATCAGACCATCAGTTCTGTAGTTTGAACCAATTTCATGTTTTGCTCTATTATAGCATCATCAATTGGCCCTTTCCCACTTCTTTTTCTGTTTCCTCAGACTGAGTCTGCACATAAATGTGTCAAATGTCCTCTGCATTTGGGCCAAATTTGTATAACTTTCCCACAAGGGGTTCTATGGGCTCTCATAGACTCAAAAGTGGTAGAAGAAAAACAGAATACAATACAACACAATAAAAGCGAATACAATAGTTGGTATATTTGCCACCAAAATAAAGGTTTAATGGGACCCCTTCCTTAAATTCATCTTACTAATAAATTAAACACATTTATTTGTAAATAAATTACATAGGTTTTTAAAAAAAGCATGCTTCACCAGTTTTCATCTATAATACAGACTATAACAACTGTTTTCTTCTGCCCTAATCCACACACTGAATCATAAACTCACTTGCCTTTTGTCCTTGAGACCAGATGAAATGTTAACTTTTTTAACTGTGAAAAAAATTACAAATAAAATAAAATCATTCAAATGTATTAATATAAATAAAAAACACAATTACTTTGAGTACAGACACATAAGTGATGATGTTAAATTCCTTTCAGTCACAGTCAGCACAGGCTCTTACCACTTGATGGAACTTCTGAGGTCTCTTCTCTTCTCTGCATCTCTTCTGGTCTACCCTCTTGGCTTTTATAGAAGTTGATAATGCACACTAAGCAGAATCTATACATGGGCAACCTGATATATTTGATATATGATGAGCTTTCTTGACCCATTATATAAGAAATGTACGGACAGACTGACAGACATCCTACCTGATGAAATCAGTTATAAGTCAAACCTTTATCCTAAACTTCCATTTCAAAGTTCTTGTGTATTATAATTATATATTTTTAGTCTATTAATATCTTACTTTGACATATGACACACACTGAAGTAAAGAAATCCTATTTTGGAAAGAGGGTAGACATACATTCAGCCACCGCCGCCGCCTCCCCTTTTTTAGCTACAGTGCTTACGTGGCCTTAGAGCTTCCTTCTAGAGGTTTAAAGCTACATCCACCAGCTGTGCTGACGAGCAATCAGATCAGACGCAGGTGTCAGCAGTTAGGTCCTTGGCAGCGCAGAGGACTGCAGTGGGCTGTAATCAGATCCTAGTAGACAGGGACCGCTGAAGGAAACAGCAGTGAACGTCAGCCCAGGCAATAATCCAAAACTCAGGCAACAGAGAGCAGGAAACAGTCCATAAAAACAGGAGAACTGTATAGACAAAACTGCACAGACAGCAAGACGCCAGAGAACCAGTAACAACAATCTGACAATGAAACTGACAAACACAAGGCTACATATAGGACCCATAAACGAGACACACCTGCGGCTGATCTGATTGCTCGTCAGCACAGCTGACGCTGATAGGCAATCAGACCAGAGCAGTACACACAGAATGAACAGGTGAACCGTGACACAGACCTTCAGACTGTTCTGACTCAGGTTGCTATATCTTTTCTATTGGACTTTCGGTTTTCCTAAAATGATGATCAAAACTCGGAAAAGTCCCATAGACTTACATTGATGGAATGTTCAAATGAGCCAAGGCTGTTTAAACTCCAACTGACAAAAATTCCAATTTAAACACCCAGAAGCCCACTAGACTTAATTAAAAGTGCCAAGGGTCAAAGGGTGACTACAACCATTCTCTCACTGGCAACACTCTTTGCATTCCTTTGTGACTTCTAATTACATAGCTCTGGCATGAAACTCTGAATGGTGCAGGCTGATAGGTCTTTAACCCTTCAAGGTCTAAGGGGTTTTAAGTCCGCCTGGCACTATGTTGATATTTCGGCTTCTGGAAGGGCCAATTTTCATAGCAGAGTGAAGAGAGTCATATTTCTGAATTCTATAGACTCTCAGCTGCAAGGTGGATGCATTGACAGTACTTCTTGAGACACTTGTATGGGTTCTGATCAGGGGCGCAACTACCCAGTGTCAGAGGGGTATGCAGCAACAATTTTTTTTGCTTTATCCATCTTTTTCGACTCGTACCTGCTTGCTCAGCGCTCACGGTGCCCCCGCCTGCTCGCGATATTATCCCCCCCTCTCTATGTCAAAATTATATGATGGAATCTTATGAATATCCTACTCTAGCCTGTTAGTCCTCTAAAAAGTTATATAACATTGAGGAAATGCAGAAATTATTTAGAAACGCACAACAGCAGCTACGTATAGATAAAAAAAAAAATTAAAAAAATTACCATCGCTTTGGCGCCCCCCTGGTGCTGCGCGCCCCTATGCGCCGCATATAGCGCATACCCACTTTTTGCGCCACTGGTTCGGATGTGATATATCACCAAGAAATACAAAAACGGAAGTTCAAATTATTGTTTTTTTATTATATAAAAAGAGTAAACCATAATGAATAAGGGATTTTACATCAAATATTGATTCATCAAAGGGTTTAGAACACCTGTAAAAAAAAATGGGTGAAAAAATTATAAACAAACAAAATAACTATTTATACTGTATTTCTGTGACTGTAGTCACCATATGTTTTTTGGGGAAAAACACAGAATATCGCACTGTGCACTGTATTTGCACATCAGTCTTTCAACATTATTCTTACATCTTACATGTTGTGCCACATTTGAAAGCAGTTACGCTCTGGCTGTAGGCAGAGTGGCACATTACACTCATTACATTTCCATGAAGTGTCCTTTCTTGGGACCCCATCTGCCTTACATTTCTCACACCTCAGCCTTGCAATTGGTTTTGAGATTGGCACAGGTGTATGTCCAGTTCTCCTCTGTACAGGCACGGCCCCAACTGTGACACCACGCAGCTCAGCCACAAGCTGCTCCACGTACAGTAGGCCCTGTGGGTGATGAGCTGGGTGGCTGGTGTGTTCCTCAGCTTTTGTATTTCTCTGTACATTATAAAGCCATTGGTCACAGCAATGTCAATAAAATGAAAGAACATGGTTCTGTACCATCTTCTGGTTGTGTGATGAACTGAGTAGTACTGTATCAGTCTGATAAGTCCTCATCAATTTCACCAGAGTCAAATGAGAGCCCTAGCCCAGAGGCCAACCTGCTTTTACCTGTGTATATGTTGAAGTCACAGGTATAGCCATTGCTGGGTCATCCCAGTTCTTGCCTTGGTGGCCACCATCCTCTCATCAATGTAAATCTGCTTCCTGGGATGGTAGGCACTAGGCAGACTGACAGGCGGCCTTTATCTCAGTCATCAGTGGCTTCAAACGAAAGAGTGTGTCATACTCATCTGGCTGAGTCTGCTTCTTTCTGTCATTTACTACATTTTCCTCTGGGTCACTCATATGGATATTCCAAGATTTGGTACGGTACCTATCCCGTGTCATGACTGTGTTTGGAAAATTCACAGAATTTTTTTTTTTTTCTCTCTTCCAATAGTCATTTACTGAATGGCAGCTTTAGACAAAACTAATCCAATGAATTGGAAAATCTGTGCAGGGTTGATGGTGGTCCACTTGTACTTTTTCCCAGCAGCAATGTTTCTCTCTGCCAGCTTGTTTCAGTTGGCACACAATGGTCCTGATTGAATCAGCACTACCGTTTATGTAACAGACAAAGGCCCATGCATTTTCAAATCTACTTACTAATAGTAATGGCACACATTATTTGATTACTGCACCGTTATTTCTGAAAAGCTACATATTATCAGCAATATTGCCTTACTTACTCCTCAAATGGATCGATTCCGTCCATAATTTGATCCTCTTCATCTGAATCAAATCAATCTGGATCAGATCCGTTATCACTCTCATCGCTCTCAAAAAAAAAATCATTTCAGCAGCTTGCTCGGCAGTGGATCTTCATTTGGCCATGTTGATTTTCTGTAAAATCTGACCAGTACAAAAACGTCTATCTCCAAAGTAATCCAAATGTATTGTGTCCAAAGATATAGTGACCAGTATATAAAAGGTTGTGTCTGGGAAGACGCGCAATATTTATTCCAAACCCCTCCCTTTTTTACGTTCCCAGGACACCTGACAACGTCCTTGTTTGTTTTATATTGGTCTGTGATTGGTTCACACACCAACAGCATTTTATATCATTTGATAGGGTAAAGTACCATTTCTCTGTTTTGCGGTAAAATGCTATAGATTTGCACTCAAATACGGAAGGCTTATCATTCGCGGAAGTCAACACAGTCTACTCATTATTACGCAGAAGAATGTCAGCTTTTTCATAGTAAAAAAAACTAAGTTAATACCTTAATCCATTCCAAGCAATTAATAGATATGTCAGGCGTGCGCACTTTGGCGCTCTAGAGTGTCAGTCGACTTTGAAGGGTTAACTTATTGGTAGCAATCATGTCGTTATCTAAATAGCACAGTTAGTGTTGCATCAGCGACCAATGAGCTTGCTGCTCAAACATTCAAATAGTTGCCATTGTTTGCTGTTACAGTCTGCAGCACACTTTTAGAACCCTCCACCTTCCCCAGCTCCACCTGCATAGATCTGCTACGGGGTTAATTCATGTGCAGCAGCAGCATGTCTTAAATGCTCACAGAAATGTCTGTGAAGGTGTTCGCAGTAGCAAGTCTCGGTACTTGCTCTGCAGCAGCAGCATAGCAGATATTTTCTGCCAAGACCAAATACATTAACATTGCTATATCCATTACCATGCCAATCCCCATTACCATACCAATCTCCCAAGAGTTGTCATGACAGAACTATGAGTGATGTAATTTCCGGACACAGCTAAAAGCCTACTAGAGGAGGATTGTCAGTTACATTTTATTTTAAAGCCCATGTTGCAGGTTAGAGTACCCAGTAAGCCAATGTATAGAAAAATAATGTAGGAACTAGATTTAAATATAAACATATACTTATAAGACACTATTAGGCTTCTGGAGTCGTTTTTGTGAGAAAATTTTACTTCCGCATTTGAAAAACCGCCGAACCGGAAGTGACGTAACGGGAGGGAGAGCGGTCAAAGTAAACAATAGGAAAGCAATGGATCGCAATGACAGCTCGGAAGCTGGGGAAATTGTAGCCTAAATGTTTACTCGTATGATATATATAATTCATATAATTGGTATATATTATGATATCATATAATTATGAGCCTGATATGAAGCCAAGTGAGCAGGACAGGCCAGGATTAGACAGAACAAAGGTGAGTTGTGGTGTGAGGAGAACAGGGCGAGAGAACAGCGTTAGCTTATTATAGATATATCCACGTTAGCCGACGATATGTATAACACTATGCTCAGATCATAGTACTGTACAGATTATTATCATCATGTATCAGGCAATAGCAAAGCTAGTATTTAGACCCTTACCTGCATGTGTGTGTGTCAGCCATTAGGAGACAGTTTCCAGAGGAAGAGGGACTTTATAAAGGCTTTGAATTGACCCATTTGGTGACGATAAAAAAAAAAAAAAATCAAATTCACAACTGTCTTACTGTATAAAAACTTTATATGTAGAAACAGTCAACACAAACATTAAAGTTGGTTTGTACAGATTGAAAATGAATTTGAGAACATAATATATTATATTAAAATATTAATAATAATAAGTGTCGGCTGCTGACTAATAACAAACACATATGCATTACATAATGCATTACATTACAAGTTTATGTAGGATATGTTAACGAAATAAATGAAGACAAGGCACATTTTGTAAAACAGATGTACAATAAGTGATCTCTGACGGATCCGTTAGCGTCATGTTTCCCGCCGGCGGCCGAACCACATGCTGACGGCGGACCGTCACCGGGCGACCCGATGAAGGAGCCGGGACAGTGTGCACATATCGCCGGGATTATAATCATCCGGTCTATAGTGAACGCTACACACTACCGCGTTTTTTTCAAAGCAGAAGCAGAAGTGAAGTCCCGTCTCTTACCCTGCACAAAACGCACACAGGCACGGAAGATCGCACCGTCCTTTTTCTTATTCGGAAACCTGTGGACTCGATGTCCTGACAGGCCATAATTCACAATCATTTACCACGACGATGATTAATTGAAATACAATAAGTACCGAAAACACACTGAATCATGACCGCTCCAACTGAATACAAACCTACTCCGCACTGAGCGAATGCAGGGCCGGCAAACGACTCCCTCTCGCGACGTAATATGACGCGATGGTGAAAAAAATAAAACGGTTTTTCAACACGGTCAAGGAAACTGTCACGTTTTCTATTAAATTTGTGCCCTTATGTCTTGCAAAAAAATTTTAATCTTGTATTTTCTTTTCATATGGTATTTTCATACAAGATTATATTAATAAAAAAATAAAAAATAAACCTGCAACATGGGCTTTAAGGTGTCCTTGTTACAGTATAATTATATATTTAAGTAAAGAGTAATACTAACTACATCGTTCGTTCGTTCGTTTATTTATTTATATAGCACCTTACAGACTACCACCGTAGTTCCAAAGTGCTGTACATTGCAATAAGACCAATAGGACAGGAAAAACAAGACATACAACATCCATGTACAAAAATACTAAAAAGCCAAAGAATACAGATAAGGTTTTAAACGGCCCTTAAAAACATTCAGATTCAAGGAGGATCTAACGTCCAGTGGTAGATTATTCCACAATCTAGGACCAGCAACGGTGAAAGCACCTTTCATTTTAAGACGCGCCCGGGGAATCGTTAAGAGAAACTTGTTTGCTGATCTTAGTCTTACACCTGTGCTATAGGGCTTGATGAGCTCAGCCAAGTATTCTGGCGCCATTCCATGTAGTGCTTTAAAAACATATATCAAGATCTTATACTGTATCCTAAATTGTATTGGAAGCCAACCTAACGCAGATAGAAGGGGGGTAACATGGTCTGTTTTCCCAGCATTCATCAACAGCCTTGCAGCAGCATTTTGTACAAGCTGCAAACGGGCAATGTGCGTTTGACAGGTCCCAACATAAAGTGCACTACAATAATCTAGGCGTGAAAAAATATACGCGTGGACAACTTTTTCCAGATCACTGGCTGAGAGAATTGGCTTCAGTTTTGCTATTGCTCTTAAATAAAAGAAGCAGTTGCGTACTACTGTCTTTATCTGTCGATCAAAAATTAAGGATGAATCAAAAATGACTCCCAAGTTCTTTACCTGATCCTGCAAATATCCCTTCCACGGGCCCAATTGATCAATTAACATTTGGCTACCAGCTGTGCGACCAAAAATGATAATTTCTGTTTTGCTTTCATTCAATTGGACGAGATTTTCAGCCATCCACAGCTTTACTTCCTCCAGACATTTAAGAAGAATGGCATTTGAATCCCTACCACCGGATCTCAAAGGCACATAGACTTGAGTGTCATCTGCATACAGATGGTAAGAGATGCCAAACTTCTTAAAAATCATTCCCAGCGGGAGCATATACAGTGAAAACAGTGTGGGACCTAAAATGGACCCTTGTGGGACCCCACAGCAAATGGGTGACGGTGCGGAGTAGTTATTACCAATCTTCACTAAAAAGGATCTACAATCCAAATAAGAGGCAAACCATTTTAGGACCATCCCCTGAATACCAATGAACTGCTTTAAACGAGTCAGAAGGATCCGGTGATCAATGGTGTCGAAAGCTGCTGACAAGTCCAATAAAATTAGTGCTGCATGATTACCTGCATCTGTAATTAAAAATAGATCATTAACAACCCTTAAAAGGGCTGATTCTGTACTATGACCACCCCTAAAGCCAGATTGAAATTTATCCAAGATATTATTATTTGTTAGGAAAGTAGATATTTGTTTAAGCACAACTTTTTCAAGTACCTTGGACAAGCCAGGCAATTTTGAAATCGGCCGATAGTTTTTTAGATCATAAGGATCCAGGTTTGTTTTTTTAAGATAGGGCTCAACAATAGCTTGCTTAAGGCAAAGCGGTACGATGCCATTCTGTAAACTACTATTAATAATAGATAAAATACTTGGGCTAACTATATCGACACCTTCCTTAAGAAAGGACAGTGCAACTGCATCAGAGGGACAAAACGATCGCTTTAAGTGAGGATCCAGCGTGTACATGTACTTAGGGTTAGGAATAGGGTTTTGGTGTACGGTTAGTTGCATGTAATTATGCATAATTTATAGTTATTACAACATCTGTAACAATGACAATGTAAAATAAAGTGTTACCAGATTTTCCAATAATTTAAGCATATATGAATAACGATGATGATCATATATTCATTTGATTAACTGTTCTAAACTGCTTTTCACAACAAAAATGTGTTATCTCATAACACTCTATACCAACAGATACCTCCCCCTGATCCTGCTGGCAAGCTCACCTTATACAAATACTCAGTGTCATTGTATTTGTAACGGTCACCAGCTGGAGTGCCCTTGAGAGCCACCAGAGGGCACTCCACATAAGACTATTATCACTCACAAACTACATTTCCCATAACTCACTGCTCGGACTCATCATCACTTATCACTGATCACATTCACCTGTACCTCATTCACTGATTGCATTCACCTGTGTCACATCATCCTGTTAGTCTCAGTCTATTTATACCATGTTTATTCAGTCACTCACCGCAAAGTCTTGTTAAGTGTTACACTGCATTTCTGAGCGTTTCCCTGGTTTTCTTGTTTCTTGGTTTTTGATATCTTGCCCTGTTCCCTGGATTACTCTCTTGCCTCTGGTCCCTGCCTGCCTGCCTGCCTGCCTGCCTGCCTGCCTGCCTGCCTGCCTGCCTGCCTGCCTGCCTGCCTGCCTGCCTGCCTGCCTGCCTGCCTGCCTGCCTGCCTGCCTGCCTGCCTTCCTGCCTTGTTTCTTTCTTTGTTTTGACTGCCTGCCTGTGTATGACCCTAGCCTGTACATTGGATTACGCCTCTGGATTTCCCCAGCCAATAAAGCTGCATTTGGATCTAACCTTCGTGTCTCAGAGCAGATCGTGACAGAAGACTTCGCCACACCCAGATCCAGCAGCTATGACCTCCAGAAATCCAGCAGTACGGATCTCGCCTGATCTTCCCAGCATGAGCCGGGAGTTCGCTGGACAGATCGCGGCCTTGGCCCTGGATAGCCTCGATCTGTTCCAGTACACCTGGGGGTTTGTTCCTCTCGCTACCTCTTGCTCTCTGGGTGACGAGGCTATTAAGTTGTGTTACCGGCGGGGGGCTAAGGAGGTCGACCCGAGGGAGCTCCCTGATCTCTCCGGTCTGGATTGGAGAGAGGCACTCTCCAGATGTCTGGAGAGCTTCCTTCCGTGGCACGCCATGTCACCGTCTGCACTTCACGCCAGTCCAGCCGAGCCCGCACTTCACGCCAGTCCAGCCGAGCCCGCACTTCACGCCAGTCCAGCCGAGCCCGCACTTCACGCCAAATCTGCCGAAGCCAAGGCAGTATGCGTCATGCCCGCCGCCCCTGAGACTGAGAGCGTCATGCCCGCCGCACCTGAGACAGCAAGCGACATGCCCGCCAAGCTAGAGCCCTCTTCACCGCTGGTCCCGTCCAGCACAGAGCCCTCTTCACCGCTGGTCCCGTCCAGCACAGAGCCCTCTTCACCGCTGGTCCCGTCCAGCACAGAGCCCTCTTCACCGCTGGTCCCGTCCAGCACAGAGCCCTCTTCACCGCTGGTCCCGTCCAGCACAGAGCCCTCTTCACCGCTGGTCCCGTCCAGCACAGAGCCTTCACCGCTGGTCCCGTCCAGCTCATGTTGTGGCCAATTCTCTATCTTTGGTTCAGGTCTTCAATGTCTGAAGAAATCTTTCAGAGTCGAAGTTTCAGGTCCCAGAAGAATAAACTTTATTGTACAAACAACAAAGTGAGACGCCGGCTGGCCATCCGGACATCTAATTTTACAATGGTTTTCTCTCAGATCTTATACCTTTTTTCTCATCCCTTGGTGTCCAATTTCCTCACTTGGTGTCCAATTAGCGTTAACATAGTTATCTTTTTCTCTTTGCTCCTCCTCGTCACGTCGCCACGATTAGAAACGCCTGCATTAATGTCCAATTTCTATTGGTGGCCATACTGGCGCATGCGCTTTTTTAAATATGATTTCATATATGGTTTTTTGGGTACTTTTCCACTCTTGTCCTTAGACTACCTTTCACCCAGTTTTTATCCTGTCCTCACACAACCTTTTCCTCATAAACACTTTTTGACAGGTTCAGTGTTTCCCATCATTTTGTCCCCTGTTGACCTGTTCTCTCTGTTTCCCATGATTTTAGGCCTTCGTTTCCCATGCTTTTGGGCCTCCCATATTCTAGGCCTAGTTTCCCTAATATTCATATCATGCATTTGAATTGGACTCATGTATGAGACAGATGAGACAAAGGAAAATTCTCCAACACATCCCCCCTTTGGGACTAATTCTAGTCCCACCTTCAACTATTACTTCCCAGAATGTATCTTCATGAGTAGGGTACTTCTCTTCCATTACCTATCCAATATGGTCAATATAGACCATCCATCTTTTATCAACAGACCCCCATCACAAAGGTACACTCTGGAGGAAAAATGAGACCAAACATCTCCACCCCTACTTGGCTAGAGTGGAGTAAAAGATCTCACCTTCCTATCAAATCATAATTTTAAAGGATGTGTTATTTCAAACATCATGCTTTCAATACTCTCAATACATCTTGTTGTATAAACTTGGAGTTTAGTCTCTATCCATCGGTGCCAGAGGTACTGCGGTGCCAGAGGTACTGCACAGGCGCTTCCGGTGGCCTGGAGTGCTCTCTGGGTTGCTCCATCGTTGCCAGAGGTGCCCCAGTCTCACCTAGGGCGCTATCTGGTGTTGGAGCAGACAGCGGGTTTTTAAACCACCAGTTGAGTCAGCTCTTGTTTCTTCAACAGTCGATGACTGCTTTTGCAAATAATTCCTCTTTTGCACTATAACTATATACATGTTCCAATCTCAAAATATAAAAAGTGAATAAAGTGATTATTAGTAATAAAAACATTCTTATCTTTTCCCTTTATGTCTGGTTGCATTACCTCGTACCACGGGCAATGACCTGCTTTAGACCTTCTATCGTCCCCTCTCATGCACAGATTATATAAGTTAGCAGCTAATGTGATTATATGTAAACACATTTTCAGTAGGATTATGGTAAAATATTTCCGAAAGATTATATGAGTAAATATTCTCAGGAAAAGGGCCCTTATGAAAAGAACAAAGAAATACAGAAAACCCCTCTAACTAACTTCCTACTCTACCCATTATCTAATTAGTCTATCTATTTTACCCCAAAATAAAATACACAGTGGGGCTACCTCCCTCTCTTACCAAAAACAAAGTCAAGAATGTATTAAAAGTAATAAAGTGCCCTTTTCCATTCATCCAGACCCTTTTAAGAAGTCATCCAGCTCATCCATGCCTGGGCCAATGGAATGCACTCTTGAGTTGTAGCATCCAGTGTCCATTCCCAATGGTCCTACCACCACATTGATCATCTGCTTGGCAGCTGCGTTGGCTAGCATGGATCTGAGGAAAGGCACAACACAACAGAACAACAAAAGAAAAACAACAACACCCACGGCTATTATTATGCCCACCTTAATGAACCATTCTTTCCATCATCCAAACCCAGAATCAAACCAGTTTCCCAAATCTCTGTCTCTCCCCGCATTTTCAGCGATCTCTTGTCTCAGTTCCTTCAGCTTCTTCATGGCCTTAGTAAAAGCTCAATCAGATGCTGTATTATTTGGAATAAAGGTTCAACAGTCAATTCCCAACATCACACATACCCCTCCTTTTTCTGCCAGTAGCCAATTCAGAGCTTGTCTGTTCTGCCATGTCATTTTGCTGGTGTATTTTAGCTGATGGCCTAAGGCATCCATTGCTTGACCTTAGTCTTAATTGTTCTGTTGATTGTCAGAGCTAATCTGAACTAGTATGCCAAATCTTGGGATGACTCCTTTGGTTAAAATTTTTATCAGTTTCTGCTTCTTGGTCTGCTGAGGGTTCTGCTTCAACCCATATGCTAAATCTATCAATGAAAACTGTATCTGTATCTTTTTCCTCTTACTGATTTTATCATGTCCACATAATGCATCACTAGATGTTTGAAGGGTCCTTCTGGAACTGAGATAGAGCCTATTGGAGTTGCTGTTCCTTTTCTGACATTATTTTGTGAATCTTTGTCTTTTTTATTTTTCTAATTAAATTTTTCTAATAATCACCCCCCCTTGTGCAATGGTCAAAACCATGCGCATCTGAAATTAAAATAGTAAAAAGGGTTGCTAGTGTAATTATTTGTCTTTTAATACCTCATTTGTCCAATAGTCTGAAGTTGAGGGTTTTGCTTATGCCTTCTTGACTAATGATATAGACTTAATTTTATATTAAATTATCTATTAAATTCCAAGGTGCGAATACAACCAATTGTAAATTAGTAACACAACTCTGATGACTAAGGCTACTGAATGTAGGCAATGTGTCATTCCCCATGTGAAAGTGTCTAAATGTTTTGAATAACACAGCTGGTCGATATCAGTTGTCATTTGAATGTGTTAACCACTGCTGTCATAAAACCCACATTTTTCAATATCTAATAGATAAAAATTTCTGGTAGGTCTGGACATGCTGTCATTTGAAAGAACCATTATCAATTTATCTTATCTGATTTGTCATGCATCTGTTAATTTAATTTCTCTTCATAATCTTTTCTTCTGTTGCTTATGAGATGCTCTTTTAAATGACTGGAGATTTTAGCATAATCTCGAATTCATAACCAACAATATCAACATCCTGAAATCCCTGGTAATGACAGCACTTGTGACATCACGTGTTTGTAATTTGTGTAGTCACTATTTTTATTTCTAAACCTAAAAAATTTAACTATTGACCAAGATGGAGTGACCAGCACCATAGCTTTATCATCCATATGTTTTGTTGTTGAACATATTATGTCCTCTTTTTTTCCTGATAGAGAGCACATTATCACTCAAGCTTATATCAGCTCTGTCTTGAAAGCAGAGCCCAAAAGCTCTATGTTCAATGGACAACATCATCAATTATCTAATTATGCATTTACCCCTAATTGGTTAATGCAGTAGTCCCAAACTATGCTAAGTCCAGCGTCAGTTGTAGTTTATTATTGAGTCATGCAAACACTTCCCCTCCCAATTATTATTATTTTTTTTATTTTTTTAATGCTTACAGCTGGACTAATGTCTATTGAAAGAAAGCAAATAGAGAGTGTCAGCTTCACAGAATATAGAGAACTGGTGTTGGACCAGTGAATAATCAAAATACAATTTTTATGGCCTATCAATAAAATTTGAAGCGGTCTCCTGAGTGATCATTGAAAACGCATCACCTGTGCCCACTTAGTAAAGGATGGAGTCCTTCTGCTTGGACCAGCGATCAGTTGAACTGGTTGGGCTGCTGTCTGAGTGTTTCCCTCCTCATCCAATGCACTTGTCTGTCAGTCTTTGTTGGCATTCAAGGGTCTGGTGTCATGTTGAGACATAGTGGTTTGACTCTGGATGCTGTTGTCTCTCTGCCTCTCCTCAGTCTGGCTTTTGGCCAAGCCACGGAGGAGGCAATTTTGCATGATGGCAGGATGTTTTTCTTGGTTGTTTCTGCATCAACACAGTCTTTGTCCATACCAGCCCCTCAGAAGTTTCAGCTTCCTCTTCCAGAGGGGATGAAGGCCCACCAACCGAACGCCTCTTCTTTTCTCTGCAGCCATATCCTTATGTTTCTCGCTCTCACTTGTTGCCCAGTCCAGTTGCTGTTGGTTATGTTGAGGGAGCCGTCCCAAAAGCTGTCTGGTGTCATCTGGAAATTGAACACTCAGAGATCCGTGTTAATCAAATTCATCCTTTATAAATTCTGCAACCATCTCTTTCAATTGTCCCTGAATTTCAGAAGTATCATCTGGTTGATAACAGCAGTTTGCCCATGCAATTTTAATAAAGCAAGTTCTTCTTTGCAGAAAAGAGCAAGCATTTTTCTTCTTTGCAGTACGCAGAAAATAGCAGCCTTTCAGTCTAAATTGCCTTATTTTCAGTCACATATATAGTATTTTTATCACTCGTTATATCGATCTCTACTCTCTCAAGCATTTTAGGATTAAATCAATGAGTCTCATTACTGTGAAATGTGTATAATATAGTATGGCTGTTAAAAATGTCTGTTTAGCTTGGTCACCCAATCCTGCTCATTCAACACAATGCACAAGTTATTTTAAGTTAACTCAATCCAAAGATCTCACTTTCTGCAATGGCTCAAATTTAAAACTGTCTCAGGGACAACAAGATGCAAACATCATAGGCTACGTCTTTATATAACCGGTCAGTCATACCCACATCTAGCATGTCTCTCTCTCTATGTATATTTTATCTCTAAATGTCAGATATTTCTATAAACCTTTTTATCAATTATTTGATTTTCCCCTGGGAACTACACAAACCACTTATACTAAGGAGAAAACTCCAGTGTTTTTGATGGTCACCAGTTTGCGCAATCCTCCATATCAATCCCTGTTAGGCCTGCTTATTAATTTAATTCCCCCATAGACCGATCAACTAACATTTAAAGGTAGGGTAGGTAATCCTGTTCAGAAACACTTTTTTTTATACTGGGTGAAATGGTCCTTCCATCCTGATAGTAGTCAATACATTATGTGTTTAGAAAAAGGAATGAAAAAAATCAGACCTCTGTAGCAGCTGCAGGACAGTAAAAACTCTGACCAATCACTGCCATTCGGTGCGAATGTAAAGAACCAATCAGATGCCTTCATGTCTCGTGCCCGCCCCGAGCCCCACTGCGCGCGCTGCCCGGCGTGCACTCATCACATGTCACCGTTCCCGGAAATATTCAGCTCAAAGCACCTGCATATGCAGTCAGCGAAGGCAAACAAGGCAAAAACTACTTCCTCGGACCCTGCCCGCACTCTTGAACAACCTCCTCTGCTTCGCCCTCAACCCCGGACCTGTCCTCGAACCGACGATGCGGTACTTTTCTCCGGACTCGGAGTGTACGTTAGTCTTCATTAGAGTCAACAATGTTTTCATCATGGAAACTCTTACATGCAAAACACCGTATATGTTATGAATCTTACACGAAATTCATCTTCATCACACTGTAACTGATGGTAATGGAAAAACGTGTATCAATGCAACCTGTTTTTAGTTTTGCCTTATAAATATAGCTCGTTACCGAATGAAACTTTACCATTATCGATATGCTAGCTTGATAGTGAGTACTAAAAGAAATCTTATTTGTTTATATTCATAGTGATAAAGTTAGGTATTTTATTACATGTGATTCTGACATGATGTCACTGTATGTACTGCGCTCCTTCCTCTCCACTCGTCTCAGGTAATAAATGCGTCTTGTTCCAGCCTGAGCGTTTGGCGTCGCGCGTTCATGTGTTTTGGGGGCGTGGCTTTGGAAGGAGCTCAGAAGGGAGGGGGTGGAGTGAATGGAAATAATGAGCTGTGTTTATTGCAGATTAAAAGGTCTACAGTCACTCGATTTTTATATTTTCTTTTTCAGAGTACTTACATTTTAATTATGTATTGGTATATAAAGACAGTTTAAACAAATTTGGAATGTTTTTTTTTTAGAAAAATGATTACCTACCCTACCTTTAAGCAATTTTTATATTTTCTTTCAGGTTAATTTCTTATCAATTATTTTATTCGTGTTTTCTTGGTATTTATGAAATTAGTCTACTTTTAATTCTGACTGGATTAGCAGATTTCACCAATCTTACTTGATCTCTTAGTAAACGGTTTTTGAATACCTTTTCATTTATTTATTTATTTTTTACGAATGTTTCAGTATCTCTGCACATAGCCACATCTAATGTTCCCTCAGCTGGTCATTTTGTTTTTAGGCTTCTTTCCCCATTTTTGGAGGGTTGTCCTATAGTATCTCTGCAAAATTAATATTTTGATCTTGATATCTCTACAGGTATTGGTGCCATTATAATCTTAATTATTATCGGTGTGTTTCACTCATTCTTAGTGTATCCTACTAACCCCAGCTTGCATCTATTCTTAACTAGTTTTCAGCAAGATGGTCAGACATTTATTAGGATATCTGATAGTCTTTCTCAGGTATTTCAAAAATGCAGTTCCTCTATTACAGGTCCACTGGTGGGGACGACAGTTACAAATAAAATCTCTCAATGTGTTGTTCAAAGTGTACACCAATGTATTGAAAATGGTTACTCACTTTCTGGTTTATATGCTAGTCAGAACTAGGAAAGGTGAACTCTTTCTCTCTGTCTCCCTCCTTTCCTTCCTCACACACACACATGCAGTCTCACTTTCTTCTTGCAGCCCCTCCTCTCTCTGTCAGAGGCAGCCCCTCCTTTCTGCCTCTCTTTCTCATATTACAGTAGTTCCTGCCTTTGTCCTTCCTCATTTATAAATTCCTTTTCCAACCAAAAATGATTTCTTATGCCTTTTGTTAATTCTAGTGTCTGTCTTAATTTTTCCTCTTCTCGCTGCCTTCTATCCCATCGTCTATATCTATCTTTTTCACTGTCAGTAATTCCGTTCCACATTTATTCTCACTTAACTTTAAGACTTCTTGAAGAGAAAGAAAAACTTTATCAGTTGTCAATATTTCCTTATTCCCCTCTACCTTCTGTGGTTCTTCACTTCACATACAATTGTGCTTATTTTATTTCACTCTTCATTCATACACCCGGGATTTCAATCACACACTTTCATTCATTCTTTTGATATCTTTTTGTTATAAATGCATAAACAATGCTTGTTTGCTCAGTTCTTACTTAGCAAAGGCTGTGTTTCTCTGTCTGGATCACACCACCTGCAGTCTGGCAAATGACCAAACAATCGACAAGGCCAGCTTCTTGGAATATTTTTTGTTCTTTGATACTTATATCTTTGTATTCTTTTTTCACTCGTTTGTTTGTCACCATCCATCCAATTTGAATAGCTTTTATCCTTGTATTGGTTTCTTAATCAAATCCTCTGCTTAGTCTCTGCTAAATTTGATTTTCACTTGCAGCTCAGCAAACTATAAATTTTATTGACTAGTTAGGTACCTTTTTGGCAACAAGCCCAAAATAATCTGGTCACACGCCCAGACCTGGCAGTATGCCTGGACCGGACAGCTTGGCCATACGCCCGGACCGGACAACTGTTACCCCCTCCTCTCTACTCCTTAAGATTCTTCTCTGACTTAATATAATGATAATTTTATATCTTCCATTCAATTTTATTTCAGATCACTTATTTCAGCTTGTTCTTTTTCTTCAATAAAACTCATTAGCAATTCTTACTTAAAACAATGTTCTTTTTACATATACATATATTTAATACTCATTCAGTTTTAGTTCAAAACACTTATTTCAGCTTGTTTCTCTCTTTAAATTTTTTTAATTTTTTTATAATAAAAACTTATTAGCAATTCTTCCTTGAAACAATGCTCTTTTTACATATACATATGTTTAATACTCTTTCTTTTGCGCTCTCTCTCTGCACTTCTCTTTGCAGTACTGATAGCGCTCTAAAAATAATCTTAACGCGCCCGGACCGGACAGCTGGCAATGCGCCCGGACCGGACAAACGGCACCCCTTCTCTCTCTACTTTTCTCTCTGCACTTCTGCAGATCTTTCCTCCTAAAAACAAACAAACAAATAGTGTGCTTTTGCACCTTTTGACACACTTAATTCTCACTTCTTGCGTTTAAGATAAACAAACAGACATGTGACGCAATCTCCACGTCACTGTAGAATCAGAATCAGAATCAGAATCAGAAAGAGCTTTATTGCCAAGTGTGCTTGCACCCACAAGGAATTTTTATTGGTACTGAAGCTTCCAGTGCACATATACAAATACAAATACAACAAGAAACATAGTAATACAAATTCTAAGCATAAAATATATTTAAAAAAATAAATAAATAAAAATAGTATAAAAAGTAAAAAAAGGGGTCACAGTTGGGTTTAGTCTGAATAAACATTTACAGATTATGAACATATTTACAGTATTTTGAGAAGTATGAATAATATAAATATAAATATCACCTGAGTTAGAGAATATTACACTAGACAGTGGGAGTCTAGTGCATGTTACAGATTATGAACATATTTACAGTATTTTGAGTAGTATGAATAATATAAATATAAATATAAATATCACCTGAGTTAAGAGAATATTGCACTAGACAGTGGGAGTATTGCACTTACAGGCATATGCATTGGGGGGCATGTTAAGTGTTCAGAAGGGAAATGGCCTGTGGAAAGAAACTGTTCCTGTGCCTGGATGTTCTTGTGGCCAGTGATCTGTGTCGCCGTCCTGACGGTAACAGTTCAAACAGGGGGTGTCCAGGGTGAGTGGAGTCTGTGATGATTTTACCTGCTCTCTTCCTCACTCTGGAAGAGTACAGGTCCTGGAGGGTTGGCAAGGGGGCACCAATAATCCTCTCTGCTGTCCGGACTGTCCGTTGTAGTCTCCTGATGTCCGATTTGGTAGCTGAACCAAACCAGACAGTGATGGAAGTGCTTAAAACAGACTCAATGACGGCTGAGTAGAACTGGATCAGCAGCTCCTGTGGCAGATTGAACTTCTTCAGCTGGCGAAGGAAGTACAGTCTCTGCTGGGCCTTTTTCACAATAGAGTCAATGTGATTTGCCCACTTCAGGTCCTGAGAGATGGTAGAGCCCAGGAACCTGAATGACTCCACTGCTTCCACAGTGCTGTTCATGATGGTGAGAGGGGGGAGTGCTGGGGATTTTCTCCTGAAATCCACAATCATCTCCACTGTTTTGAGCGTGTTCAGCTCAAGGTTGTTATAGCTGCACCAGACAGCCAGCTGTTCAACCCCCAGTCTGTAAGCAGACTCGTCACCATTTTGGATGAGACCGATGACGGTGGTGTCGTCTGCAAATTTCAGGAGCTTGACAGAGGGGTCTTTAGAAGTGCAGTCATTAGTGTACAGGGAGAAGAGCAGTGGGGAGAGAACGCACCCTTGGGGGGCGCCAGTGCTGATGGTGAGGGTCCTGGATGTGAGCTTCCCCAGTCTCACTCGCTGCTGCCGGTCTGTCAGGAAGCTGGAGATCCACTGACAGATTGAGGATGGCATGGAGAGCTGAGTCAGTTTGGCTGTGAGAAGATCAGGGATGATGGTATTGAAGGCCGAACTGAAGTCCACAAATAAGATCCGTGCATAAGTCCCAGGTCTGTCAAGATGTTGCAGGATATAGTGCAGTCCCATGTTGACTGCATCATCCACAGACCTGTTTGCTCTGTAAGCAAACTGAAAGGGATCCAGAAGGGGTCCAGTGATGTCCTTCAGATAGGCCAACACCAGTCTTTCAAACGACTTCATGACCACAGACGTGAGAGCGACAGGTCTGTAGTCATTAAGTCCAGTGATTTTAGGTTTTTTGGGAACCGGAATGATAGTGGAGCGTTTGAAGCAGCAGGGAACTTCACACTGCTCCAATGATCTGTTGAAGATCTGCGTGAAGACTGGGGCCAGTTGGTCAGCGCAGGCTTTTAGACAAGCAGATGAGATGCCGTCTGGGCCTGAAGCTTTCCTAGTCTTCTGTTTTTTGAAGACTCGGCTCACGTCCTCCACACAGACCTTAAGCTCAGGTTGGATGGCAGAAGGGGGGAGGAGAGGGGTTGCAGGAGGTGATGGTGGATGTGTGAAGTGCACATCAGAGCGGGTGTGAGGTGTGAGTCTGGGCTTCTCAAACCTGCAATAGAATGCATTGAGAGTGTCAGCCAGTTGTTGATTCTCCACAGATCGGGGGGATGGTGATTTGTAGTTGGTGATGTTCCTCAGGCCTCTCCAGACTGATGCCGGGTCGTTGGCTGAAAACTGTTTTTTCAGCTTTTCAGAGTAGCTTCTTTTAGCAACTCTGATCTCCTTTGTCAGTCTGTTTCTGGCCTGGTTAGAAAGATACTTCATACGCTACGCGCACTTCTGCGTTTAAAACAAAGAAACAAATATGTGACGCAATCTCCACGTCACTGTGACGCAATCTCCACGTCACTGTAGCGTACCTCTTACGCTTACACGCGCTTCTCGCGTTTTAAGACAAACAAACATTTATGTGACGCAATCTCCACGTCACTGTGACGCAATCTCCACGTCACTGTACGTACCTCTTACGCTTACACGCGCTTCTCGCGTTTTAAGACAAACAAACATTTATGTGACGCAATCTCCACGTCACTGTGACGCAATCTCCACGTCACTGTAGCGTACCTCTTACGCTTACACGCGCTTCTCGCGTTTTAAGACAAACAAACATTTATGTGACGCAATCTCCACGTCACTGTGACGCAATCTCCACGTCACTGTAGCGTACCTCTTACGCTTACACGCGCTTCTCGCGTTTTAAGACAAACAAACATTTATGTGACGCAATCTCCACGTCACTGTGACGCAATCTCCACGTCACTGTAGCGTACCTCTTACGCTTACACGCGCTTCTCGCGTTTTAAGACAAACAAACATTTATGTGACGCAATCTCCACGTCACTGTGACGCAATCTCCACGTCACTGTAGCGTACCTCTTACGCTTACACGCGCTTCTCGCGTTTTAAGACAAACAAACATTTATGTGACGCAATCTCCACGTCACTGTGACGCAATCTCCACGTCACTGTAGCGTACCTCTTACGCTTACACGCGCTTCTCGCGTTTTAAGACAAACAAACATTTATGTGACGCAATCTCCACGTCACTGTGACGCAATCTCCACGTCACTGTAGCGTACCTCTTACGCTTACACGCGCTTCTCGCGTTTTAAGACAAACAAACATTTATGTGACGCAATCTCCAGAAAACAATTGCGCCACTAACCAGGAAAAAATAGTTTAAAGTCAGTGGCGCGTTGCACATGTTATTCATATGCTATTTTAAGGGCGCATGCTTGGCCATAATCAATGTAGCGTGAGCACAACGCGCATAGACTTTGATTCTCTCACACAGAAGCAGCAGTTTTCATTTCTGCAAATCATACATTATTACGATAGATAGATAGATGTAACTTCTCTCTTTTACGGCCGTGACGAGAGCGTTGCTCTCTTTGGCTATGAAGCGCTCCTGGCGCGCGCCTGGCAAATCCGCCATTACAATAGCAATCCGCTATGGAAAAAGCGCGTCTGCTCTTAATGGGAATGTGAGATGACGCTCTGATTGGTTTATTTCACGTTACGCCCAAACCACACCTATGAATAATGAAGCTACTTCAGACCAACCCATTTTAGATTTGCGCCTGGCGCAAGAGTCATTTATCCCGCCGGGAAAATAGCAACAGCGCCGAGACCCGCCCACAAAGTTACTTGCGCTTTGCGCTTGACACTTGCGTTTCAGATCGTTAAAATAGGGCCCATGGTCCTTTTGGACTGCTCTAACCAATAGTATGCCCTTTAACCTAATACAAAATTCAAGAGAGATTATCTCTGCTTTAACATATGTTATCAGCTGTATGCCATGTACTGTATGTGTGCCATATATATATATATATATATATATATACTGTAGGTTATTTATTTTTATACCCAAGTTTCATCATTTAACCTGAAGTTTAATGTTGTGCAACTGTGTATATGGAAAGTATTTATGAGAAAAGACAAGGGATGGTTGTACTGATCTGGGTGTCATCAAGACAACCTATTGTAAGGCGGGTGCCAGTAAGTCAGGGCTACCACGCGGGAAAGCAAAAGGCTCTCCTGAGAATTAACATTTGAACTCTCTCTTGCATATTGTTGTAACCTGGCCCTTTAAGTCCTTTAACTGCCTACTGTGTTCTTGTAGCTCATTGGATGTTCAGATACGCACTCCTAAGTATAGAGCATGAAGTTACGTTGGCAACGTTAGTTGTTGTTCTCGCTCGCATGCTCATCGCACGTCGGAAAAACTGCCGTCCAGTGCCGGAGCAAGAGCGCTTATCAGCTGCAGCAACCTGATTATAAGTCTGTGTTCATGAACGTAACACTGTTGGTGAGTGTGCTGTGAACTGTAACTTGCATCTGTGTCCGAAGAACTTCAGTAAAACTTGTGAAAAGACTCTCCTTGTCGTGGCTCATTCCACCCGCGTTTCCATGTGCATTAATACATACCAACGGCACGACAATATGTAACAGCAACATCCGAGATGCACACAGTGCAGCTCACACCTTACAGTCGCATCATCTCCCCCTGCTCCCACTCTTCTCCTCCTCACCTAAAACTCACTAAAAACCTATGCAATGTTAAATGTGTACAATAAGTAATTATACATGTTTGGTATCATTTGAAATGTTTCAGTGCAACTGATACAAATGTTTCATTCCCAAAGAAGTAAAACAAAAAGTAATAACGTTTTTAAGAGTTTAGAGATAGCTTGCACACAGAGGAGGTTGCGTCTTCCAGGCAAATGGCCTCCTGCTCTCAAAAGGTGTAAACTCTGAATGCAAATTCCCATTGTTAGCAAATGTTTCCATGTGAAAGAAGTTTCTGTCTTGGTCTGGGTATATAATGAATTGCAACAAGAGGCTCGGGGCGATTTGTAATTCAAATTAGCCCGTGATGCTGAGTGTATGCAAAACACTTCGAATCATGTATTTTATAATGTCAGGTTCACATCTTCTCTCTTTATTCCAGAGCATTTGATGTTTTCTATTTATTATCTTTGAACTGATTATGAATTTGGCATGATACATTTACCTGACATAATAAATTCTTACATTTGATTTATTCAGACTGACTCTGAAATCGTTTTCCCAAGAAGATTAAACAGATTTGTTGGTTACCGCAAGTTTTGCGTATGATGAATGAAGACTAATATTTGGCACTAATTCAAGTGTACTTGGTTTGCAAAGACAAGAAGTGAATTTCCGTTTAGGGTAGCAAACATGCTGCTTGACCAACCTAAATCCGGGTGTCTTACCTCTGTTTTAATTTAATGTTACTTTAGATAAGTGTACATGGGAAACCACGGCATGGCCAATCCAAAGCTATTATAAGAGAAGTAAAGTTGGTTGACTTATCTGTAGTAGTGACCATACCTCCACTGAAGTAAACGTTACGTTAAATTCAAGTGTATGCAATTCCATGGGGGCTATACCAAAGTTTCTTTGATTGTGTAAGCGTGAATGCGACCAATCTCAGGTATATAGCAATTACCTCTGTTTGGTGACGAAAACTGACGAGCTTGTGAACATGAGACCTGCGTTAAGCGTGAGAACCTCTGAGCGACATAGCTTCCTAATATGAACGGGTAAAATATAAGTAAAGAGTTGAAAAGAATGATCAAATGTGCTGCTAAACTATTACATGATTGACCAATAACTAATTGACAATCTAACCTAAATTTGAGGTCGTTATAAAATGGAGTCAGATAAAAGCTTAAATGGAATTAAATTACTTTGCTGCACGGAAAGACAGTAACAAGCAGAGACCTTCACCCGTTCTATCGGATGCCACCTTTGGACCGATCCAGGCGGGCTTACACTATCAAACAAGTAGTAAGCTAGTTAGGGAAAGGTTGTTGCCAGTGAGAAGTAGTTTTGTTGACATTTTCTCTTTGGTGGTTCTCTTGAGTGTAACAAGTATTGTCTTTCATGTGTGTCTAGGTCATGGGCTGATAATCATCCCTTTTAAGGTGGAGACAGAAGCTGCGTTTACATGGACCCTAATAATCCGAATGTATTTAAACTAGTTCAATTCTTTCACTGTGGTGCACTTTCGTTTCTCTCTAAAAGCCCAAACTTAACATCCAAATTAGGCAGATAAGTTTGTGTAGTAAAATGCAGTCTACTCTTACTAAACTGCGGTACATGTTTGATATTAAACAGTGTTATTAAAAGCACATTAAAAAGCGCATTTCAGTGTGCGCGCTCCGAGTCGGAGCTCAACACGGATAAGCAAATGGCTTCGGATACGAGTCTAAACACGTATACACAAAAATGTAAAAATGTCTTTTTGGAGAGTATTCAAGTAAACACAAGGGGTTATGTCTTAAGTAAACATTCACAGCTGAGAAAGAAAACACGTGTAACAGTATATTGGATCCGTGCATTAGTTCTTAATTTGACAGCAGCCTAATATACCTGCTGCAGTCTGTAATTAATGATAATCAAACAACAAATGACAAAGGAAAATCAATCACTGACCTTGACTGAATAACTTAGTTAGCTTTAATAGATTACTCATAATAAGCCTTTGATCATATCGCCCACCGATAATCATGTTAAATAATCGTGATTTCAATATTGACCAAAAATAATTGTGTGAAAAACCTGCCCAATCCAAAAGACAGGTGCAGAGTCAGTGGCTGCGAATGTAATCTTAAAAACGCTGCCATCGGAAGTTGCATTGCAAGGTGGGAAGGAATCAAGCCACGTCCAATTCCAATATTAGCTTAACTTTGTGTCTCCTGAGATACTGTCAGGATTTACCAGACTCAAGAAATGAAAAAAAGGTGTAAAGTGTTTCAGATAATTTGTTGAACAGTATGTGAAGAAACAGAAACATGCAAGTAAACTTGAAGCAGAAAACTAGGTTGTGTTGTTTTAGAGTGCACCTCTATTGAACCAAGAAAGTAGTCATTGGACACAAGGTACAGTCAAGTTCCAGAACTTCTCCCTCTGGTCCCCTTATGGTGCGTTCACACCGGACGCGAATAGCGCGTCAGGCGCGAGTGATTTCAATGTTAAGTCAATGCAAAGGCGCGTTACGCGCGTAAAAAATTCCTGCGGCGCGAATGAGGCGTAGAGCGCGGCGCGGTAGACGCGAATACGCCTCATTCGCGCGTCAAGTTCGCGCGAATAGCGCAAATTGAGCGTCTGGCGCGTCTGGCGCGTTAAGCGCGTTACACGCGAATGATTTTATTAGTGCTATTTGTGCATTCACGAGTTTGATGCGAATTCGCGTCTGCCGCCCGAGTTGAAAAATCTGAACTTCTGCGTCAATTCGCGCCGCATTAACCAATCAGGAGCCTGCTTGCTGCTGTCACGTGGTGAAGTGACAGTTTATAATGTTATTTTATGTTTGGCCTCAATAAATTATTTTGTAATATGACTAAAATGCACAACAAAGCAAATCTTTCACATAAAAACTCGATTTCAATATATGAGAGATACTCATTTTGTATTGAATGCAATTTATTCCATATCTATTCTAGATTAGGCTATATGAAACATTATTATTCTAATGTAAAGACAACAAACACAATTTAGTGTATAAAAACAAAAATCACAGGACAGGTTTCACTTTTGAGGCTGACTCCATTTATTATCAAAACAAAAATAAATGACAGATTAGGTGGGTGCGGGCGAGGGTGAACCTCGCGCCGGGCTGTAGAGCGCGGGCTCGTCAGGCAGCGACCACTCGAGGCCGAGGCCTTACGGCCTACGCTGTCCTCGTCAGCGTCCTCACCGTTAGGTCCACCAAACCTAGCTCCTGGAGCAAATTGTGAAACTCCTGAAACCCTCTGGAGGGTCTGGTGGACCCGAGTACAGCGACGATGTCCCCTACGCAGCTGTTTCTGCTCTCCAGAGCATATACGAGCGGTGACTCTCTCAATTAATGCTAATGCTAATGCTCGATAAACATCTAAAAAATATGGCCGCCAACGGGTTTCGAAACTTTCGCCTCTGACGCGCGTAAATTTTGCTTCAAACTTTTGTTTTTACACTCGTCAATTTCGCTCTTGACACGCGAATTAACACAAAAGTGGTCAAGCGTCAAACTAGACGCGGAAGGCACGAATTTGACGCGCTATTCGCGTCCGGTGTGAACGCAGCATCAGGAATTAAATAGAGGTTTATAAATAGTTTGCTGAACAAGGTGACAGGAGAGTCAGAAGAGTTTTGGGAAACTTATGGTAAACTTATTGCTAAACCCTTAAATGCATGAATGTTTAGCCAATCATTTTTACATATATGGGTCTTTAGCAACCCAGAACTATATCTAATGGATGGATCTATACCTGTTGCGATAATATAAAACTCTCCTGATATTAGAGTGACATTAATCATGTCAGTGGCGGCAGTGGCTCAGTGGTTCATGTAGATTGTCTACAAACCGAAAGGTTGGTGGTTCAATCATGTCATTAATCATGTCAGGGGCGGCAGTGGCTCAGTGGTTCATGTAGATTGTCTACAAACCGAAAGGTTGGTGGTTCAATCCCCGGTTCCACCTGACCAAGTGTCGAGGTGTCCATGAGCAAGACACCTAACCCCAGCTGCTCCCGACGAGCTGGATGGCGCCTTGCATGGCTGACACCGCCGTCGGTGTGTGAATGAGTGAGTGAATGGGTGAATGTGAGGATGTAAAGTGCTTTGGTGGCCATAGGTCTGTGAAAGCGCTATATAAATGCAGTCCATTTACCATTAAATAAAGCATATTTTGTTACCTGTTGGAGCTTGGAAGGGTTCAGTTTGAGTAGATTTTTTATACCATAATCACTGTCCTCATCAGAGCTCATTTCCCAGTACATACAGCATCTGGCTCAATTTTTTTGAAACCGGTGGAGATGACAGCATGGAATAAAACCACTCATACTAGCCTCATACGGTTCTGCCGCTGCCTTAGAAGACAGTAGTCCAGCGCGGCAGCAACACATTGTCATATTGTAAATCAGACAACATCTGTATTGCAAACCCCTCCATGTTGCGGTTGTTGTTGCCATATGCCTACCTACAAAACTTCATTGCCATAGAAACCAATTCAGATAATCCGGAAAATGAAAGAGTATCATGGACACACAAATAAGATTTGAACTGTTGCGATACACAGTGTGGACATCAATAATTTTTGATCAGATTCCAATCGGACACAAAAATAATGAACGTAGCCTAACAACCATTTCACACTGCAAGCTTTTCACACTGGAAGCGTTTGCGTCATAGCAGCGGCTCCAAGGCTGCATATAAGCGAGCATTTCTTTATAAAGACAACTATAAACATGTTTTTACAAGTTGGTAATTTGGGGGAGGTGTACAACATTTGCATGTAAATTGTAAACAACAAACAGAGACAAAAAAAACAGTTCCGATCATGTTGTTTCAGTCATACTTCGATATGTTTACAAGACAGCAAACTCTGCGGATAATAAATAAATAAATAAATGCACACTCAGGTTTGATTTGGTATAGTGATAGCCTATATACCTGTCTGTGTATTACATAAACTAAAAGAAAGTTTATATATCATATTTTCTGTATAGTTTAGTTTTTTTAAAATACACCATACTCATAATATTTTTGAGTCTTCATTTTCTTTTCTAAAATACTAATTTCTGACATACCTATACTGTAAGACTGAGTGAGTGTGTGCACCTTTTGGAGGGGAGCTGATTAGTGTGGTGATGAGGACCAGGTGCAGGTAATTAGTAACCATCAGTGATGCGCGGGTTGATCCAAAATGAGCGGGTGCCTGCGGTCACCCGCGGTTACCCACGGTTAGGAGTCATCCAAAAATATTTTTAATGATATTCGGGTCGCGGTCGGTCGGGTCGTTTGAAATAAAGAGGCCAATTAAACCTTTGTAATTTATACAGTACTAGACACAATTTTCTATGAAATACATAGGCCTACACTTTATTGGCTGAATAACTGGCGCAAAGATGACGCACAAGCTCAGTCTGCAGGTAGAGATGGAGGCGGCAAGAGAAAAGGTGAAGACTGGGGAGTGGGAGCTCCGCAAATACACAAATAGAAAGAGCAAACTGTGAGACATTTGCCGAAATAATGAAAGATGATGACCAAAGTGCTGGCTTTGTCATGTGTACTTCTTGCGATGCTATTTACACATTAAATAAATAAATAAAAAACGCAATCACTGCTTAACCTAATAAAAAAAAAAGGCGCTGTTTTTGGTAAAACATGATTTTGACGACTTCATTAAGTTTTGTTTTATAGAAAACTCTTTTTAAAAGATTTTCGTTTTGTATAAATTGTATCTTAATTTTGATCAATGTTTTATCAATCAATTGCCCGTATTTAATAAATAAGAAGCAAATATATAGCAGACAATGTAATAAGACGCCGGCACGATCACTTGCATTGCATGTGAACTGGAGGGCGCCGAAACTCAGCTTGTGCTGAGAATATTCAAACCAAAAGAAATAGGCTAGCCTACTCTCTGATCCATATGAAATGTGCATTTCTCTCTGGCGTTGCGAGTCCGCTTTGTCAACTTCATCTTTGCAGCGACACAGAAAACACCAGTTTATTACTAAACAATTAAATGTCTCCTTGCTAATTTAGACACATTCATAATCATTACTTTAACCGGTTCTTTGTGGCAAGCTTTATGCGTGCGGTCATAACGCTTATTATCCTGTAGGCTATAGCCTATTTAAGTAATTCAATTAATATAAAGGGCCGATTTGTCCACGAATGGCTTAAATGAACAACTACTAGTCGACTAGAAAAACAAAATTAGTCGGAGGCAGCCCTTATTCCACATATTTTGCCGCACCCCTAGTCTATGGCGTAATGACGCTACATGAGCATTTACTACTTTTAAAAAATGCGGGTCAGGAAGCGGGTACAATATTTTCTTTTTCTTTTTTTGCGGTCCGAGTTGAGGGCGGGTTAGTTGAAAACGTCAGTCGGGTGCGGGTTGTTTTTACATTGACCCGCGCATCACTGATATGACAATGTCCAAAAAGATGGCGGCAGTCAACGGGACAGGTGCGTCAGGAGCTCTCCTGGCACTTTTAGTTTTTGGAATTATTTTAAACCTCACAGAATCGGGACAGTTTGTAAACACACAGCAAGTTTCCCATAATATATCAGTGTATCGAGAAACAACGTCAGTAAAGCATTTCGGATATGGAAAGCACATTTTAATGCAGACGTTTGTAAACACTGCGGTCGGCCGGGATCAACACAAGCGAAATAATGCAGTCCGGGGCAAACACCAAAGTGACAGTGGGATTATCATCATACTCTACCTGTTGCTGTCCGGAGATGTGCACCCGTGCCCAGGTCCGATTTTCCGGGACGCCAGCTGTAAGGCACCAGCGAGCGCACTAGTCGCCACTGAGGGGCTGGGGCTCATTCGGCATCGACCGGCAGGTGGATCTATCAATGACGGGGAGCGAAGATCTCGGACGAAGCGGGCTGAGACGCCGGGCTTGGTGAGTGCTGAGGGCCTTGACTGGCCATCTTTCAGCGCGTGGACCGACGGCGGCGGGGCTGTCGCCGTTGAGGAGCAAACAACTACAAATTCCTTGCCCTGCGTTTCTGACCCTACTCGATCATATCGTGCGGATGTCAAGGTAACTGGTCATTGCGCTCAAGGTAAGTGTGAAAATCTGCACGATACAACCCACAGTCGTTTCAAAAACATTATAAACCCTGCTTTGAAAAAACACCGCAAACTGAACTTTTTTAAAACTGTCAATCACTCTCGACTGATCTGGGATCAACAACTCAAACCAAGGGGTCTATTTGGAGGGCATATGAACATCCGTAGCCTCAGCCCAAAGTTTGAAGAAGTACATCATCTTCTTATTAACTCCAACTTAGATTTTTTAGGTCTGTGTTACGAACCCATCAAATTATTTATGGATCGGCATAACATATAAAAGACCACAGAGATTCGATGACAGTGTAAATAAATCATTTTAATTAAGTGATACGCCTTAGCGTACGCAGAGCATGGTGGCAAAAATAAACATAACAAAAACAAAAGAAAACCCTGACCCACACTATTCTTCAAAGCGGATGAAACTTGCCTGCCTCCCGTTCAAAACAAAAGACAGAGTTTGTGTGAGTCTTCCGGGTCCTCTTTCTCCTGCTCTCCACTAATCTATACTAAATAATATGCAAAAACCCATCACCAATTACCACCAGCTGTAAAATAAATACAATAAACTAACAAACAATAATCCCATATCGGGATCGTGCTTGTGAAACCAACATTGAACCAAGCTCTAAACAAGTACAAAGGAAGCAGCAGGCCGAGCACGCGTCGGAGCTTGTGCTCCGCCTGCTACCAGGAGCAGATGGGAAGTGAGAGAGAGCTCCCGGTCTCCAGACTGGGCGTCTTTAAAGCAGTTGCCCCGCCCACAATCACAGCCGGCGGGACCTCACGTGATCTGTATAGGAAATTAAAAACAGATAGAAATAACCGCACTCAGCAGCAGGTAACCGTGGCCATTTAGCAACGTAACAGTCTGACAGAATCTTGGTTACATAAAAACTCTCCATCTGCTGCATTACATGTACCAGGGTATAATATTTTTAGACGGGACAGATGTGAGGGAAGAGGGGGAGGGGTAATGATTTACATAAAAGATCACATTAACTGTCAGCAGATATGTTGGCCTTTTGACCATGATTTGGAGTGTATTGGGGTGAATATACTGCTCTCACCTGAAATGTCTTTTGTGTTAATTGTTGTATATCGTCCACCCTCCTCTAATAATGATTTCTATATCACTTTTAAAAAGCTACTTCAAGCATGTGATTTTAAAACTGAGGTAATACTGCTTGGTGATCTTAACTGTAACTGGCTTAATAAGACTAATAGGAAATCCCTTAAACAGATCACAGATAGTCTGGATTTTACTCAATTGTTGGAAGGTCCTACTAGAATAACCACATCGTCTCAGACACAGATAGATTTAATATTCAGTAACAAGCCTGAAAGAATTGTAAAAACATTTAATTTTATTACTGGACTGTCTGATCATAATCTGACTCTACTGTCGAGAAAACTTACAAAAAAGCGATTTCATCATTCTAATAAACCCGTGGAGCAACTTAGGATTCCTAAGAATGAAATGGATAATTTTCAAAAGGCAGTACAGCAGACTAATTGGATAGATATATTTACTGGGATTAACATAGAAGAAGTTAGCAAAATGTTTTCTACCAAGCTACAAAATCTAGTTAAGGAGTTTACTAGAAAGGTAAAAGGAAAGAAAAAAGCAAATGCACTCCCCTGGCTCAATACTGAAATATTTAATTTGATGAAAGAAAGAGACTCCGCTTTAAAAAAGATCATTAAAAACAAAATTAAATAGTGATAGGCATAGGTTCACTTTGATTAAAGTGATAAGAAAGGCTAAAGCCAATTTTTTTATGACAATTATTAATGAGGGAAAAGGTAACACAAAACTGATCTGGGAACAGATCAAGAATGTGATGGGAATTAGCCATAAGATTAGAAACCAGTTAGAATTGAACCTGAATGGTAAACTAATTCAAGACCCAGCTCAAATAGCTGTAGCTTTTAATGAATATTTTATTAATTCTGTGAATGAAATCGCACAGAATTTTTCCCTAACAACTGGAAATGTTGTCACAATAGATGAAAGCATGCCTTCTTTTAGCATTCAACCTATCTGTGAAGTAAAAACTCAGGCAATTATTAATTCTCTTAAAATCTCATCAACAAAACTCGAAAATGCTTAAATGCCTGAAAGAACATCTATCTTACCCTATCACACAAATTTGTAATCAGTCAGTACTAGAGGGGATATTTCCAACCACCTGGAAGACTGCAATTGTAACTCCCATATTTAAGTCAAATGACCCACGGAACATATCTAACTACCGCCCAATTAGTATTCTACCAGTGGTCTCTAAGGTTGCTGAAAAATGTGTATCAGAGCAGCTTGTCTCTTTTCTTAATAATAGTCCCTCCACACTTCATCCGATGCAGTTTGGCTTCCGGGCCCATCACTCCGCAGAAACGGCTAACTGTTACTTTTTAGAGACTGTTAGAGCAATGGTGGACAAGGGAGGTGTTGTTGGCGCTGTGTTTTTAGACCTCTGTAAAGCATTTGACACAGTCAACCATCAGGTCCTTATTGCCAAACTCTCTACTTTTAATTTTTCCCCCTCTGCAATTAAATGGTTTGAGTCATATTTAACTGGTAGAACTCAATTTGTTTCTGTGAACACCCATCGTTCACTAGCTCTTAATTTATGCACAGGGGTGCCACAAGGATCAATACTTGGCCCGCTTTTGTTTAGTCTATATATTAATGATTTGCCATCAGTTTGCCCTGATATCAATACAATAATGTATGCGGACGATACTGTAATTTATGTGCATGCCAAGACAAAAAATCTGGCTGCCACAAAATTGACCAAAGCCATGGACCAGATCACCAATTGGCTAAATCGTTCATGTCTTCAATTAAATGTAGATAAAACTGTGGGAATGTTTTTTACAAAAAGACAATGTAATAGTGTGTCAAACATCAATTTCGGGTCAAAACATTACTATTGTGCCACAATTTAAATATCTGGGCGTTATTATTGATTCTAATCTCTCTTTTAAAACACATATTAACCCTCTGGGCTTCTTCGTAAATGGGTTACACTTAGCTTCCTCCCGCCCGAAAACGGACAAAGCCTTAAAATTTTACTTTACTTTTTCCCAGGATAACCAATCAAATATATTTTTGTTCTATAATGTTTTCTGATTATTATTTAGAATTTTTTGAATTTTTTATGATACTTTGCATTAATTATATAATTTTTATGAGCTATTTTTTCCATTAGAATTAATATATATATTTTTATTTTATTTATTTTATTTTATTTTTCAATAAATGCAACATTTCACATCAAAATAGTGATGTCATCAAAATTTTTTAGTGCAGGCCTAAAAAAAAAAAATGTTCAAGTGAGAAGAGCGCCATCTAGTGGCTTCAAAATGTATAAATATGTGTCATGTCCTATAACCGCCTATAGGCGGCCTATAGCTTTTTTATTTATTTATTTGATTTATTCCCATTCGGAAAGAAAAAAATAATTACTAAGCAACCACTGAATGGAACAACACAAATTATATATCATTTTAAAGCTTAGGATCTCAGCTTTTTAATGCATCTAATTACTTTTATTAACTCCTAACGAGTGCTGAGTAATCCCTCTAAAACCGAGTGTACCGCCAGCAGGCGCCACCTAGCTGCGAAAATATTCATTACCATATTTTTCTAAAATCTTGCCTTGATTAACACAAAGTTGATGTCATTTGAAAGCTTAGAGTCTGAACTTTACAGTGAATGTATCCACTTTGAAAAACTCTTAAGTATTGCTGAGTTATTTGCTGATAAATAGAATTTCTTTTTTTTCATAATCTATAAAATAATGTACTGCAATGTATCAAAAACATCATACAGCTCATGAAACATTCACAGATAATTGAAAATGGCACTTCATTTTTTACAGCATATTATTACAATTAAAATGAGCCCAAAATTAACATAATCTATTGCTTTTATGACAAGATATTCTTCATGGAGAAAAAATTGCCCATGAGGGGGTGTCAAAGACTGTACAAAAAGGCTATCTCTTTTCCAAATGCTGTAACTTTTGATTCCTTTATCCAAATTATTATTATTTTTTTATCCAAATGAAGCTAACATGTAGGGGGACTTCACTAAAAAAGAATTTTCCTCCTACCTTATTTCCTTCCGGAGTTATTCCTTGACAAATAAGAAAGATATGCAAAATCATAATAAAAATTATATATATATATTGTCTTTTATCCGCCATTTCTTGGCAGGACAATGTCTAAATGTAATGTAATTTATATTTTCAAAAAATTTAAAAAGAGTTCTTTCAAACGATACCTAACTTTTGATTCTCCTTGCTATAGTTTTGGAGTTATTATGATTATATAATTTGTATATAGTTTGGGGCAAAATTTGCTGTTTCAGTCTTACCAGTTCATTTCTCTCTGTGTGTGTTTGTGTGTGTGGGTGTGTGTGTGTGGGGGGGGAGGGTGTCTTATTTGCACTCTTGATGTTTTAGAGTGTCACCCCTTCATTGCTGTACACTTTTTTTCAGCACAGTTGCTGATCTGTAGCTTGTACCACCAAAAGTTTCTCTGAGTTTTCCTATTTTTTCGTATTTCCCATTCATTTCCTATGTCGCCCGTTTTCGGGCGGGAGGAAGCTAAGTGTGACTTTTTTTTTTACGACCCTTTAACATATCAGAATCATCTCCTTGATTTTTTTGTGTGTTCATATAGGTAATACAACAAAAGTCACCAAGTTTCACCCCCATCCGATGAAGCAAAAAAATTAAACAATTCAAAACGTTCAAGTTTTCGCCCGTTTTCGGGCGAAGAAGCCCAAGAAAGTCTGCAATAGGGTCAAGTTTAGTTTTGCTAATTTTAGATATATTAGAAGTGCCCTTACTTTTAATGCTGCTAAATTGTTTATGGATGCAATGATTATGTCACATCTAACATATTGTCTGACAAGCTGGGTGGGGACAAACTAACAGCTCATCACTTAAGCCACTAGCAACTATTTATAAAAAAAACTCTGAAAATTTTGGACCAGAAGCCTAACAGTTTACATCATTGTATAATCCTTAAAAACTATAAACTGCTGAGCTGGGAATGTAATCAAATATAAAAATATTTGTCTGGTTTACAAAATTTTACATAATACTGCTCCGCCTCCTTTCAATTCATTCATAATCCAACGTAATAACAGCAGTCATAATACCAGAAGCACCACACGTGGCGACCTAGTAATCCCACTCAGAAAAAGTACATTTGGTCAATTATCATTTTCATTTACTGCAATACATAACTGGAACTCATTGCCCATTACAATTAAAAACATACATATGTATTCGACTTTTATTGCACACCTTAAAAATTGGCTAATCGACAATTACACCTGCACACATTAATATGCTAGATGTGATGTGCACACTAGATGTGACATGATCATGCTTCTGCCACTTGATCTCTGCTGGCTGCTTCAATGCTATGTCCTGTATGTGCTTCAATGTGGCCTTTGCATGATTATTTTTTGTGTCAATTTTCTCTAGTTTATTGCTTGACCTGCTTTTATGTCTTTGCAATTTGTGCTTGCTTGTCTGTTTCAATTTTGTGCCACCTTGTTTGTTTGTCTAAGCTCTTGCTTAAGCCTTGTTTTAATTGTAATGTATTTATTGATGTATGCCAATTAACAACTGGCTGGGGACTACAGCTGGAAATTAGCCGTAGAGGCTAAAGCTGCTCTTTTCATTAAAAAGAGGTTGTCCACATTATTATAAACCAATAAACTAAACTCAACTAAACTGGTAACCATGGCAACAGAACACTTGGGAAAGTACAGGGGAACTGTAATGGATACCTTCATCTGATCAATTTTTGAACTGCAGCATAGATGTATCCTTCTCTGCCTTTAATATCCCACAATCCTGTGCGTTCCATTCTGTGTAAAAAATTAAAAATAATGTCTGAAAGTCGCAGTTGGTGGTCAGTTTGTGTGTAAATCTATGTTGTCTACTTCTTGTCATTTCTAGCGAGAAATTAGAATTGTAGTAATCAAATATTTCCTGTAAAAAAAAATAGGGTCATGTAAATATTCAGTGGGTCTTTTAATAGCTAAATCAACAAGCATCGAGCGAGTGTCTGGACATGACATGTGAAAGAAATGTAATCAGTAGGACAGTTGTATGTATCAAACGGCAAGTGTCAAAATGATTAATGACTTTGACCTTTGCCCTTTTGGCAGGTTGAACTTCCGGTGACCTTTATGATTGATGGGTTGAACTTCCTTTATGAGGTCATGGGATTAACCTTTGCCCTATCGATCATGTGGTTTGACAGTTGCTTTTGCCCCGGTGACCTAGCTAGTCCTAAATCATAGTTTTGACGGTTAGTTTTTGACCTTATTAACCTTTTTAGCCCTAAATCATAGTTTTACCGGTTGTTTGAACTTTGTCCCAGTTATGTGTGTGTGTGTCTGGTTATATGGCTTGTGCCTGTGCCTGCAGTTATTTCATATATGTGACATTCAGTTATTTCACATTTATATATAAAACATTCTATAATTTATATAACCTAAAACAATTAAAGGTTGAAAAAACATTTAGTTATTTCACATTCATATGTAAAACATTCTATCCTTTATATAATCTAAAACAATTAAAGGTTGAAAAAACATTTAGTTATTTCACATTCATATTATGTAAAACATCCTTTATATAATATAAATTATATAATAATTATCATGCTAAAGTTCTTTTTAAAAGTGTATAACATAAATTATATAATCTAAAGCAATTTAACTAAGGTTGAAAAATATTCTGTTCTTTTTAAAAGTATATAATGAAATACTTATAAAATCTACCGAGCCAAGTATTTCAGTTTAAAGAATTCATATAGTCATTCCTGAATGACCTCACACTGTCTCAAAACATGGGGAGCGCGCCTCTAATGTATGTGTGTCAAAAAGTAAAGGAGCCGCGTGTGTGTGTGTGTGTGTGTGTGTGTGTGTGTGTGTGTGTGTGTGTGTGTGTGTGTGTGTGTGTGTGTGTGTGTGTGTGTGTGTGTGTGTGTGTGTGCGCGTGTGTGTGTGTGTGTGTGTGTGCGCCCCCCTATTCCTGCGAGCTCTGACATATGAAACAGGACCCCACTCCACATTCCTGAGCACGGTGAAAGTGAGAATAATGTTTTATATTTCACACAATAATATAAAATAAATATCTTACTAAATATCTACTGAAACCAATTAATTCAGCTTTAGATAATCAAAAGATAAATAAAAATCATCTTACTTTATTTTAGAGAGTTGAATAAGCTCTTAACACATCAATGCCCATACCATTGATGTCCACAAAAAATGCAATGTATGAAACGGGTTCACGGAAATAAAAAAATCATCTTACGTGTTTAGAAATCAGGGCCCTCTGGCCTCTCTTTACACCAGCAGGGCTCTAACTCACAGATCAGAATGCTTCTCAAAGTAAAAGCCAGAGCACATCGTATTCCAGAGAGCATCAAGGCACTGTGATTAAACAATGTCACAAAATTACAATCAGTTAAATGTTTAGAGAGTTAAACAAGTTTATGAATGGGTTCACAATATTGTTTTACACAACTTGTTTACTGAATTCATATAGTCATTCCTGAATGACCTCACACTGCCTCAAAACATAGGGAGCACGCATCTATGTATGTGTGTCAAAGCAGTAAAGGAGCCGCGCGCGTCCTCTGCTTTCTGACATCCCCCTCCTTCTGCTCCTCCACATTCCATAGGTAACAGTGAAACTGTGAAGTGTATCTCACACCAACTAAAGTTGAAAAAACATTCTGTTCTTTATAAGTATATAAATGAAATGGTTATAAAAATATCTACTGAAACCAATTGTTTTAGATAAACAAAAAGAATAAAATCCATCTTCCAATAACACATTCTATTCTTTAAAAGTATATAAATAATATAATATAAAATCACAGAGTGGTTCTCTCTCTCTCTCATTTAAAAGCATAACCTTAAAAGTTTAAATCAAATATTTAAAGTTTCAATACATTCATATCTTCTATTTATCTTTTAGGAGATTACTGTAATGATTTTGTTATTAAACAATGTCTGTTCAAAAACTTTAGATTGTTGAAAAACTGTACTTAGTCGTCATAAATCTCATTTATATGAAAAGATTCAATCAGCAATTTTTGTCCATGCGGGGGTTTCAATTTTTATGGCTTTCCATAACTATAATGATGTTTGTACCATAACTGCATATTCTATCATGTACACCTAAACACAGAAAACTACATTTTCAAAAAATGAAATAAATAAGTAAATCATTTAATATCATTTTGCGCACACACACGGTTCCAAAAAATAAACTAATTTCTATTTTAAAATTAAATTATTATTAATATATATATACATATAACCAATAAATAAAAACATACACTACTAAAATGTAAACAAAGTTTTAGCTAAATAAATAAGTATATAAATAAAAACACCTTACATTCCTGAGGTGAGAAAGGTGTTTCCTATTATCAGACTAACTGAAGTTGAAAAACATTCTATTCTTTAAAAGTATATAAATTAATTGTTTATAATATAAAATCACAGAGTGGTTCTCTCTAACATAATGATTTTTGTACCGTAACTGCATATTCGATCATGTACACCCTAAACATGTACACACATGATACTTCGATCATGTACACCATCACAGAAAACTACATTGAAAAAAAATGAAATAAATAAATAATTTAATAAAATGTAAACAAAGTTTTAGCTAAATAAAAATACCTTACATTTCCAGAGAGGCGAAGTAGTTCTTTATGCAATGATAAAAACAATCCAAAAAAGCAAATAGTTTAAGTTGTCCTATAACAGCCCCAGACCCTCCCGGTGATAAACTACAGTGTGAACTGAAGCTTCAGGATATAGGGCGACATACCAGATGAGTCTCGGGGGGGGGGGGGGGGGAGACAATGTCGCAGTAAATCTAGTCTGCATTTCAGAGCATACTACATCCAGAGTTTATACTAAATTCATTTAAAAGCATAACCTTAAAAGTTTAAATCAAATCTTTAAAGTTTTATTAAAACCATATCTTCTATTTATCTTCTTAGAAGACTTAGGTATTATTGTTACTAAACAGCGTCTGTTCAAAAACTTTAGATTGTTGAAAAACTGTGCTTAGGCGTCTTAGATCTTTTGTCCATACAACATGTTTGTCACAATGTTTTGTTGTTGTATTTTTTTTAAGAAATCCGAGGACTTCACGTTGCTCTTATTTAGACAAAGTTGTATCATTTGGAAAATCACCACACGATTTCAGAGATGCAATGTGTGATAAGTAAAGTTGGTCTTGAGCAGTGGTGTAGTGGTAAAAAAAGAGGTGGGTAAACTATAAATTCTGGTGGACCACGACGTGGTCATCCGGTAAGGTGGGCCACTGCCTTCCGGTGTATGTGCATCCTGATGACATCGCTATAGGCTATCATTTGATGGTACTACCAAGGTGTTGTAGTATAACCATCAGGACATCGGTGATGTGTAAACTGAATTTGGCAACAATACAGTGAATTACAGTTAAGTTATTGAATATTTTTCAAAATAAAAATCATCAAAAAGGTACATTTACAATTTTACATACAATTAAAAACTTTTTCTTTTTTTTAAAATAAGTGTTGTAGTATAACCATCAGAACAGCAGTGATGAGTAAACTGAATTTGGCAACAATAGAGTGAATTTCAGTGAAGTTATTGAATATTTTTCATAAATAATAATCATAAAAATTATGCAAAAAGATATTTATACAAAATAAGTGTTGTAGTATAACCATCAGGACAGCAGTGATGTGTGAACGTATTTTGATGACACTATAGTGTGTGACAGTGAAGTTATTGACTGTTTTCGGGTTTTGCACTTTGCAGACGGTCCCTTCGGATCTGTCTCGCTGCCGCCTGCGCATAGAGATCAATGTATTTTGTCCACTGTGAGGAAAAGCTCGTTTTGAGAAAAAATAGGTTGTAGCTGCTTGTCTACATTACTACGATTAAAAAGAGGTGTTATTTGTGTAGTAACAACGTTTAGCTCACGAGTTATTGACCCGGGAAGTTCGAATCTGATCATTTTAGAGGCCAAATGGTTGGCTTGATGCACAGGATCATCGATGCTGCGTGTGATATGAAAAACGATTGTGCGCAGGATACCAAACGTGTGACAAATCTCAAAAATGAAATGGATGACGTAAGAGGCTTGGTAAAGTCATGGCCTGATGTAACGCCCATGTTTTTTAACGGCAAAGAGCCGATCGGCGTAATCCTCAGAAAAGTTCTGGATGTGTTGCGTGAATGTAGTGATGAATTCCAAATCACAGAGATACTCGCTATTTGTACATTCGTAACGGATCTCTGTGTGTCACTGGTGTCAAAAAATGCAAAAACTGACGTTGGTGAATTAGTTGAAAGTCTGGTCAGCTACATCGTAGAGCAAGACATGATAGCCTGCGGATATTTTCTATTCTGGTTAGACCATCTGTAAATGTCGTTATTGTTTTACTTTGAAGTAGTGAAGAAAATGATGACCCGGCATTACGTACAATGTATCCTCGAAAGTATAATGTTGAAATAAAAATTTCTGGTTAAAAAATGTCTGAGCTCATAAAAATAGTATTATAATAATAATAATATTTCGAATAATTAAAAATAATACATGATTTAAAAGATTAAATATTTGTTTTCTGCATTTTAATTACCGTATTCCCGAGGCGGCAGTTTTTACATATCTTTTGCTTGTTTCTGCAGTTCGTGTAGGCCTCTAAGACTATAAATGATTATTGATGAACTTGAATAACTTGAATTTTGATGGCAATATATAAAAAAATTGTCTTCCCATACCGGGAGTCGAACCCGGGCAGCCTGGATGAAAATTTGAAAATACTGCCCCCGGCACATTTGAAAGGCCGCACTGCACGGTAAATTATTATGCAGGATCAAAGTTATGCAGGAGAAGGAATCCTCGTCGCCAAAAAGCAGAAATTTAATTGATCAGGATGTAAATAAATATCGGGATAGCTTTTCCCAGGTGGAAAGAGCTAATGAAGGAGAAAGACTTTGAAAGGGAAGTTGCCTGCTTTCTTCTCGACAGGTAAGTCAAAGTTACGGTCTAAATGACAAGCTTTTTTCATTGCTTGGTTGTGTAAATCATTATATAGGCAGCATAACGGTAGAACATGTATAGTTAAACTCGATGATGTGCTATTGGAAGACATGTTGTCATAGCTTCTTGGCACATTTACCAAAGTTGCAAAAAGCGAGTAGATGGGAGAAATCCTTTTGGGAGGACTACAAAATTGAGGAGGTCAAAGGGCATGCTTTCTGCTATAGCTCTCCCCAAAGTCTGTTCATGCGACCACCATCAACAAATGCTAACATTTGAAACTTCTACATATATTTTGAGTAGATAACCGATTGTATATTCTCAGTAAAGGGTTTCACCTTGTGTGTTTCCGCACTGATTAAGGGTAGTTCGGGAGATACAAGTAAAAATGATCTTATACGTGTAATAGATCATAGCTACCAGTAAGATTAAATATTCGCTCAAGACCAGGGATGTAGTGGAGGCTAAACGCACGTAAACGCCGTTTACGCACCTCCCAAAATTTGGAAATAGCGTTTGCCCACCTCCAAAGTGCGTTTATCCACCTCTAAATTTCACGTTATTTCGACTTTGCTTTGCCCGTGCGTGATCGCCGATCGGCACATGATTCGAGCATTTGGGCCGTTAACTACAGAGCAGAACGCGCAGCGCGCAAACACGGAGCAGAGAGCGCAGCGCGCCGAGTTGAGTAAAGCTGGCAGTAAATTCACAGATTCGAACTTCCCGGGTCAATAACTCGTGAGCTAAACGTTGTTACTACACAAATAACACCTCTTTTTAATCGTAGTAATGTAGACAAGCAGCTACAACCTATTTTTTCTCAAAACGAGCTTTTCCTCACAGTGGACAAAATACATTGATCTCTATGCGCAGGCGGCAGCGAGACAGATCCGAAGGGACCGTCTGCAAAGTGCAAAACCCGAAAACAGTCAATAACTTCACTGTCACACACTATAGTGTCATCAAAATACGTTCACACATCACTGCTGTCCTGATGGTTATACTACAACACTTATTTTGTATAAATATCTTTTTGCATAATTTTTATGATTATTATTTATGAAAAATATTCAATAACTTCACTGAAATTCACTCTATTGTTGCCAAATTCAGTTTACTCATCACTGCTGTTCTGATGGTTATACTACAACACTTATTTTAAAAAAAAGAAAAAGTTTTTAATTGTATGTAAAATTGTAAATGTACCTTTTTGATGATTTTTATTTTGAAAAATATTCAATAACTTAACTGTAATTCACTGTATTGTTGCCAAATTCAGTTTACACATCACCGATGTCCTGATGGTTATACTACAACACCTTGGTAGTACCATCAAATGATAGCCTATAGCGATGTCATCAGGATGCACATACACCGGAAGGCAGTGGCCCACCTTACCGGATGACCACGTCGTGGTCCACCAGAATTTATAGTTTACCCACCTCTTTTTTTACCACTACACCACTGCTCAAGACCAACTTTACTTATCACACATTGCATCTCTGAAATCGTGTGGTGATTTTCCAAATGATACAACTTTGTCTAAATAAGAGCAACGTGAAGTCCTCGGATTTCTTAAAAAAAATACAACAACAAAACATTGTGACAAACATGTTGTATGGACAAAAGATCTAAGACGCCTAAGCACAGTTTTTCAACAATCTAAAGTTTTTGAACAGACGCTGTTTAGTAACAATAATACCTAAGTCTTCTAAGAAGATAAATAGAAGATATGGTTTTAATAAAACTTTAAAGATTTGATTTAAACTTTTAAGGTTATGCTTTTAAATGAATTTAGTATAAACTCTGGATGTAGTATGCTCTGAAATGCAGACTAGATTTACTGCGACATTGTCTCCCCCCCCCCCCCCCCCCCGAGACTCATCTGGTATGTCGCCCTATATCCTGAAGCTTCAGTTCACACTGTAGTTTATCACCGGGAGGGTCTGGGGCTGTTATAGGACAACTTAAACTATTTGCTTTTTTGGATTGTTTTTATCATTGCATAAAGAACTACTTCGCCTCTCTGGAAATGTAAGGTATTTTTATTTAGCTAAAACTTTGTTTACATTTTATTAAATTATTTATTTATTTCATTTTTTTTCAATGTAGTTTTCTGTGATGGTGTACATGATCGAAGTATCATGTGTGTACATGTTTAGGGTGTACATGATCGAATATGCAGTTACGGTACAAAAATCATTATGTTAGAGAGAACCACTCTGTGATTTTATATTATAAACAATTAATTTATATACTTTTAAAGAATAGAATGTTTTTCAACTTCAGTTAGTCTGATAATAGGAAACCCCTTTCTCACCTCAGGAATGTAAGGTGTTTTTATTTATATACTTATTTATTTAGCTAAAACTTTGTTTACATTTTAGTAGTGTATGTTTTTATTTATTGGTTATATGTATATATATATTAATAATAATTTAATTTTAAAATAGAAATTAGTTTATTTTTTGGAACCGTGTGTGTGCGCAAAATGATATTAAATGATTTACTTATTTATTTCATTTTTTTGAAAATGTAGTTTTCTGTGTTTAGGTGTACATGATAGAATATGCAGTTACGGTACAAACATCATTATAGTTATGGAAAGCCATAAAAATTGAAACCCCCGCATGGACAAAAATTGCTGATTGAATCTTTTCATATAAATGAGATTTATGACGACTAAGTACAGTTTTTCAACAATCTAAAGTTTTTGAACAGACATTGTTTAATAACAAAATCATTACAGTAATCTCCTAAAAGATAAATAGAAGATATGAATGTATTGAAACTTTAAATATTTGATTTAAACTTTTAAGGTTATGCTTTTAAATGAGAGAGAGAGAGAACCACTCTGTGATTTTATATTATATTATTTATATACTTTTAAAGAATAGAATGTGTTATTGGAAGATGGATTTTATTCTTTTTGTTTATCTAAAACAATTGGTTTCAGTAGATATTTTTATAACCATTTCATTTATATACTTATAAAGAACAGAATGTTTTTTCAACTTTAGTTGGTGTGAGATACACTTCACAGTTTCACTGTTACCTATGGAATGTGGAGGAGCAGAAGGAGGGGGATGTCAGAAAGCAGAGGACGCGCGCGGCTCCTTTACTGCTTTGACACACATACATAGATGCGTGCTCCCTATGTTTTGAGGCAGTGTGAGGTCATTCAGGAATGACTATATGAATTCAGTAAACAAGTTGTGTAAAACAATATTGTGAACCCATTCATAAACTTGTTTAACTCTCTAAACATTTAACTGATTGTAATTTACATTTACATTTTACATTTACATATTTAGCTGACGCTTTTATACAAAGCGACTTACAATTGCTATATATGTCAGAGGTCGCACGCCTCTGGAGCAACTAGGGGTTAAGTGTCTTGCTCAGGGACACATTGGTGTCTCACAGTGGATTCGAACCCGGGTCTCTCACACCAAAGGCATGTGTCTTATCCATTGCGCCACCACCACCCCAAACAATTTTGTGACATTGTTTAATCACAGTGCCTTGATGCTCTCTGGAATACGATGTGCTCTGGCTTTTACTTTGAGAAGCATTCTGATCTGTGAGTTAGAGCCCTGCTGGTGTAAAGAGAGGCCAGAGGGCCCTGATTTCTAAACACGTAAGATGATTTTTTTATTTCCGTGAACCCGTTTCATACATTGCATTTTTTGTGGACATCAATGGTATGGGCATTGATGTGTTAAGAGCTTATTCAACTCTCTAAAATAAAGTAAGATGATTTTTATTTATCTTTTGATTATCTAAAGCTGAATTAATTGGTTTCAGTAGATATTTAGTAAGATATTTATTTTATATTATTGTGTGAAATATAAAACATTATTCTCACTTTCACCGTGCTCAGGAATGTGGAGTGGGGTCCTGTTTCATATGTCAGAGCTCGCAGGAATAGGGGGGCGCACACACACACACACACACACACACACGCGCACACACACACACACACACACACACACACACACACACACACACACACACACACACACACACACACACACACACACACACACACACACACGCGGCTCCTTTACTTTTTGACACACATACATTAGAGGCGCGCTCCCCATGTTTTGAGACAGTGTGAGGTCATTCAGGAATGACTATATGAATTCTTTAAACTGAAATACTTGGCTCGGTAGATTTTATAAGTATTTCATTATATACTTTTAAAAAGAACAGAATATTTTTCAACCTTAGTTAAATTGCTTTAGATTATATAATTTATGTTATACACTTTTAAAAAGAACTTTAGCATGATAATTATTATATAATTTATATTATATAAAGGATGTTTTACATATGAATGTGAAATAACTAAATGTTTTTTCAACCTTTAATTGTTTTAGATTATATAAAGGATAGAATGTTTTACATATGAATGTGAAATAACTAAATGTTTTTTCAACCTTTAATTGTTTTAGGTTATATAAATTATAGAATGTTTTATATATAAATGTGAAATAACTGAATGTCACATATATGAAATAACTGCAGGCACAGGCACAAGCCATATAACCAGACACACACACATAACTGGGACAAAGTTCAAACAACCGGCAAAACTATGATTTAGGGCTAAAAAGGTTAATAAGGTCAAAAACTAACCGTCAAAACTATGATTTAGGACTAGCTAGGTCACCGGGGCAAAAGCAACTGTCAAACCACATGATCGATAGGGCAAAGGTTAATCCCATGACCTCATAAAGGAAGTTCAACCCATCAATCATAAAGGTCACCGGAAGTTCAACCTGCCAAAAGGTCAAAGGTCAAAGTCATTAATCAGTTTGACACTTGCCGTTTGATACATACTACTTAGGACTATTAAGGGGACATTGGACTTGCATGATGATGGACTTGCATGATGGTAAAAATGACCAGATGTTACTTGAGGCCAGGGTAAATGGTAAAGGGATTTTAGTTCATTTACCACTCTAGCAAAAACATGTGCCTAGAAAACACTTTCTTTTCTTTAGACACATACAGGAATATACTCATGTTGGTGTTTCATTTTCTTATACATTGTGTAGGATTACAAATTTAAGAATATGTTTAAGATCTGCTGATCCTACTTCCTTACATGACATCACATGAAAAACCTAGGTGAACTACACTGTATTGGGCATTCAAGGTGAACATGATGGTATCCATTTACTGATTAGATTCAATATAGTTTCCATTGAAGGGGTTTTGTTAGTCTTTGATCTTCCTACTGAGAGTTGAACTATGTGAATGTTTACATAGTCTTAGTTCTCGTGACCATGTGTTGTTTATACAATTTGGGGAATACCATTATCTCCAGTTGGGTGTAATTGTCTCTATTGTCTTTAGATGATTAGATCTAGTGGTCATCTCTAAGGCAGTGTGTAAGGTCAAGACCTTTAAGGACTGCCCACTGAATGCCTATAAGATACCATGTAAAGATCCCTTAGTTAGACTTGATGACTGCAGCTACGACAGCTCGTGTTCTCAATAAAGAATCCTGCTGAAGAAAGAACCAAGTCTCCTGGTCTCTGCTTTGACGAAGTAAAAGTTTCCAATAATTGTTTTTAACTGTTGTTTTATAAGGCAAAAGAAGGCTTTAGGATTTTATCTACATTGCTGAACAAACTTCAGCTTATACAACCAATAGATATACACACTGTGAACATGATCAGGGAAATTAATTAGCTTTCCTAAATTAAAAGTTTAGTTATGATTTGGATGGAATGACACAATGATCATTTGTAATCAGTTTATTATGTTATGTATTTTTGTGAAAATTTCAAATAAAATGCAACAGAATCCTCGGACTGGTTAAAACAGACATTCTTGATCTGACTGGGTGCAGTGACTAAGAACTCTCCAGTGGACTTTCTGTCTGTCTACCAGGTACAGTATATAAATACAGCTTGAATGTTATACTTGTGTTATAATGGTGAAGTTACAAATAATGAAAATCATTAAAGCACACTTTCATTGGAAGTGTAAGTGAATAGATTTTTATCTTTATTCATTTCTGTGGGTGGGAAAATTCCATTGTTGTAGCAGCAAAACTTCACAAAAAGAAGACATCAAAAATGTTTTGCATGCATGCCTGGAAAATCTACACTTGACCAGAAATATATGGACATCCTCTTATAAATAATGGGTTTGGCTAGTAATAATTAAAAAAAAAATGTACATCTAAATGCTACAGCATTACATTCCAGAGAATCTTGGGCTTTCAACATTGAGGCAACTGTTTGGGATATTTCAGCATGAAGGGTTCACATACTGTCATTTTACAATTACTTCTTCTGGCTATCATAACAATAACTGCTCTTACTTAAACAATGGAAGAGATGCAAAGACCAAAAAAAAAACAGGTGTATTTCTACCCAGAGAGATGACCAACAACCTTATCATCTGCACTCAATTATACCAAAATACACACATAATGAAGGATGTAAAGACATTATTGAGGATTTTGAAGATAGTATCAAAACATTATCAAAAAAAATAATAATAAAAAAAATCAATAAAAGATAAAGTATTATTCAAAAGGTTCTTTATAAAATGGATAGTTCCAGTCTTTGATTATGATTGGTTGAGCCACGTTCGTAAATTACTATACAACAAACATACCTGTGGCCTCATTACATCAGTATTACTGTACCACTTTCCTGTAGAGATGGGGAGTCGACTCCAAAAGAGTCGATTCCTCGACTCTCACTAGCCCTAGTGTCGGAATCGACTCCAGGTCAGGAATCGACTCCCAGTGTCGAGTGTTTTTTTCAAGTTCAACACAGCAACAGTTCATTATAACGAAAAGATTATAATGAATGTAAAGATACGGAAATTAAAACAAAAAGATAAAGAAATGAGAGGAAAAAATAAGTAATGCCAGGAAAACAAAGAACAATAATGTATAGATAGTTTTTTTCTGTTGGGTCTGTTTTGCGGCTCAATCAATCATGATGTGGTTCAATACAGTCAATTGGTTGTGATTGGCACAAAACACTGCAGTAGGTTTTACGAACCAATCATGTACCAGTCCTCAGGGTGAGAGTGGGACATGCCCATAATTGGTAAGTGGTGGTTGATTGAGTGATACTGTTGAGTGATGACTGTTTTTTAGAAAAATTAGACGTTTTCTACAGAAGAGCTTTGATATCTATCATTTCCAGGTAATGTATGTAATCATGTAGGTTATCCCTAAATAAGACATTAAAAGACAAGTGCTGTGTAAATAAGAGTATAGTGTTTAGTGTTGTACTTCTGAAAACTGAAGGGAGTAAATTAAGTGTATAACAAAAACTATGTAATGCTTTGTGTGCTTGTCAATTCTTATATATGCATCCTTGTTTCCTTTCCTCTTACCTCCATCCCCTTAGGATGCGAGGATGGAACATTAACATTAGTGAAATGGCATGTACTCACTCTATATGAAGTTCATTTTCTATTATTAAATGACAAGTGCATTAAAAACTATTATTAAACAACAGTTATTATTGGTAATAATATAACTAATATTTTTCAATGTTAAACAAAAAAAGTTACAAAATAAAGTTAAACATGCTTAAGTTAAAGTTCATAGCTTCACTACATTAAAATTATATAAAATAATATACAAAATAAATAGATAAATACACTGTCTAAAACAAGTCTGCTTTTACAAGTTTAATGATTAATACTAACATATTGCACACTTAAATATGATTTGAAGAAGCTGCGATGTGAAAAGGAGGGGGATTTATAAGGTTTAGTTGATTAAACATTTTAGTATAGGAAACATTTGTATCCTCGCTCTTGACTCCTCAGGAAGCCTCCTCGTTCCTCGCCCTCCTCCCGGTGGAATTAAAGAATTTAGATGTCCTACATGAGAGCGGAGCTCGATCGGTTTCAGGGTCGTAGGACATACGAGCGAGAAACGAGGAAGCATATTGAGACGCACCTTCTGAATCCTGACCCTATTTTAATTCAAAGTAAATGGAGTCGAGGAGTCGATTCCACCGACTCCAAAATTAGGAGTCGGAGTCGACTCCAAAAAAACCGGAACCGAACACCCCTACTTTCCTGTGTTGTGCTGCAGCGTCTGTCCGTTGCTTGACAACCATTATATTACATATAACATCATATTTTGTTTATCAATAGCTTTACATTTTTGTGTCTGCGTGTTTATTTTATGAAACCTTGCCAGGTATGCAAAATAACAGTTTTATAAAGGCAATAAGCCCAGTGAAGCTGTGATTTACAGTGAATTTAGAACAGAGAGTTTTAGTTGATTTAACAACGACCCTTAGCTGTTCTAAATTCATTGTAAACCATGGCTTCTTGGGGCGTATTGCTTATAACAATATATTGCTTATTACACCATTAAGGTTCTTTATAGCACAGTTCAAAACATAATTCTTTATGGGGAAAAAAAGTGTTGCAAAAGTAGTTATATTTATTTATTCATTCATATTTATTTATTCCTATGGCAGTTGTCACAGAGGCTATGCACATTTTTCCTAATAAACCTACTACTTTTTAGATTATGGGAGCACTTATGGTTTGGAGAAGTTCCACTCAAAAACACTGAAACAAATCATTTCAAATCTTAACCCCTTAAAAAAACCCAGCGAAAAAAAAAATCATAATAAAATGACTAAGCAACCACTGAATGGAACACAACACAAAATAGGTATCATTTTAAAGCTTAGAATCTCATCTTTTTAATGCATCTAATCACTTTGATCAACTCATAACAAGTGCTGAATTATTCCTCTAAAAAAGAGTGTACCCCCCGTAGGCGCCACCTAGCTGCAAAATTAATAATCATAATATTTTTCAAAAATATTACCTGGATCAACTTAAAATAGATGTCATTTGAAAGCTTAGAGTCTGAAATTTACAATGAATGTAGCCAATTTGATAAACTCCTAAGTAGTGCTGAGTTATTTGCTGATAAATAGAAGAAAAAAAAAATCATCATTTATAAATTACTTTTTTTGTACTACATACTGCAATATGCCAAAAATATCATACAGCTCAGATAGTCCTGTGTCATATGTCATTTGAAAGGTCTCAATGAGTAGAATACAACAAGCATAATTGTTTCAGGCTTTTAACTAAACTTGAGCAAGGTTTTTGTAAAATAAGCCCCTCAATAGACCCATGTGTAAACCATTATGGATGCTGAATTTTAGACACATTTCCGCTTGTAACTTCATGAAACATGCTCCAATTGTGGAAAATGACACATCATTTACAGCAGATGCTTACAATTAAAATGAGTCCAACATAATCAACATAATCCATCACTCAGAACTAAAGATATTCCTCATGGAGTTCTAACACACAAAAATCCACAGACTCACGTAGCCAAGCAAGGTAGCTTAGACTTGGCCTTTTTACTCGTATCTTCATGAAACATACATCGATCATGAAAAATGACACGTCGTTATTTACAGCAGGAGCTCACGATTAAAAAGAACCCAAACTCAATATATTCCATCAATCAGATCTAAAGATATTTCCTCATGGCGTTCTAACACTAAAAATACCTCAGACGCGCCTATCCTAGTATATACTCATGAAGCACTCGCGTTTGGTTTTCACTTATAACTTCACGAAGCATGCACAGATCGTAGAAAATGTATAATATTATTATATAATATTTTCAGCAGACTTGCACGATTAAAAAGAGCCCAAACTCAGCAAAATCCATCACTCTGATCTAAAGATATTCCTCATGGAGTTGCAACACACGAACCCCCACCGGCGCGCATAGACCATTTATTATAGATGTAGCACTTATGTCGCGTTTTAACTCATAACTCAATGAAGCATGCGTCAATTGTGGAAAATGGCACATCATTATTTACAGCAATTTGTTAAGATTAAAAAGAGTCCAAACTCACCATAATCCATCACGCAGATCTAAAGATATTCCTCATGGCGTTCTAACACAAAAAATACCACAGACGCACCGAGGAAGTAGCAATAGCAGTGATGCTATGTTTTTTTGATGTGACGTTTCAGCTCATAACTCAATGAAACATGCATGGATTGTGAGAATTCGAACAATTTTATTGACAGCAGATTCTCACGATTACAAAGAGCCCAAACACACCATAATCCATTGCTTTGATCACGAGATATTCCTTACGAAGTTATGCATACTTGGCTAATAAACAAGTCTCTCATCCTTCCGGGGTGCAAAGTGTTTTCCAATTTTCCCGGAACCGTGCGTGCTCATTTTCAAACGTGGAATAACAAAAAATATGTATCATCTTAAAGCTTAGAATCTCAGCTTTTTAAAGCATCCAACCACTTCGATCAACTCAGAACGAGTGCCCTAAACCAGAGTGCCACCTAGCTGCGAAAATATGCATTATTATATTTTTCAAAAATATTGCCTTTATTAACACAAAATTGGTGTCATTTGAAAGCTTAGAGTCTGAACTTTAGAGTGAATGTAGCCAATTTGAAAAACTCCCAAGTATTGCCGAGTTATTTGCTGATAAATAGATTTTTTTGTTTTTATAATCTATAAAATACTTTTTTGTACTATGTACTGCAATGTGTCAAAAACATCATACATCTCATGAAACATTCAAAAACACTTTATTTTTTACACAATATTATTACAATTAAAATGAGCCCAAAATTAACTTAATCTATTGCTTTTATGACAAGATATTCTTCATGGTGAAACAATTTAAAAAATCCCTATGAGGGGGCGTCAAGCACTCAACAAAAAGGCTATCTTGGTTCCAAATGCTGTAACTTTTGATTACTTTATCCAATCACCAAAAAAATTGATCCAGATGCAGCTCACATTTAGGGGAACTTCCCCAAAAAAGATTTTTTCCCCTACCGTATTTCCTTCCCGAGTTATTGCATGTCAAACAAGAGAGATATGCAAAATCATAATAAAAATTTGATATATTTTTTTGTATTTATCAGCAGTTTCTCGGCAGGAGAATGTCTAAATGTAATGTAATTTATTTATTTTTTTTAATTGAAAAATGTTCTATCAAACGATACCTACCTTTTGACTCTCCTTGTTATAGTTTTGGAGTTATGAGTCTTTAGTTTTGTGTGTGTCACTCAGACAAAACAACTCTAAAAATGCCTTCAGTGCTTAAGGGGATAAGGTTGTGCTACAAATAATCTTTATCTGTCAGTTGAGGATGACATGTAACAAGAATATCTATGGAAAGAGCTCTTTTATTTTTTTTTATTTTGTATTCCACTGTAACAGTATGAATAAAGACAACATATACTGCGCATTTGTGGTCTGCTCCCCCGATTTATGATATATCCATGAATAATTCACTGGAATGCACTAAGAATCTCTTGATTTTCTCCACAACTCCTCACATCTCCTTCCAGGTTTGTTTTCACAGATGTATTCAAATATAATTGTCTACCCTTTTCACTTCTGATTTTATGAGCAGTGTTTACTGGAATGCTTCTAAAGCAGGAAACACAATATTTATTGTCTGTCAAAATTACGGAAAACGTACTCGGTTACTAACGTAACCTCGGTTCTCTCTAGAGAGGGAACGAGTACTGCATAATATCTTACGCTATGGGGAAATCTCTTTTCCGTGAGATACTGAAGCCAAAAATTATCCTTAATTTTGGAATAATGTAAAACGCGTTGCGGCAGCAAGCAGACATAGGTGAAACAGCTCGCGCGCCTATTAGCTGCTCTGCGGCAACTGCAGCAGCCTATCGAAAGGCCCCGTCGTGACGTCAGCTCCAATGAGGGCGCTTCGCGCCCACTGCGTCACGTCCTGCCGAAACGGGTGTGGCCTTGGGCTATAAATGTAGCTCGAGAGGCTGGTATAGCTGGTTTTCATCGCCGGAGTGAACCAGAGCGTGTTGCAGGCACGGCAAGATACGCAGTACTCGTTTCCTCTCTAGAGAGAACCGAGGTTACGCTAGTAACCGAGTACGTTCTCTTACGAGAGGTTCTCTCGTACTGCGTAATATCTTACGCTATGGGGAACACAGTGTAAAACGCCGTGCGTGATGAGATCCAGTACCAAAGTCCCAAGGGCAGGTGCCCGGGGCCCATATAGCACATTATCATCATGGGACTCACAGAGAGTCCAGGAAGAGGGGCTAGAATAGCATCATTCCTATAATAAATAGCATCCTGTAAGGAGCAATTATGATCTGGATGAGCTCACTGACACTGTGACCTCTTACATCAGCTTCTGTGAGGACATGTGTGTCCCCACTAGGACTTTTTTAACATATAACAACGATAAGCCATGGTTCACTGCAAAACTAAAACATCTTCGTCAGGCCAAAGAGGATGCCTACAGGAGTGGGGACAGAGCCTTGTACAAACAGGCCAAATACACACTGACAAAGGAGATCAGAGAAGCTAAGAGGAGTTCCTCTGAAAAGCTGAAAAGCCAGTTTTCAGCTAACGACCCTGCATCAGTGTGGAAAGGCCTGAAAGCCATCACCAGCTACAAGACACCATCCCCCAACACTGCTGAGAATCAACGACTGGCCGACGATCTCAATGTATTTTACAGTAGATTTGAAAAGCCTGCTCTCACACCCCACACCCGCTCTGACCGTCTCTACACACAACCATCAACACCCCCCTCCCTCCCCCTACTGCTTCTCAGTCTGCACCTCAGATCAGTGAGGGGCATGTATGCAGAGTCTTCAGGAAACAGAAGATAAGGAAAGCCAAAGGCCCAGACGGTGTCTCACCAGCCTGTCTCAAAGCCTGCGCTGTCCAGCTGTCATCCATTTTCACACTGATTTTCAACAGATCACTGGAGCTGTGTGAAGTCCCCTCCTGCTTCAAACACTCCACCATCATCCCGGTACCCAATAAACCTAAAATCTCTGGACTTAACGATTACAGACCTGTTGCTTTGACATCTGTGGTCATGAAGTCATTTGAGAGACTGGTGCTGGCCTACCTGAAGGACCTCACTGGACCCTTGCTGGATCCCCTGCAGTTTGCTTATCGAGCAAACAGGTCTGTGGATGATGCAGTCAACATGGGACTGCTCTACATCCTCCAACATCTGGACAAACCAGGGACTTATGCAAGGATCCTGTTTGTGGACTTCAGCTCCACTTTCAACACAATCGTCCCGGATACCCTCCTAAACTAACCCAGCTCTCTGTGCCCTCCTCCATCTGTCAGTGGATCATCAGCTTCCTGACAGACCGGCAGCAGCTAGTGAGGCTGGGAAAAGTCACATTTCGGACCCTCACCATCAGCACTGGTGCCCCCCAGGGGTGCGTTCTCTCCCCACTGCTTTTCTCTCTCTACACAAATGACTGCACCTCCAAAGACTCCTCCGTCAAGCTCCTGAAGTTTGCAGACGACACCACAGTCATTGGCCTCATCCAGGACGGTGACGAGTCTGCTTACAGACAAGAGGTTGAACAGCTGGCTGTCTGGTGCAGTCATAACAACCTGGAGCTGAACACGCTCAAAACTGTGGAGATGATAGTGGACTTTAGGAGAAACCCCCCTGCACTCCCCCCTCTCACCATCATGGACAGCACTGTGACAGCAGTGGAGTCATTCATGTTCCTGGGCACTACCATCTCCCAGGACCTGAAGTGGGACAATCACATTGACTCAATCACAAAGGCCCAACAGAGGTTGTACTTCCTTCGTCAACTGAAAAAGTTCAACCTACCACAAGCGCAGATGACTCAGTTTTACTCAGCTGTTATTGAGTCGGTTCTGTGCACTTCTATAACTGTCTGGTTTGGGTCAGCCAGCATATCAGATATAAGAAGACTACAACGGACTGTTAGGACAGCTGAAAGGATCATTGGTGTACACCTCCCCAACCTTCAGGACTTGTACAATGCCAGAGTGAAGAAACGGGCAGGGAACATCATCACAGACCCCTCCCACCCTGGCCACAACCTGTTTGCACTTCTGCCGTCAGGCAGACGTTACAGATCTCTGCGCACTAGAACATCTAGGCACAAAAACAGTTTTTTCCCCCATGCTATCTCCAGCTTAAACCGCTAAAACAGCAATTAACACCTGCTGTATAATTCATTCAGTACTTGAGAGAGAAGCAAGAGTTTTTTTTTTTTGTGTAAATACATATACACATTTTATTTATAGAGCTGTACACACAATGCACAAATCTGTACATAAGTCTTCTGTTTCAGATGTATACTAGAACTATTATTATTGTTTATTCTATTTATTTATGTTCTCATTTAAATGCCTGTTCTAATGTCATATATGTATGTATGTACCAAGAGCTCCTGTAAAAACCACAAAAAATTCCTTGTGTGTTTGTGCACACTTGGCGTATAAAGCTCATTCTGATTCTGATTCTGATTATATCAATAGTGTTTCACACACAGCCAGGGCGAAAACTCGGCCTAGTCTGGTGAATATTATGGGTCTTACACACTGCCCATAGAGCTGCACGATCGATCAGCGAGCGTTGCTCAAGCAGTTTCAGTATTCTGGGCCGAAAACATCGGGGCAGACAATACCGATTTAACAGACCGAAAGCAGCTTAGCCTGTAAAGCGGGAACCTCTAGGTTATAAAAGCTTACAAATGTAGACGGGGAGGCCCAGCCTGCCGCCATACATATATCTTGTAAGGCAATCCCACTAGACCAAGCCCACGATGAGGCCATGCCTCTTGTGGAGTGCGCTCTAACACCTAACGGGCACTGCAGGCCCTTAGAGGCGTAAGCCAGCGCTATAGCATCGACTATCCATCTGGATAGGCTCTGTTTCGACACGGCTAGTCCCTTAGAATGTCCGTAGAACGAGACAAAGAGCTGCTCTGTCTGTCTGAAGACAGATGAGCGAGACACATAAGCCCTTAATGCCCTGACCGGGCAAAGGAGGCTGGCGTCCTTCTCCTCGTTAGAGACCGGCAGGGCTGACAGGGAAATCACCTGAGACCTGAACGGTGTGTTGAGGGATTTAGGAACGTACCCGTGCCTCGGTTTGAGTATGACTTTCGAGTCATTTGGCCCAAACTCCATACATGTCGCGCTCACTGAGAGCGCTTGCAAGTCCCCAATACGCTTCACTGAAGTGAGAGCCAGAATAAATACTGTCTTGAAAGACAAGTGTTTGATATCCACTGATTGGATCGGCACCTTTCATGGCCTCCAAGACCGTGGAAAGGTCCCATATGGGAACTGAGGGAGGTCTGGGAGGTTTTAGCCTCTTAGGTCCTCTAAGGAAGCGAATGACCAGATCGTTCCTTCCAAGTGACTGGCCAAGCGTTGGTTTAGTAAACGCTGCTATAGCCGCGTCCAGTAGCTCTTGTAGGAAGGAAAGAACCTCCATCACCCCACAATCTGGGGGGGATATGCCACGGGCTGTGCACCAGCCAGAGAACACAGACCATTTTGAGGAATAGAGCCGTCTCGTAGAGGGGGCTCTAGCCTGCGTGATCGTGTTTAGCACTCCCTCCGGGAGGCTAGCAGGTACCCATTGATGGCCCACACATGTAGGGACCAAAGTTCCGGGCGAGGATGCCAGATCGGGCACCGGTATCGGCCATGGGGCAGTGCTTGCCAGCTGCATCAGAACTGGGAACCAGGCCTGGTTCTTCCAGAACGGAGCTACTAGTAGCACTGAGCATCCGTTTTCCCTGATCCGCTCTAATACCTGAGGTAGGAGCGCGACGGGAGGAAAAGCATAGAGCGGGCAGCGGGGCCAGACGTGGGCCAGCGCGTCCATGCTCTTGGAGAAAAACTTCGGACAGTGAGCGTTTTCTTGAGACGCAAACAGGTCTACTTCCGCTCTGCTGAATGTCTCCCACAGCAGCTGGACTGTCTGTGGGTGTAAGGACCATTCTCCTGCTGGAACATTGTTCCTGGACAGTCTGTCTGGTCCCACGTTCAGGTGGCCGGGCACGTGCGCTGCTCTCAGCGAGCGCAAATTGCGCTAAGCCCAGACCAGGAGGCGTTCCGTCAGCCTGTAAAGGTTTCGGGACCTGATACCTGCCTGGCGATTTATATAGGCCACCACTGACATGTTGTCTGAACGGACCAAGACGTGGTCTCCTGCTATCTGGGGACAAAAGCGCCTCAGCGCGTTGTCGACTGCTATCATTTCCAAGCAGTTTATGTGTAGAAGCTTTTCCCGTTCTGACCACTGGCCAAAGAACGGTCTGCCCTCGAGCAGCGCTCCCCATCCCGAGGTGGAGGCGTCCGTGGACACCACCTTCACACTCGAGGAAGTCCCCAGGCTTACACCTGACTGGTACCAGTCGATCGCTTTCCAAGGTTTCAGGGCTGAGATGCATTTCTGATTGACCTTGAGGCGAAAAAGACCGGAGGTCCACGCTCGTCGCGGCACTCGCGCTTTTAACCAGAACTGCAGTGGGCGCATGCGAAGCAGACCCAGCTGGAGTACTGAGGATGCTGAGGCCATGAGACCCAGCATCCTTTGAAACTTTCTTAGCGGGACTATAGCGCCGCAGCGGAAGGTTTCCGTCATGCGCTGAATGTCCAGTGTGCGCTGTGGCGATAGCTGAGCTGTCATAGACAGCGAGTCCAGTTCTGTGCCCAGAAAAGATATTCTCTGATTGGGAGACAGTGAACTCTTCGCCCAATTGACTTTGAGACCCAAGTTCTCGAGTTGTTCGAATAACATGGTCCTGTGTTCTATGAGCTCTGAGCGAGTCTGAGCTAGAACCAGCCAATCGTCCAAATAGTTCAAAACTCGCATTCCCCGAAGTTTCAGTTTCGTGAACCTTTTTATTTAACATGGACCTTTATGTTCATTAAAAATACTTTTTTATGCTATTGTATGCTCATTTGTTAAATGTAAGCAACTAATTTAGACGTGCAAACTGGGTGCCGGTGTGGTGAGAAGTTCGAGCTCGGCCAGATTCGGCTCGAAGTCGTTCATCTTCGGTTGCGGCGCCGCGCGCGTTGTTACAAAAAATGTCGCGCACACCGGCAGGCGAAATTGGGTCTTGCGAACCCAACGCGCACGACCGCCCACACCCCAATGACGTCATTTTTGCCGCGCACACCTTCGCGCTCGTGCGGACGCGTCAAGTATAAACAAGGCTTAACCCCTCATTTACACAGCACACGTCTGCGGCGCATTACGGCTGTGACACGGCTACCGGAGCTGATCGCGCCCATTCTAGTCAATGCTTGTGTTTACACCGGCTGCGACGCGTTTCAGAAGCTTCCCAGAAGCGGCTCTCCGTGCCGCTTCGCTAAATATAGGCACCTAGTCTATTTTTGACGGACGCGCGTCCAAGTCACACCGGAAATACAAAATAAAAGTAAAAAAACATTGTCAAATTCAAAATAAACACCATGTGCAAACTCCCAAACGTATTACACACCAATATCCTTGGTAAAAACCATAGACTGTATGGTAGAAACCCAAAAATCAAGAAAAACCACGTCGGACAGGCAAATCACGTGGTCTCGCGCATCCAGCCGCTCCGCTTCTGAAATGCTCCTGGTGTGAGTTGGCACCGCGTTGTGGACGGAATAAAACCTTGTCGCAGACGTAATGCACCGCACACGTGTGCAGCAGGGGCGGAGCGGGGGGGTGGCTAATTGGGCTTAAGCCCCGAATGTTTTGTCAAAAGCCCCGAATCTTTTAGTTTTTTTAAAAAATAACTTAAACTTTGTTTCATTTCCTCTCAGTCTCAGACTGGAGCGGCAAAAAATGAAACAAAAGCTACCGTCGCGGACGGTAATGCATCGCGCATCATCAGCTTGTTTGCCAACTGCCAATAAAAAGTTAACGAAGAAGAATATAAATCTTCTTCTTCGTCGTTGTCATCAGGGACTGGCGGGCTGTTGTATGTTTCACCAGCGTCGTAGCGAGCTTACAGGCTAACCGGCTGAAGTTAATATGGACATATCAAAGTTGCGCGAAGGACGTCTATATTCTGATTGGTTTCTGGCGTTTTGATGCTGCTTGTCGCTGAGCCGCGTCATAGCTCATTACCATAAAGTTGAGCTACTTTCAACTTTCTGATTGACGCTCAAAACGCTCAAAATGCTCAAAATGCCCAAAACGCCCAAAACGCGACGCCGATGGATTTGACGCTCCTTGCAGCTGAGAGAAGCCAGCTTCCATTGAAAATGAATGACTTCCGGTAACTTTGGAAGCTCAAGTCGGCGGCGGTGTGAACGTACAGTAACAGTAAACCTCCCCGGCCGGAGAGAGATTCAGAAGCAGCGTCAGACGAACCGCTGACAATGTAATGATATGATGTAATGATGTTTACACCAAATTCCAATTTTACCTATGTAGGGCAGGATAATTTAAAAATAGTCAGATAATGGTTGCCTCTTTTTAGTTGCCAGGGGTGAAAATGAGTCATCCTTAACATTTTTGGTGTT